>NC_140528.1:12161690-12534190 GCF_057382185.1 Mchenga conophoros | reverse complement strand
CCCGTTGGGATTTCTCTCACCCTACATTTTGACAGGAAAACAAGTACTCCAGGAAATGTGCAAACGCGGAGTGGGATGGGATGAACCTATTCCCCCGGCACTAGAGACCAAATGAAAAGCATGGCTCGGTGACTTGGAGAATCTAAAAAGGATTAAAATACCAAGATGCCTTGTTCCTGAGAACTTCGGCAAGGTAAAAAAAAAGTGAGCTGGATCATTTTTCGGATGCCAGCAGCAGTGACTATGGACAATGTTCATACATCAGGATCGTGGCTGATAAGAACGTGCATTGAGATGAGATGAGAGATGAGATAGCCTTTATTTGTCAGTTGCAGTTGCCCACAATCGAGATGACAGACCTTGCCAACCGTACATACAATACACAAACATCACATTGGGGAGACAGGTCAGGCTAGGTAGCAAGGGAAAAAAAACATCAAAATGTGTAACACAAAAGGATAATACAGGAATGCACAGATATCAACACACCATAGCACAATAAACACAGACTAGCAACATGGGAGAGTTTTCCAGTGTGTACAGCTCATCTGCGACCGCTGCAATCTACGATTGCGCCCCCAGCTGATCCAGTGTCCACATCGGATGGGAGGTAAGCATGGGAGGAGGCGTTGGATCCGGGGTAGGGAGGGTGATAGTGAGGGTGTGTACGTGTTTCGAGCATGTGCATGTGGAGGGGGGATGAGTGAGTGCTTATCAGTGTATATGTATGTGTGTGCGTGTCCATAGTTCAGCTGAGACAGTACCAAAAAATGTATCAACTCGATCCTATTTTGGTAGACAACTTGCTTAGGGTTGGAGGAAGGTTGAGAAAGTCCTCAGCACCATTTGCATTGAATCTTCCAGTAATCCTTCCAAAAGAAGGCATTGTCACACAACTCATTCTTGACCACTGTCACAAGAAAATGCAACACCAAGGCCGAGGCCAAACTCTGAACAAACTCAGGGAAAGTGGCTATTGCATCATAGGTGGCAGTAAGGTAGTGGCCAAATACATTAAAGGGTGTGTCAATTGTAAAAAAGTGCATGGGCCTGCTGAAGAACAATGCATTGCTGACTTGCCATTTGACAGAGTGGATCCTTCGCCCCCATTCACCTACACTGGATTTGATGTTTTCGGCCCCTTCTATACGAAACAAGGTCGAAGGGAATGGAAGCGGTATGGCCTATTGTTTACGTGTTTAAGCTTGAGAGCCGCACACATTGAGATGTTGGAGGATCTCTCCACTGACGCATTTATAAACGATGCTTCATAGCAATCAGAGGCACAGTCAGAAAGACTTGTTCTGACCAAGGGACAATTTTTGTCGGAGCTAAGAACGAGTTCAAGAAGGGTCTATTGGAATTGGACAAGGAGATGATTTCTACTTATCTAGCTAAAAACCAGTGTGACTTTCAAATGAATGTTCCTGAAGCTAGTCACAGAGGAGGCTTTTGGGAATGACAGATCCGGGCTGTTAGGAATGTCATGAGTTGTGTACTAGCCCAAGCTACAGGAAGGTTAGATGACATCTCATTGAGAACTTTCTTCTACGAGGCCATGTCAATTTTGAACCAGTTCAGAAACTAGTGGTACTAGTTAAAGGGTCTAAACTACAGTGAAGTAGTACAAGGGTTAAGAGCACAAACATAATATGTGATCTATAAGTTAATTTAAGAAGTGATTTTTTTTGTAACATAAGTTGATGTTTGATTGTCAATTAATAAAAAATTACAGGATTTAATTTTGTTTAACACATGTAAATAGAAATCCTTTGTAATTTTGGTGGCAGTGTATTGGAATGTAATTATTATGTGATTGCAATGTTCAAAATTTGGTGTTTAATCTGGATTCATGTTGTGTTGTCACCACCTACTGGTGGACCTGAGAGTGGCACTTTGTGGTGCGCATGCTTTGGGGTGATGCTCAATTAAGCGCACATGTCACCAGAGACTGAAGGCTCGAGCCAGAAAGAGAAGGCTGGCTTGTGTAAAAGGTGGAAATATGGACGGTATGGACTACAATTGCTCATGAATGTTCAGTAGAAAGGCGCACACGGTATGTTGGTGCATTTACTTTGTGTGTACGTTTTATTTGAATTGTAATTTTTGTTCTGCTGATGTAATATCTGTGTTTTTCATTGATCATTTCACCATAGTTTTTCACGGTGTTTGCTGGTGAAAAGAAGATTACAATACTGGCTAAACATCAGTTGGAGAATGGCCCTTTATTCTACTTCGAACATTTCCCGATCTGACCCCTTAGACTTTTATCTTTGGGGTCATCTGAAGGCAATTGTCTATGGTGTGAAGATACGAGATGTGGAGCACCTGAAACTACGGATACTGGATGCCTGTGCTGGCATTTCTCCTGCGGTGTTGCTATCAGTGTGTGAAGAGTGGGAGAAGAGGGTTGCATTGACAATCCAACACAATGGGCAGCACATTGAACACATTTTATAAGTTGTCAGAAACTTGTAAATAACTCATGAAAGAATAAAGTTACGTTGAAACCAAGCACACCATTGTTTTTCTTGTGACATTACCAATAAGTTTGATGTGTTACATGGCCCTCTTCCTATTGAAAAAACAAAAGTTGGATCCAAATTGGCCGACTTCTAAATGGCCACCATGGTCCCCACCCATCTTGAAGAGGTTTGCCCCCCCACATATACTAATGTGCCACAAACAGGACTTTAATATCACCAACCATTCCCATTTTATTACAGTGTATCCATATAAATGGCCCACCCTGTACAACAGAGAGGAAGTTCCTAACGACACTGTGTTTGAATCAAAGCACAAAGGAGTGCTGGAGTCCTGCTGGAGTCCTGCTGGAGTCCTACAGACACTCAGGCTCTTCACTACACAAACACCTCCTACAACCTCTTTATACTCTGACTGCTGTGTTTGTGGAAACACTCCAACACAAACCACTTCACATATGAACATAAAGATGTGAGTGAAACAGAGCTGAGCTGACATTAAACATGATGGATGATGATTATGATGATGATCATGATTATTCACAAACACTGAGTCACAACAACATTTACACACACATTACCTCTCTGCAGGACAACACACGTCTGATTTAAAGTAAATTACATCTTCTTTAGACCGGTCACTCTGTAAGGACACAGAGCTGGGTGGAGGTCCAGGCTGGTTCCTGTGAATAATGATGGAGCAGTGATGTGAGTGCTGAGCTGTGACATGGAGAAGAGTCATGGACAGTTAGAGATGGTCATCTCACCTCTGAGCTTTGGTCTGGCTCTCATGTTCCCCACACAGAGTGCTTTTAGAGGGAGGGACTCCCTCCTCTCTGTCCTCACACTGATCCATGCTGCTCAATTCAGCTCACACACACTTTCTACCTGCAGAGGAAACACAAATCATTCATGTGCACATCAGCTGAAATCCTCCTTTCATCATGTGTGCTGTCCAAATATCAGCTGCTTCTTTCCTGCTTCATCTCAGTGTCAGCTGGATGCAGTCAGACAGCAGTGTGAGGCAGAGGAAGCTGCCATCAGCTGCTCTGCTATCAGTCCACTAGATGGAGCCTGAAGCACACACGATGCATTCACTGACACACACTGATTCACTGTGACTGGAAGCTTCAGTCAGTCCAACACGTGTGAACAACATTTTAAACCTTTCAGCTGATCCAGGATTCAAAGAGGATCAGCAGAGTTAAAGCTTCACACTAATTCTTCCTGTTGTTTGCAGAGAACTGCACACACACTGATTTAGTGCTAATGAGAAGCTTCTTCCATCCTGTCAATATAAAATTGTACTTAGTCGTCAGTATAAGCTTTTAATGATATAAGTTTGCATATGATAGAATACTGCATGTTGATCTTTTGATGATTTAGACTGTTGTCCACTGTTGTCCTTGTTGTACAAGACATGTTTCTGTTTTATAAATTCTTTCTCACAGCGATAATAGCTGAACAAGCTATTATTATTTCACTCCTGCCAGGAAGAGGAGAGATGGACACTTTTATCTGTGCTTCCTAACAAGAAGACAGTCCTTCTGTTTCCCACAACACACACACATACACCTGAACCACTCTTATCTTCACTCCCTGTTTATCCAACAACACACATACGCACTAACATTCTTCTGTCTATGAACAGACGTATTCATTATTGTATTATTTTTTGTATATAAATAAAGACCAGAGTGGTAACAGAGCGCTGAGCACAGGACCCCCACTCTCTGATGTGAGCGCTCTGTGACCGCCCTTGCAAGTAAAATCTGCAGCGTGTGTGTCTCCACTCTCTCTCCACTCTCAGCTGAAGAAGTGTCTTTAAGAATAAATCTCTTGACACATCCAGTGATGATGTTTCAGAAATTCAGGAGTAATGTGGAAAGACCATAGAGCTAAACATTGCTTTCTATTTTTGTGTGGAATTTATCTTCTAGACTGTTTTTTCCATCAAATATCAGTTAGATGTTAAATGCATATTAAAAAGCATTCAGCAGTTTAATACATGCGGTTTAGTCTCCAGTTTAGTGTCATGAACAAGAAAAATCCATCAAACTGTCAAAGCAGAAATGATTTTACTAAAGAAGAAAAGAACCTCACCGACTGATTTTTGACCTGCTTTTGCGTCTAAGGGTTAATGGAGAGATGACGGGTTTGTTCCTGGAAATACAAACACACACAGTTTGTTGTGCGAAGAAATCAAACCTGAGCTGAACAAACAGTAAAGTTCCTAAAGATAAACTGTTAAAGGAGGAAACAAAGAAAACTTACAGTTTCTTCACACACCAACAACAAGCTCCACTCCACACCTGGACACTAAACACGGACACACAGGTGAGCTGCTTCCTGGAAGGAGGCGGGGCTCCACCTGAAGCAGGACAGGTGGGAGGACAGAGGAGGAGCAGCAGTTATGTTGATTTAATAACATCGTTCAAACTCCTGAACTTATTTAAATTGTGAAAAGTGAAGCTTACCTCTTGCGTCCTTTCCCATTTCTTCCCTTATTTCCATTTTGTCTGAACTTGAGGGGAACACAGGGTCATTTCTCTTTAATACCTTTCAATCTCTCACAAACCAACAGGTTCAGGAAGCAGACGCAGTTTCACTTCACAAAGCCTCCTCTGACTTCAGACATTTTCCCTTAAAGAAATAGATCAGAGATCAGTCCTATGACAGACTGACAGCGCTGTTTATTTAAACATCGTCATATAGGAATGATAACAGGCCGTATTTTCTGTTATAAAAGCGACTTTAGGTTTAACTCTGGTTTATTTCAGGTTTAGACTTTGACTTAGAGCTTGTGATTGTCATTGTGCTGTTTCTTGCACAGCGAAATTGGGTAGCTGGACCACAAAGGTGCAAAAGTAAGAAGAAGAGAAACCAACATACAACGAGGGGGGAAAAATAAAAATAAATAAATAAATAAAATAAAATAAAAAGCAATGTATTTGTATACATATATGTGAGTAAAACTATATACATGGTGTATGTGTAAGAAATATTGAAACAGAAACATGTGGGTCTGTATACAAGGGCAGTTAAATATTATCCAATTTCCTTTGGGGTCAACCTTCAGGATCAATAACTTTTTATTGAACTGAATTGAATAATATAATAAATAAATAAGGGTTATGGTCACTAAGGTCGCAATGGTCACTAAGGGTGGAAATGGTAGTTCTACTGGGACCAAAATATTGCACAGGACCGAAAATATTGCACATACCAAGGATATTGCACATCAGCCAAAAATATTGGACAGAACATGGAAAGACTGAGATATTGCACATAGATGATCAACAGCAGTGTCAGAGTGGATGTGTTGGGGAAGCCTGTACACACTCTTAGTTAATTAAGAGTTCTGACACCCCACGGGAAGAAGCTGTTCTTTAGTCTGCTGGTTTTGCACCTGCTGGATCTGAACCTTTTTCCAGAGGGCAGGATGTTGAAGGGGTGGTGGTTAGGATGGAGGTGGTCCTTTATAATTGCCCTGGCTCTGGAAAGACATCTTGAGCTGGCAATTAAGTCCAGGGAGGGGAGTGGACAGCCGATCACCTTCTCTGCAGTTCTGATGACCCCCTGTAGTTTTTATGAAGAGGGTCACTTTTCACTGATGTACATCACCATGGTAACCACGTTGCAGACTGTGAATAATTGAGGAGTCAAAGCATGAGCATGTCCTTTTAACCCTGATGTCCTTCAGCTGTGCTGTGTAAAGAAAGAAACTGAAATGACCTGTGAGCTTGTTTCTGGTAAGGCTCTGAGATCTGACTGTAAACACTGAAACCTGATGTTCCAGTTTGAGGATCATGAACCCTGAAGGTGATTGTTTTTCTTACTTTTTCACTGCCAGATACAAAGAATTACCTATGTACCTACTACAACTTTAACACTTCAATTCTGAAGTGAGTGAGTCACTCTTAGAAGCTTCTTCCTGTTCCTGCTCCTGGTGCTGTGTGATCTACTTGTTCATGTTGCAGTCTGTCTCATGTCCCTGAAGCATATACTCAGTCTTTATTACAAACATGTTCACTAACATAACCAACCGAAGGGCAGCTGTGATGAACACCTACTCTGCCTGTTTGGTGCTTCTTTTTTCTGGTTTTGTGTAAAGCTGTTTAAACAGGACCTGTTAACATTTTTCTACTTTTCTACTGCGCAGACAAACATGATGTGTTTTGGGTTTAATTCTGGATGAACTCCTTCTTTAATCTGACGTTTAGACATTTCACAGATTCTTTTCTTGCTCACAAATGAAAAAAAAAATGACAGAGATCGTCTGCACTCCTGCGAACAATTAAAAACACACACTATATTATGTTTTGACTATTAATCATTTTCATCCATCCGTCCATCCATCTTCATCCGCTTTATCCGGAGCCGGGTCGCGGGGGCAGCAGCCTAAGCAGAAAAGCCCAGACCTCCCTCTCCCCAGCCACCTCCTCCAGCTTATCCGGGGGAACACCAAGGCGTTCACAGGCCAGCCCAGAGATATAATCTCTCCAGCGTGTCCTGGGTCTGCCCCGGGGCCTCCTCCCGGTGGGATATGCCCGGAACACCTCACCCAGGAGACTCCCAGGAAGCATCCTTGTCAGATGCCCGAACTACCTCAGCTGGCTACTTTCGATGTGGAGGAGCAGCGGCTCTACTCTGAGCCTCTCCCGGATGGCTGAACTTCTCACCCTATCTCTAAGGGAGAGGCCAGCCACCCTTCGGAGGAAGATCATTTCCGCCTCTTGCATCCGCGATCTCGTTCTTTCGGTCACTACCCACAGCTCGTGGCCATAGGTGAGGGTAGGGACGTAGATCGACCGGTAAATTGAGAGCTTCGCTTTTACACTCAGCTCCCTCTTCACCACGACGGACCGGTGCAGCGTCCGCATTACTGCAGCTGCAGCCCCAATCCGTCTGTCGATCTCCGGCTCCCTTCTCCCATCACTCGCGAACAAGACTCCGAGATACTTGAACTCCTCCACTTGAGGTAGGAACTCATCCCCGACCTGGAGTGGGCACTCCATCTTTTTCCGGCTGAGAACCATTGCCTCAGATTTGGAGGTGCTGATCCTCATTCCCGCTGCTTCATACTCGGCTGCGAATCGTTCCAGTGCGATCTGGAGGCCATCACCCGATGAAGCCAACAGAACCACATCATCCGCAAAAATCAGAGATGAGATTCTGAGGCCACCAAAGCGAAAGCCCTCCGCCACTTGGCTGCACCTAGAAATCCTGTCCATAAAAATTATGAACAGAACTGGAGACAAAGGGCAGCCCTGGCGGAGCCCATCACCCACCAGGAACGAGTCCGACTTATTGCCGGCAATGCAAACCAAGCTCTTGCAACGGTTGTACAGGGATCGAATGGCCTGTAGCAATGGGCCAGACACCCCATACTCCCGCAGCACCTCCCACAGGACACCCCGAGGGACACGGTCAAATGCCTTCTCCAAGTCCACAAAACACATGTAGACAGGCTGGGCAAACTGCCATGCACCCTAAAGTATCCTTGAGAGGATAAGGAGCTGGTCCAGTGTTCCGCGACCAGGACGAAAACCACATTGTTCCTCCTGTATCCGAGGTTCGACTAACGGACGAACTCTCCTTTCCAGCACCCCGGCATAGACTTTCCCAGGGAGGCTTAGGAGTGTGATCCCCCTGTAGTTGGAACACACCCTCCGGTCCCCCTTCTTAAAGATGGGGACCACCACCTCAGTCTGCCAGTCCAGGGGTACTGCCCCTGATCTCATTGTAGAGGTGTGTCAACCAGGACAGCCCTACAACATCCAGAGCCTTCAGGAACTCTGGGCGGACCTCATCAACACAAGGGGCTCTGCCACCAAGGAGTTGTTTAACTGCCTCAGTGACCTCGCCTCCGGAAATTGGCGGGTCATTCCCTTCATCTCCAGACTCGGCTTCCTCCTCAGAAGACCTGTAAGTGTGATTAAGGAGGTCCTCGAAGTATTCCTTCCACCGCCCGACAATTTTCTCAGTCGAAGTCAGCAGTGCTCCACCAGCACTACACACAGTGCAGGTACAGCACCGCTTTCCCCTCCTGAGACGCCTGACGGTTTGCCAGAATCTCTTCGAGGCAGTCCAAAAGTCTTTTTCCATGGCCTCTCCGAACTCCCCCCACACCCGAGTTTTTGCTTCAGCCACTACCCGAGCTGCATTCCACTTGGCCTGTCGATACCTGTTGGCTGCTTCCGGAGTCCCACAGGCTAACCAAGCCCGATAGGACTCCTTGTTCAGTCTGGTGGCTCCCTTCACCTCTGGTGTCCACCATTTGGTTCGGGGATTACCACCACGGCAGGCACCAACCACCTTGCTCAGCCCCTCTCTTTACCCAAGTGTCCAGAACATATGGTTGCAGGTCTGGTGATACGATTACAAAATCGATCATCGACCTGCGGCCTAGAGCGTCCTGGTGCCACGTGCACTTATGGACACTCTTATGTTCGAAAAAGGTGTTCGTTATGGCCAAACTGTGATTTGCGCAGTCCAATAACAAAACATCGCTGAGGTTCAGATCAGGGAGGTCGTTCCTCCCAATCACGCCCCTCCAGTTCTCGCTGTCGTTATACACGTGAGCATTGAAGTCGCCCAGCAGGACAACAGAGTCTCCAGGTGGAGCTCCTTCCAGCACCCAACCCAGGGACTCTAAGAAGGCTGGGTACTCTGAACTGCCACTCGGCGCATAAGCACAGATGACAGTCAGGACCCATTCCCCGACCCTAAGACGCAGGGAACAAAACCTCTCATCCACCGGGAAGAACCCCAACGTACCGGCAGCAAGCCGAGGGGATATTAGAATACCCACCCCAGCTTGCCGCCTCTCACCAGGGGCAACTCCAGACTGAGACAGAGTCCAGCTCCTCTCCAGGAGACTGGTTCCAGGGCCCAAGCCATGCGTAGAGGTGAGCCCGACTATATCTAGCTGATACCTCTCAATCTCACGCACTAACTCAGGCTCCTTCCCCACCAGAGAGGTGGCATTCCATGTTCCAATTGCCAGTCTTGGCAGCTGGGGATCAGTCCGCCACGGCCTCCGCTCCTGGCCGCCGCCCGTCACACAATGGACCCGACCACTATACCGCCTCCTGCAGGTGGTGGGCCTGCAGGAGGATGGGCCCATGTCCCCTTTTCGGGCTGTGCCCAGCTTGGCCCCATGGACTAAGGCCTGGCCACCAGACGCTCGCCCTCGGGCACCCTCCCCTGGCCTGGCTCCAGAGCGGGGCCCCGGTAACCCTATCCCAGGCAGGGTAAACTGTTCCTTCAATGTTTTTCTCATAAGGGTCTTCTGAATCGCTCTTTGTCTGGTCCCTCACCCAGGACCAATTTGCCATGGGAGACCCTACCAGGGGGCAAAAGCCCCCAGACAGCATAGCCCCTTGGATCCCTGGGACACACAAACCCCTCCACCATGATAAGGTTGCGATTCACAGAGATGCTATTAATCATTTTCTTTTTTTTACTTTCCTTAAGTCTTGTGATATGATTTATTCATTTATTTATTTTCTATTAATCATTTTCTCTAAATAAATAAATAATATCACAAGACTTAAGAAAAGTAAAAACATTTAAAGACACAAATAAAATTATTCTGACATAATAGATCCTGATTATGTACAGACTTTACTGACTGTGTAAAAGCTGTGTGCAGCTTCTGACCTTCATCAGTGTTTTTGATTTCAGATGGGTTCAGCGTAAAGTTCACCTATTAACATGATACCTTGTACCTTCAGCAGTGTTGTGTAAACAAGCAGAGAAACTGAATTCTCAGTTTGTTTCTGGTACAGCTCCAATATTTGACTGTAAACACTGAAACCTGATGTTCCATTTTAAAATCATGAACCCTGAAGATGATTCTTACTTTTTTCTGTCAGATACAAAGACAACAAACTAACATTCTTCTACAGTTATCAATAGTGTTTTTTAACAGAAGAATACAGTTAGTCACTCATATATGTTTCTTCCTTTTCCTGCTCTCAGCTCAAAGGCAGAGTGGGATCTACTCATTGATGTCCCCTGAGTTTAATTCTTTATTGCAGTTTTTCTCAGGTCCCTGCTGCATACACTCAGTCTGTATTAGAGACATGTTTTCAAACTTAACTAACCAGAGTGCAGCCGTGATGAATCCACTCTGCTACCTTAGTCCTTCTTTCTCAGTGGTTGCATCTCAAGTGGTTGAGCAGGTCAGCTGCTAATCAGAGTGTTGGTGGTTCAATCCTCGTCTGTTTCAGTCTTCATGCAAATATCTTTGGGCAAAATACTAAACTCACCAAGCTGCTCTCTGATGCATCATGATGTGTTTTTGGTTTAATTCTGGATGTACTTCATTAATCTGACTTTTAGAAATTTCACAGATTATTAACTTTCTCACACACATTAAAAAACACAAGTCATCTGTACTCCACCTCATGATTCAAAAACAACAAACACTTTATTAAGTTATGGCTCACAGTTTCTCCAACTAAAACAAGCCATCATATCACAGTATTAATGGAAAGTAAAAACAATTAATGGAGAAATATTAAATCAGTCTGACATGTTTAATGGATCCCGATCATCTACAGACTTTACTGTTTAGAAACAGATCTTTGGTGTTATAATTTAATGTTAGTCTGACTGCAGCTTCTGACCCTCATCAGTGTGTTTGACTTTCGGCTGGTTCGGACAGAAGTTCACTTGTTAACATGAAATCTTGTTGTTTGCTTTGTTTGGAACAAAACTTTTTAGGGATCTGAAATCACATGAGATGTTAGTGCTGCTCACATGAATCCATGTGATGAAAGATTTATTTCACTGAATGTTTCTTCAAAGCTCATTTCAACCTGTTGAAGTCATGAATGAAAGTGCAGACTGAGAGTGGATCACATGATGTTTGAGGTGTGTCATGTGACATGTTCAGTATTGTCACACATGTCTAGATTGTCCCTGATATCATAACTGCTCAAACACTGATGATTATATTTGAAGAATTATTCCTGATGGCAGCAAAGTTTGAATGGAGCTCTCTGTCTGTGCTGATTTGTCGCCCTCTGGAGGTCAAAGCACAAACTGCATGATGTCACTGTAACCACCACAGTGACAGGAAGTGTTTTTATGACTGAAACACTGAAATGATGCTAACGGCTGTCATTAGGCTCACTGACAGCAGTGCTGATGTGTTCATGTCAAACACTGGCTCAGGTCAGACTCCATCTTTTCTAATCTTTTCTGGCATCGTTGTATTTTTACTCAGTTGTATATAGCATTCGTATTCTATTTTTATCTTATTGTATATTTTTATTCTATTTTATTCTACTGTATATAGTATATTATTTTATTCTATTCTGTACAGTTGTGTACTGTATTTATTCTTATTGTATTCTAATTTTTGCGTCATAACTTTTGCACTGTCCACTTCCTGCTGTGACAAAACAAATTTCCCACGTGTGGGACTAATAAAGGTTATCTTATCTTATCTTATCATCCTTCTCCAACATGAGGCCCCCCTCAAACCCACAGGAGCTCTGACCTTTGACCTCCTGTACACAGCTCGTTCTCTAAACTCCATTTGTAATGCAAATATATTTCAAATTTCTAAGCTCTGCTTTGAATCTGTGCCAGTATTCACTGAAATCACAAAGTTCTCATAAGACTCGACACAAGAAGTAATCCTGACTGACTTTATTTAAGACTCAGAACATGAGACAAAGTTCAGCCAGCAGCACTGAGACCTGATCCTGAACCGTGAAGCCCTACGACTCATTTCAGCACCACCTGAAAACAAAATCCTACATTTGTGAGCCGATGTGAGAAAATCCAACGACACAAACTGAGAATCCAGGCTGTGCACAAAAACAGCCATAGAAGGATACATTTAAGGACCAGCGGACTTTCCAGCATCACGTCCGTTAGCTGGACTTCTTAAATGAAATGATGGACGTGGATCCGTCTCAGCAAGCAGCTTCTTCCCCCATGGATGTCCACAAGCATCAGTCCAGCTGCTTTAGCCTCAGGACCCAGCAGAAGGTGGAAGAGGAGGAGGATGGATCAGTGTGTGACGCCTTGTGATATCGAATCCCAAGAGGACACAAAGCAAAAGAAAGTCAAGTGCTCCCTAAAATCAACATCTGATCACAAGCCTGCACGGGCCAATCACAGCTGGAAGTTTCCTGGATGTAATCTGGATGAGCAGCACTATGTCAGATGGGCACGGTAGAAAGCACAAGAGCAGTAAAAAATTAAGAGAAAAAAGAGAATAGAATAAGATAAACAGAATATAATAGTCAAATAAAATACTTTGTTACATAGGGGAAAAATTGCACTTGGTGTCATTGCACATCAAGGAGACAGGGCGAGATTTACAATTGTGTATGGGATGTGTGTGTCTGTCTGTGTGTGTGTGGTCCTCTACAGAGACCATGTTGTGGAGTCTGACAGCAGTAGGGAGGAAAAACCTGCGAAACCTCTCGGTCACCTGTGCTTGGTGTAAATTCAATGATTCAAGCTGCAGTTGGTTGTCATCTTCACTGAAAAATAAATATGAATAAATGATAATAATATATAATAGAATAAATAATAAAATATGTGATGTTGACATGTGTTCTTTGTATTTTGTGTAAATGTCTTTAATGTAAATGCTTTGTTTCAGACAGACAGGCAGTCGCTATAAGGCTGTCCAAGCAAATCCACGGCTGTAACAGAGACTGAAGAAGATCGTAACAAAGTCCAACAGTCTGCAGTGTCCACCACAGTCCACTGTCTTCACATCACAAGGACAATTTCAACATGTCTGTGAAGTCTCCTTGTAAGAAGGTTTAGTTCAAATGTGGGTTTTCAGTGAGTTCATAAGTACAATTTACTCTTACTGCTGCTGTTTGTTTTGTCAGGTTTGTTTCACTAACATTTGTCAGACAGAAGAAGCTGATATTCCTACGGAGCTGAAAAGGAGAGCCGTCGATGCCTTACATTTGAAGAGCAGAGCAGCTGAAGAAAAGCTCTGACTCCAACGTCAGGTTTCACTCTTAAATACACTTGTTTGATTTCACTTGTAAAAGTTGAAAAATATTTTATTGCAAAATTATTTGTTGGTACATTTTTTGAGGGTCAAATATCTTGTTTGATTTGAGGAATGAACTGTTAAGGTGGAAAAAATGAATCCGGTTAAAATACTTTAAATCAGTGCAGATGTATAATGTAATTTAACATGTTGATAATGGTTGTAGTGGGCTTATAATGTAAATGTGGTCTGATTAAATGTGACATTAATGGTGATGCTGCATAAACCTGATAAAACAGTTCTATTAGTGGGTCTGTGTGATCAGCATTGTCAAGAAAAACATGTTATTTTACTGTCACTGTGTTATCATTCATAAAGCACTGTCATTATTTCATCATTACTTCATTAGTCTGTATCAGTTTATCATCAATATTATAATGTATCATTTATCATTTAGTAAATCTGCTATAATACAATACTCTATCTTGAGAGAGCACCAGCAGAGCTGCAGGTCCAGGCAGCCCGCAGTAGGTCACGTAAGGACATGGTGAACTCTCGTTGGCTTGAACCGACAACCTCACACAACTGCACAATCGTGTACACAATTGGTTATGTTCCCAGATACCGATGATTGGAAAAATCTGGTTTTAATTCTGGGAAAGGGTTGTTGTTCTGAAGAAAGAGGAAATCTGGGAATTGTCCTGACGTCATAATGGCTATAAAGCTTTCTGTAACAGGGCAGAGGGGGAAGACCGAAGAACGGCTTCCCACACTGTAACTGTGTGTGTTTAATAATAATTAATAATAATTTAATAATAATCCCTTTTTTGGACCCCTCCTAGGACTATGTCTGCGCTTATTTTCCTTCCAAACCAAAAGAAACTTACAGAGCCTATCTTCACAACATATATGTGTTTTAATACAATAATTTGTGTTGACCCACTATGGACGTTCAGTCGTATGTCTCTTCCTCAAAATTCGAACCGTGACAGTTTCAATGGGTTAAGGTGAGGCCTTGACTAGTAGAACGTCATGTTGGTGTTTAACAACACATGAGCCAACATCAGACTCCGAGCGCTACGATGCTAAAGATCAGAAGATCCAGTGTGACATCATCGTTACCTGGCAACAGCAGCCCTCATCTGACTTTATTGGAGGATATTTACACCAGCAACACGGTTTAGTTTGATATGACGGATTAACAACATGCGCTGTGATATCCAGTTCATCTGTAATAGATACTGGATCTAATCAGTGAGCAGATATTTGATCAGCTTATTTATAATTATACTAGAAACAAACAAAACTGTGTTGGTGATTCATGCAAACTTGCATATCAGCCTTTGAAGGTTTTGTAGTATTGAGAACAAAGAGGTTGTGTTAGGGCTGAAAAGCCCGACTTGTTCTCCTCTGCAGGTCATCAAATGCACCACAGAAGTTTGTATTTGCACAGCCTGTATATGTTTGCTGGCTTTATTATTCTCTGTTCAAAGACAGTAAATATGGAAAATGTCTCATGTAGTATCAGCTTCATTTAAAATGACTGCAGCAAACATTTAGAGAACATGTGCTGCTGTTTGTCCTACATTTCAACACTGAATGAACCCTGAAAACATGATGGCAGCTGGCAGGTTGGAGTTCACATGAAATATCGGCTGCATGAAGACTGGAAATATAGATGATAAAAACATGCAGCCAAACATTTGTGGACATGAATAAACTATCTGATCCAAAAAGCAGGAAGTGACACAGCTAGAAAGTGTGTAACAGCTGAAGTCAAATGTGATGCAGAGTTGAATCTGCACTTGGATCCATCTGTGAAAGGTCCACATGTAGGGATCACATGAGTCCTGATGTTTGTCAGTCAGCTTGATAACTCCATCTACTGTGGCTACATATACTGGGCTGGTAGCTCCACAGTGTTGGAAAGAAACTATTAAATGTGCAAAGTTTAAAATCAGAGGCTCTTCTAACACAGGAGCCATGTTGAGTTTAGATCACAGCCGACCACCGGCAGTCTGAAATGGAATGAAGCCCATTGACAGCCAGCAGGTCTAAACAGGAACGCACCCATTTGTATGTGTGGCAATGATGTGGCTGCAGCTGACACAGGATTGGTTCAAACTAAACATCAGACACATTTCAAAGAGTTCACAAATAAACTCTCATTTTTATCTTTGAAGATGATCATAAAGTAGAATTTATGGTCCAGTAGAAACAGCAGGAGGTTTGAGCCCTTCTGATGCAGCAGAAACAGGATTTGGAGGAAGATGTTAATAGATTAGAAAGAATTGTACACTGTGAATCAATGCAAGTCTTTCTATATAGACAGATCTGTAATAATCCCTCAGGTAGGTTCCTCTGGGACAGTCACAGATAGAGACACCAATTCTGACGTCCTTTGAAAGCCTGACTTTGAATTTTCATCACTCGTCATGCACACAGATGTTAATTCTACATATTCCTGGTACTGAACTCTAAATCAATATGAAGAAAATGCTCCTGCTAATCTGCATCTATGTTGATATCAAATCCTTTTCCAGCACATGGATAAATCTCTATAAATCTTTCAGTCTGATCAGAATGGGAACAGTGTTGTTATTGCAGCTCCCTGATGTTTGAAAAGCTAAATGTCCATTTTAAAGTGCTCGTGTGTAGGATTGTGTTTTCTTCCTTTGTGCAGTTCTTACAGTAAACATGTTTGAATGTTTCCTGTTCCCCTGATGCTTCTTCCTGTTGGATAAAATTGGTTTGAATAACGTTCTTATAGGTTTTAATGAACTTCAAACTGGGATCCACTTACAAAACTGCCTCATTTTATTGGAACGATCCACATTTGCATCCATTCACGGTACATTTGACATCTGAACACGTTTGTACACATGATGAAAGGACAGATGGTGTTTGTGTGTCCTTCTTAAACTCAGTGTGGATGTTTCATCATGTAGAACTACTTAGAACAAAGTCTTTGGAACATTTGGAGAACACGTTTAGGAAAGTAACATCCTGGTAGAACATTTTCTTAAAGCAAAGCAGAGCTGCAACATGACTGTGAGGATTCAGAAGAATAAAGTCAGAATACTTTATTATTATGAAGACTAAAGTGCACCTTGATGCTGCCGATGAACACACATGTTCTTTGTGAAAGCATGTGTGAGCACAGCTGACGTGCACCACACTGACCCCACTTGCCCCATTTCTTCATCCACTTCTTGCTCTTGTGCTTGAAATGAGACGCAGCAAAAGTCAGAGGCTCTAAAATCCACAAAAAGGGGGCTCGTTAGATCAGGATACTGGATGTGATCCATAGAAAACATGGATAATACACCACTTTATTTGAAGCATCTGTAGCACTGCCTCAGTTCTGGATGTTTCCACAGACTCCTCTGTGCACCTAAAGGAAAGGTCAAAGGTCAGCAGCACATGTAGTTGGGACAATTCTTCAGTCGCACAAACTACACAATCATTTTCCTCCAATGACGACTTTTCACTTGCAGAAATGGTCCTGTGTGATTTCCAGGCTGTGATATAAAAACTAGTTCCTAATGGCAGCGACTCACTCTGTAAACATGTGTTTCCTTCACCAACCTCACACACAGATCCAATAAGATCAGGAAGTGGGCAGTATAGTACAATATGTGTTATTCTGTGCTGCACTGCCCAAACTAAAGATCTGCTGAAGTGTTGGAAATGATCCAGATGTTTATTTTGGACGATACAGCAGAAGATCAGACATGAAAGTGGAGATAACACAGAAGACCTGCAGCAAAGGTCAGAGGTCAGACTGGGCCCCTGGATTCAACAATGAGCCAATGATCATCAAGCAGTGACTAAAGCAGAGCCCTGACGTTCTGACATTCATCACACAGTCAGAACAAATGTCTGCTGATGACTTCATCTCATGAAACGACTGATAGATGTCAGTTCATTGATCAGCTGAGCTGCTGATCTTCATCGTCACAGAAACATTCAGCTTGTTTCAATCAGTAAATAACTCCCACTACTCCCAGTTTGAACTGTTCCCACTCAAAATGCTGTGAGAACAATGATCATTGTAGAACTTCACAAACATCACGTGTTGTTTTCCACATGTAAGATCAGCAAACACACAGAAACTTCCTGTTGCCACACACGGCCTCTAAAATCTCTTCCATGCTTTCTGTCTGAAGTCCACTCTCTGTGTCGGATCCACAGGAAACAACAAGATCTTATTAACATGGTTTTCAATGTGTCTCCTTCCAAAAAGTCCAACCAATGAACAAATGTGTGTATTTGTGGAGGCCGAACAAAAGCATGACACATTTCTCTGTTTCTATAAACTGGAGTCAAACACAAACATGAAGAGTTTCACTGACAGACTCCAAAATGCCCCCACAGTGGATCAAAGGGAAATCCTACAGTGTGGCCAGAGACTCTTAATGGCTCCAACATCAACACATCCACAATGTTGGATCCAGTTCTGCCTCACAGAGTTACTAAGACACACCCTCTGCAGCATCACAACAGCTCCACCTGCTTCACCTGCCTCCTCAGCATCTGTACACCTGAAGAGAAAAGAAAGGCTCCAACAGCTCAAATCTACAAAGGATTCATGAAGTTTCATCCAACAATAACATGTTTGCCTTCCACAGTGTGCTGTTAGACACCACTGTACCTCTGCCATTTCAAAAAGAGCAGCTTGGGAACATTTTGGCTCCAAACACTTTGTGTTTAAGTTCTTTGTTTTCTTTGTGAAGCCGACAACATCTGGAGCTTTGTGACTCATAGAAACATCATTTTGTTCTTTAGATGACAGCAGATTGGGACTGAATAATCAATCACTATCAAACCAATAAAGACAAACATGCTGATTTTACAGGAACTTTGTTGGAGAAGCTGCAAAGACATGAAACTGGTGGAGATCCCAAACCAGTTGATAGTGCTGGTTATTCCAAATAAAGCTGTTTCCCTTTGAGATGAAATGACTTTCTGTCCTGATATATAATAAAGATGTTGTTGTTTTTGAGCCCCTGTATTAAAAGTAGTTTAAAGTCAGCTTGAGTTTGATGTCTTTATGTCAAAGCTGCTCATGATGTTGAGCTGCTGATGGAATAAAAACAATATAAAAGCATGTAGTCCAGACTTAAATGTAGCCTGTTGTTAGCTGAGGTCCACACACAGTGTTTGACAGTGTAAAGTGTGTGAAAGGGCTGCTGGTGGAGCTCACTAGGATGAGCAGGTGACCACGAGGTGGAGAGCAGCTGGCCTGGCTTTGACCCGGGCCACGCCCCCTTTCTCTCTGCTTTGCTGTCACTTATCTTCACTGCTCTGTCCAATAAAGCTGAAAAAGGCCCCGAATCAAAGAAATCTGCTGCAGCCTCTGAAATGTCTTCTGTTTCCTTCCCGACGGCTTTTTCACCGTCAGCCCATCAGACAGTCCAGCAGCATTTATGATGATGTCATGATGTTGAAGAGGCTGCTACGGTGGCCTCCCATGACCCCCAGCCTCATCACAGTTGAGATGCAGACATTTGAAAACATTCAGCACACAACTGAATAACAGTCCAACACAACAGTCTGTGTGCAGACACACACTGACCTTTCATATAGTCAAACACAGCTGGTTGAGTCATTTCTCTGTGAGTCTAAAGTGAATCTAGTATTTGAAAGTCCACTTCCTGTATTTGTTGTTGAAGACTTCTTCAGCTTCTTCTCAAGGACATCAGCTGCTTGTTTGGCAGCAGAGGCAGTTAAGAAGCTTCCTGAAAAACACTGAACAGTGAGTTCACTGTGGCATATGACAGATTCAGCTTTCTGTGTGCAAATGTGTCTGTGTCGACCTTTCAAATGCTGTTGAATCCAAAACATCAGCGGCTCCTCGGCTGCTCACTTCATGCACTTCTGTCTGTGTGACAGTCCAATGACATCACAGCTGTTTCCAGCCCCAGTGTCTCAGGACTGGACACCTTTAAACATGTCGAGGATCAAACAGCGTCCAGCTAAACACACATGAAACTATCAGAGCTGACAATCATTCCAATAACATCTAATGGTTCATGTATGTAGACACAGGACTACAAGGAAATGGCTCTCAGCATCTGGCTGTGGGAACACATGAGTCCCTGTTTGTGTTCAGATTGTGTGCATGTTTTAGACGTGTGTCACATGTAGAAACACAACAATCCCACAATGACACACAGATGTGTTTGACACAGCTGTGCAGCTGTAAGTTGTTTCTAATGATTCATTGAAGCTCTTCTAACATTCTGGAGACGATCAGTACATGAATCTGTTCAACACGACAACAATTTGACTTCAGTGTGAACGTTTGCATTAAATAACCTTCTTCATCCAGCTGACAGCATCTTCATCCTATGATGTGAACAGTTCCTCCTGTTGATGACAAACCTCTGACAGGATCTGCTTGAGGAGCTTTTTCATGTGCAGCTCTCTGAGCTCAGGGCTGAGCTGCTGTTTCATCTTTAAGAGCTGCTGCCTCCTCGCCGGACTTGTTCTCCTCTTCTTCTCCTAATGACACCATTTCTGCTTCATATCTTTCACTGGGCCTAAAACAGATGAAGAGTAGATCTGCTGCTGTTCACTGTTTGTGTCAATATGGAGAAACATGAAAGACAAACACAGCACATACAGAGAAATGTAGACAGGATGTGCAGCCAGTGCAGTAAATGGTCTCAATATCAGCTCTTTAGAAAATGATCCTGATGAACATGAAACTAACATCCAATGAGAAACAGCTTCCTTGTTTCATGTCCAATAACAATAAATGCAGAGCTAATAAAGAGCTGTTCTATTGTAAAATGCTGAGATGATTATTAGACAGAACCCAGCGGCTCACCAAAAGCCTGCATTGAAAATCTATATGAAAGTCATCTATGCTCATATATGGCAAAATCCTGTAACTGTCACTGTGTTTTTCATCTGTGCTCTTGTTGGTTGGACAAGTTTGTAAATGACAAAGAGCTCAGTGGACTTTGCATCCATCAGATCCTGTTAGATGTTTGTTTTTCCTTCACAGCTTTGTGATGAAGGCTGAAGAACAGAGATATGAACTATTGCCAACATGAATCCTGATGCATGACGTGGGCAGAGACCCACCAAAGCAACACTCAGCTCACCTCATTCCAGGCGCTGGTCTGCTGGAGACCATGAGCCTTGTTAGTCACACATTAGCACCGTGGTAGGAAACAGCCTCCATCATTTCATTAGATCTGAATTTGGACTGTTTCCCTCTGGATGAACCAAGTCTGTCAAATCTATTGATCCAACACAAACAAACACATTGGCTCACAGTCAGATTGGCTTTGTATGGATGGTGTAACAGGGGCTGGGAAAGGATGCTGAAAGCTGAATATAACACAGAACAATAACAGGACATATAATAATGTAGAAACATGATCTTCAACAGGCACACTTCTGTTATTCATGATCACAAACACAAAGAACTTGTGCAGCCCTGATATCAGCCCTAATATATGAGTGTGTTTGCCCAAAGACTGAAACAGCATCAACATGACAGCTGTAAGAAATCTTCTCTCAGCCTTGTTTGGCAGAAGATCCCTGCAACAAAGATTGTAGCTGAAAGATGACGTGTGTAAAGTTTGCTCTGTGGGAGGGTCGAGGCTGTTTTTAGACCTTTGATAGTTTCCAATCCAGTTCTGACAGACAGGAATAAAAACAACATCATTAAGATCAGATCATGGAGCTGTTTGCTGCCTTGTTTCTATCTTCACATTACAAGACTTTACTACAATAAAGATGCTGACATGTATCTGTAGCAACAACATCATTGAATCTAGAACAACTGGAGCCAAACCAGTGGCTCTGCTGGGATCACTGGTGAGCCAACACTTCCTTGTTGATGCAGATTTCAGGGCTTCCTTTTGCTCCTCCGTTATAACTGTTCTCTCTTCTCAACACATGATGACACAAAGGAATCAGCAGTGACAAAGATGATGCTGAAGAGAAGCACACACTTCACACATATAACAGACCAGTGCAGTTACACACACCTCTGCTCGACATCAGGCCTCAAACAAAGACACAAAACACTAACTTGACTCTAAACAGAAGAAACGAGCAGCTGTTTCTGTTCTGTGCTTATTTATATTTGACACACATGCTTCTCTTTGTGCAAACACACATCGCACTATAAGGGTAACCTCGCACACAATGATTGGACAGCACAGTGATGATGCTGGGAGATCCTATACGCAGCAACACAGAAACACTGAGAACTTTAAACAATGATGGAAAGTGTTATAAATGACTTGTTGGCCTCTGATCTGTCACAAACAGCTGAAACGTGTCTCTCATGAGTCACATGAAGGTTTTTGACAGAAAGGACAAAAAGTAGCTGCAGTCAGTTTGTGTCATTTTTATATTTATTCATCTGGGAGAAAAATCTGAGGGACATTAAAACGTGTTTTCAACAGAGACAAGAACATGAATATAACAGAACAGGTAAATGAACATGTTTCAAGTAAACAGCTGGACTGATCAGGTCCAAACACAGAGTGATAAACTTGTCAAACAGCTGTCATATCTTTATATAGAAGCTCTTTATAAATGCTGCTCACTGCAGTCTGTTTACTAATAATGTCAAAGTGTTAGAAACACAGAAACATCAGAATGGTCTTTGTTCACAGAAACCTGTCTGGGATCCTTTGTTGTTCTTTTGATGCAGAGTTACATTATAAATATAAAGAGTTATTTCAGAGTCTCATCAGTTTTCCTGCATGTCTTTATTTAACACATCAGCAGGGCTGAAGCTCTCATGTTAAACACACACTGATCTATGGACACGTTCATGTGTTTCTAACAGAACCAGGCTGTTATCAGCCTGCACTAACATTATGTCACACACACTGAATGTAACAGTGACAGTTTACATCATCACACAATCAGCTGTGATTGTTTCACTGTCATCAAACGAGTCAACAGGAAGTAGAATCAATAGAAACCAATCATTTACTGACAGCATGTCTGATGGAAATAAGTGCAGATTATGTATGAAGTCTAACTGCACACAGTAACTGTGTTACAATAAGGACTTAACAGCGCCCTCTGCTGGAGTGTTTCAGTACTGCGTTAACTAGAATACACCACCTCCTCCTCACACCACCTGCTACAGCTCTACTCTTCTATGACTACAGTCATCCACAGCACTGATGTGAGGTCACATGGTTCATATGTAAGGAGCACAGCTGACCTCAGGTCAGTTTAATGACTGTGAGCAGCAGCTGTGTTATTGTCACTGTGACAGGGAGACACTCTCAGACACAGCGCTCATGTCAGCTTGTTCTCATGCAGGAGGATCAGGAGCTCCATGTTTGTCTTTCTGTTTGAATCATGATGTGTTTGTGCCATCAGAGTCTGTCATGAGTACTCAGGGTTTCACAGCAGCTCTTCTGGATGCTGACGAGGACTCCAACCTCATGTTTCACCTCTCTGAGCTTCTGATGTCTGTGAACACTCGTGTTTCTTCTCTGGGCTCATCTGGACAAAAACACCTTTCTGTGTTTGGCTGCAGCCTCATTCTGACTGACAGGAAGTGTGTTATCCATGAGCTGCACTTCTGTGAGGAAGTTTCCTGCTGTGTTTCCTGTCTGTGGACAAACACGAGTCTTCCAGCTGAGGACTTGGTTCCTTCCACCTGTCCATACAGGACATCACGCTGTCTGCAGCTCTGTAAATGCAGCTCCAGGTCCTTCCACGTGCTGCTCTGTATTTGTGCAGTTTGTAGTGTGTCCTGGGAAACGTAGCACACATGGTGTTCTTCTGCTGTTTCCTCCTTTCACTGAGTGTGAAACACTGACGCTGTGCTGTTGTTCACAGAGGGGAGCTGATTCTAGCTGCAGCTGGACTCTGTCATCTAACTGAATGTGTTGGTGCTGATCACGGGGCTCTGAGGGGGGAGCAGCAGGAGGACTCTGGATGCTGACGTCAGTGTATCTGTGGAAGCTCCCACAGCGTGTCTGTCATTCAATATTGTGCTGTATATTGTATCTATGCAAAGATGAACAGACTGTGTGTTCACTGGTCTCTGTGCTGCAGCTCTGATGTCATCATCACTCCCTCCTCCACCCTCAGCAGTCCCAGCATGCTGCTGTGGTGCACCCCACCCTCACTCTACACCTGAGCCACAGACCACACCCTCCACCTCAATATACACCACAGTTTTCTCTGCTGTGGAAATGAGATCAGGAGGAAATCATCATTATTATTATTTAATAAACGCTCACATTAATGTGGGCTTATTTGTTTCATATTAGAAACATTAGTTGAGTGTTTGTAGTATAAAATGGTCAAAGTCCCTCTTTTTGCTCCTCCCCTCACCTGTGGATGGGCGGTGCTGTTACCGTGGTGACAGCTTGGATGTGTTTCAGTCCTGCCTGGTTATCACTGCAGGAATCTTTCACATTTATTACAGGTAATAACTCTGATTTTTCTGTGTATTATGAACCAAATGTATCCTGATACACACAGAGATGGATGAGCAGAGGTTTTTTTTGCAGTTTATGTAGTTACTATGGACTTAATGCATACATATTATTAAAATTAGGGCTATAACAGTTGTATTGATGTATAGCAACTTGAAATGCTCCCACAAATGGCTCCACAGCATGTAAAAATATAACAAAAGCTCTGGCGGACTTGGTTCTGTGGTCAGTCTTAAAGGGTGAAGTTAAACTCTGTAATCTTCACTGTGTCACAGAGTTCAGTGAGTCCCGTTATTCACAGTATCAATCAGATCATCAGAGAACAGCTGATCAGCAATCAGTGGTGCCAACAGCGCCTCCTGTGGTGAGAGGATGCAATAATGCAATGTAGCATTTTTCCACTCAACACTTGCAGTCATGGAAACTGTCTGTTGGATCTGTGTGACGTTGCTTTCTTGGTTAGAGTTCCTCACAAATGTCCAGATGATTCTTCTAATGAGGCGTCGACCATGTTTGCAGTTCTTTGGAAGAAAACGTCGCCCTTTGCCATCCTTACTTTTCTTTGACTTCTTCAAATGCAGCTGAACTCCAGCTGGTATTTTCTTGGACTTTGCAGCTGTTTCTGGTCATCAGTTCATTCCTGCAAACCTCTGAAGCTGAACAACAATGATGCTGCATTGCTGGCTGATCCCAAAAGGTTGATTCTGTTCATCTGGACGTTTTCAGAAACGTTTGCTCACTGATCAGGTGACTTCTTCAGTCTCAGCTGACTGCAGCTTTACAAGCTTACAAACAGCACATTTGCACAATGACTGAAAGCAGCAGCACCTGATATATATGATACTAATATAATACATATACATATATAATCCATACTAATGATGAAGGAACTGAGCTCACAGTCCATTGTTCATTCAGTGAACTACTCAGTTTATTTTGGGCCTCAGAAATGCTCACTCTGTTTGTACTAGGGATGGACCGATCCGATATTCAGTATCGGTATCGGTCCGATATTGACGTAAATTACTGGATCGGATATCGGAGAGAAATTTAAAATTTTTATCCGATCCAGTGAATATCACAAAAGCACCTCAAAAACTCGCTAACATGGTATAACCCAGGTCATGACCTTAGCACGTCAGAGCAGTATGCGTCACGTGATCGAGCGGTTATCGTGTGGGAGAGCTCAGAGCCATCATGTCAGCAGTGTGGACTTATTTCAAACTAAAAGACGAAAAAAGCAAGACTGCCGAATGCAACTTATGCGATGCAAGTGTTTCGCGAGGTGGTAGCAGTGTGGGGAATTTTAACACCACAAACATGATTAAACACTTACAGAAACACCACGCAAAGGAGTACGCGGAATTTAGCCTGGCCTCCAAAGCTAAGCAGAAAAGTGTACCATATCAACAAACGCTTTTGGAAAATATTCAGAGACGTGAGAAATTCCCTCCGGAAAGCAATAGAGCGAAGCTGATAACGGAGAAAATAGTTGAATTTGTTGTGCTTGATGACCAGCCCCTTTCCGTTGTGGAAAATGATGGATTTCGACGCTTAATTGAGCATTTAGAGCCTCGCTACATGCTGCCAAACCGGCATTTCATCTCGGAGGAAGCTATCCCAGGCAAGTACAAACAGGTGCGCAAGTTCATCTCCGAAAGTTTGGAAATAATTCCCACGTTAAGCATGACGACTGATATCTGGAGCTCGGACGTTTGTCCGTTGTCCCTGCTAAGCCTGACTGTACACTGGATAGACTCGAGTTTTACAATGCAAAAAGCAGTGTTGCAGGCCAAAGAGTTTCGTGGTTCACACACAGGAGAGTCCATCGCTGCAGCTATGGAGGAAATGTTAAATGCGTGGAAAATTCCGAAGAATAAAGTCCACGTTGTTTTGCGAGACAATGCCAGCAATATAAAAAAGGCAATGAGCCGGCTAGGTGTTGCAAGTTTGGGATGCTTCGCGCACACTTTGCAACTTGTGGTGAATGAGGGACTGCTTGCACAACGTGGTGTATGTGATGCTGTGACAGTGGGCAGAAAAATAGTGGGTCACTTCAAACACTCACCACAGGCATATTCGCGTTTGGAGGACATTCAAATGGAGCTGAACATGTCACCCAAACGTCTGATACAAGATGTGCGAACAAGATGGAATAGCACATATTATATGATCAAGACCCTCACAGAACAGAAGCGAGCCTTGTGTGCATATTCTGCAGAGTATGATCTGCCTGCCACACTTAGTGCACAGCAGTGGGGGTTACTGGAAAAGGTCCTGACAGCTCTAGCTCCCTTTGAGGAGTTAACAAAGGAGGTAAGCGCATCATCCTCATCTGCATCTGATGTCATCCCTATTGTCTGCGTCCTTAAGCGCGTGCTCTCCCGAGAAAATGAGGCCGACGATGGAATAAAGAAAATGAAAGGCACTCTTCTCGAAGCAGTTAACAGACGCTTCAGAGACGTGGAATCCGAGCCACTATACACAGTTGCAACACTGCTGGATCCAAGATATAAAGACAGGTATGTAAGGCTTCACTCATGTTATTTTAACAGATCAACTTGTGTGTGTGTGTGTGTGTGTGTGTGTGTGTGTGTGTGTGTGTAAGTGATAGTGCATTAGAGAGAGTGTGTCAGAAAATGGTGAGGACATTCTAGATTAGTTGTGATAGACTTGTCATTCAGTCAGGACACCACCATTGCGCATTATAACATGTATTGTCTGATTCAGAGTAGTACAGCAAAGTATGTTGAGGTCTTTATAATGGGCATGGAATAAATAGCAAGAATGAAGAATGATAGTTTAATCACACTGCTGAATGATACTAATGATAAATTTAATGATTGTTTAATATTCAAGTTTGGACTTTTTTCATTTCAGGTACTTCACGAGTGTAGAAAACTCAAAACAAGCTAAAGATGCTTTGATGGCAGAGGTGAGGAAGATGGAGTTTTTGAGAACTACATTAAACTCCTCAGAGCCAGCAGAGGGGACATCAGCAGTCTTGGAGCCAGCAAAGAAGACTCCACGGGTGGAATCTTCCAGCCAAAGCAGACTTGAAAGTGTTTTTGATGAAATCCTGAAGGAAAACGCTCAAGATCCTGTTCCTCAGTTAGCCACGACAAGTGCACGCGTTGAAGTGCAAACTTACCTTAGTGAGCCAACCATTCAACGCTCAGATAATCCACTGCTGTACTGGCAAGTCAACAAACTTAGATTTCCCACTCTGGTTTCTACAGCAGCTAAATTTCTCTGTGCACCTACCACAAGTATTGAGAGTGAGAGACTCTTCAGTACAGCCTCTATTATCATTGATGAAAGGAGAAGCAGGCTGACAGCTGAGAAGGTTGAAATGTTGATCTTTCTGAAGAAGAACCTACCTCTCATGTTAAAGTGAAAAAAAAAGTTACAACTGCATTATTACAAGAATGTTGTTTGCTCTGCTAAAATTGCACCTTTTTTCAGTACCAAAGGGGTTTTGAAATTTGCATAAAGTTGCACTTTTATTTACTTGAATTTTACTTTAAATACTTAAAGATTTAAAATTCTGCATAATGTTGCACTTTTATTTTGATGAATGTTACTTTAAATACTTTGAGATTTAAAGTTCTGCATAATGTTGCACTTTTATTTTGATGAATGTTACTTTAAATACTTCAAGATTTAAAATTCTGCATAATGTTGCACTTTTATTTTGATGAATGTTACTTTAAATACTTCAAGATTTAAAATTCTGCATAATGTTGCACTTTTATTTTGATGAATGTTACTTTAAATACTTTGAGATTTAAAATTCTGCATAATGTAGCACTTTTATTTTGATGAATGTTACTTTAAATACTTCAAGATTTAAAATTCTGCATAATGTTGCACTTTTATTTTGATGAATGTTACTTTAAATACTTCAAGATTTAAAATTCTGCATAATGTTGCACTTTTATTTTGATGAATGTTACTTTAAATACTTTGAGATTTAAAGTTCTGCATAATGTTGCACTTTTATTTTGATGAATGTTACTTTAAATACTTCAAGATTTAAAATTCTGCATAATGTTGCACTTTTATTTTGACGAATGTTACTTTAAATACTTTGAGATTTAAAGTTCTGCATTATGTTGCGCACTTTCAGGATGGATATTTTGATAGTGGTGACAGCTAAACAGTGCTAAAGTTTAAATAAAGAGATATGCATTGTTGAACTGAGCAATATTTTGGGTGCAGTCTTTTTCTTGCATGCAAGTATAAGAGAATAGTTTTAGTGTTCTGTCTTTTTAAATTTGACTTTGAACTTATACAAAAACAGTTTAAAAAATAGATATATCGGATTTATATCGGTATCGGCAGATATCCAAATTTCTGATATCGGTATCGGTATCGGACATAAAAAAGTGGTATCGTGCCATCTCTAGTTTGTACATCACTGTCAGCAATAGACTCATTCTGCTGTGTGGACAGGAACACATGTGACATCACTTCCTGTTTGTTTGTGACTGAAGAGGAAGAAGTTTACAAGGAATCATTTAGAAGAGTTTCAAACATCAACTGATTGAATCCATGAATCTGAAAACGTGTTTGTGAGTGAAAGAGACAGACATGTACAGACTGAACTATCTGTTCAACAGTCAGAGTGTTTCTGTAACAGGAGACACTCTTTACACTCCACTCAGCACAGGGACACTGAGGAACCAGGAGGCCAGTCTAACACAAACCCAGGATAAAGAGTTTGAGTGAATGTGGTGTTGAAGGTGTGGAGGTGGATCAGAGTGTCAGAGGAGACTCTGTAGAAGGACAGAGTGCCAGCAGGACAGTCCACATACACTGCTGCTCTGTTAGAGACAGAGGAGGAGGAGGAGGAGGAGGAGATGGATGTGTGTCTGCTATTGTGCCTGACAGAACGAGGACCATGATCAGAGCAGTACAGACTCCAGGACTGATCATTGTATCCAAACCAACAGTCATAACTGCCTCCTTTCCTTCTGATGCTTCTGTAACTCACTGATATAGAAACGCTTCCTCTCCACTCGACCTCCCAGTAACAGCGACCAGTCAGACCATTTCTACACAGCAGCTGTTCACAACCATCAAATCTGTCTGGATGATCAGGATATGACTGAACCTCCTCCACATGTGTCACCTTCCTGTTGTTGTCAGACAGTTGGAGCTTTGTGTTCACTGTGTTTGTGTCGATTGTGAGTTGACAGGAATCTGATGGAGAGAACAAACACAATCCAGCTGCAGTTATTGATCCATCATCTGTTCATTGATTGACACTTTGATGATGACTCCTGACATGATGAAGATGGTTGAATGTGTGCTGCTTTGTTTTCATGAATCCCATTAAAAACACACTTACACTTCCTCAGACCTGGTCTCAACCATCGGACTCCAGCAGGCTCCACCCTGAAAGGAGGAGGGGGGTCAGAGCAGCACAGTCAGCATGCACACATGGACATTACATGGCTCTCACACACACACTGTTACACACTGAGCTCAAAGCTCGGCTCCACTGTTTTATTCAAAGAAATCTACATTTATTTATCAGCACATTTAAAAACAGCTTGAGCCAAAGTGCTGCACAGAGTAGAGAGAAAATAGGAAACATACACAGTAATGACTATAAAGACTGGTCAGGATTGAAAGTGTGGAGCAGGGAAATTATTTTACTGCTATTGTTAAATAATTATCATCATTACCATTGCATTAAGAATAATATAATCTGCAGCATGGATATTGCATTCAGAGGTTTAAACAGTGTGTCTGTCAGAAAAGGCTAAAAGTCACAGGCTGACAGGAAATAGGCTTGCAGAGAGTTTGCAGAAGTGAAAGCAGTCTTAGGTTATTCTGAGCAGCGGGTTGGACGAGGCTATTTGAATTACTAGTGTTAAGATTCAATATTGAGGAAGGGTACAAGAGGTGATCGAAGAATAACCACACCGATCCGGCCGGGTGAAGTCAAACGATGATTTTAATGAACACACGTGTGGGAAGACAACTCTGTACGCAGACAGGAAGTAGTCTTCAACTTAATCAAAGCATGAACAGATATTTTATAGCATCAGGGTTTGTTTACTGACGCCCCTTCATGCGTCACCGGTACATTTTATACATAGATCAGATCAACATCATCATGACTTTTCACCTAGAAAATCATCTTCTATTTTCATGGCTAGCCCTTCCTGTCTACCTTTCAGTTCTTGTCTTGTTCCTCTTTCTTGCCGAGACACCAAGAAACGGTTCCTCTTTTACCAAGACAATTTTGCAGTTACAGCCAAACATAACTAACCTCTTCCTCTAAATAAATCTAATTTAAAGTGTGTGTGTGTGTGTGTGTGTTGACCTCACATGCTCTTTCTCAATTCACCTGTTGCACTTCTGACCTTTTACCAGACCAGAAGCTCACTGAGACTATGTGTATGTCTTCTACTAAATAAATGTTTTAACCAAGAACCTCTACTAAAACCTTAATATAAAATGACCTGATATAAGTGTTTTGTAAGCATGTATTGCGATTCCTTCTATGGCTCCAAGTCACTTGCACAATAGATTGTCCGAACATCGCGCCGAACAAAGCTTCCGACCCCCAATTAATTGACCGAGCTCCAACTCTTTAATAAGCACAGATATGCATTGTGTATAAAATAGTCATAGCTGCTTAAGGCCTTCTTAAAGCTATCTGTTACATTGTTAAAGCCTCGTCTTAGCCTGCGGCTCAAAATAACTTCCTGCTTTCACTTCTGCATACAACTTCCTGTCAGCCTGCAACTCAGTCTTTCTGAAAGAGACACTGTTTAAACCTCTGAATGCAATATCCATGCTGCAGATTATATTATTAATGCAATGGTAATAATGACAATTATTTAACAATAGCAGTAAAATAATTTCCCTCCTCGACACTCCCTCTTTTGACCTCTGGAACACCAGAGGTCACAATACATTGTGTCCTCACGCAGACCCTTCTCTGGTGGTCTCGAACCTCGAGATCTCCAGGATCCTCGCCCCTCCTGTGGTCGCCGAGATCTTCTGCAAAGGAAACAAAACACCTTTTCTTGCATCTCCCTAACTTATCCTATCTGGGACTCTTTAATCAAAAGCATGATCCTAATTATGCTCTTAACTTATTGACTTGTATTTATGTATATTCTTCAACGTTCCTCATCACTTTAAACTCTTTAAGCCCTGCTTTCACGTCCGGTTGCTCGCTCTATTTTCCCTTATCTGATCATCAACATCCTGTGCACAAGTTGTCGCTGCTGCAAGTTAATCTACTCCAAAAGAAAACAACCACTTTAATCAATTAAGTTTAAGCATATAAGCAATTACTCCTGTATACATTTCCTCATAGCTAAATGCTGCCTTGAAACAACTCCTATGTGTTAACTTCATTTTAACCTCACATTTCCTATGTTATAACCCATTTTGGTATAGCCTTTTTATTTCATTTTGCTCCTTTAATGTAACAATACCTTCTAATTCTAATGTATCAGACTTAACCAAAACATATGCTTTCCTTCCTCTTTGGTCCTTCTTTAAGTTCAGTTAAAAGCTAAATGAATTTAAGGCCTTTTGCCTGGAATCAATACTGTCATGTGTGTTTCTTAACTCTGTGTCTGTAAGCGTGTGCAATCCTTCATGAACTCATATTATCCTCACAGTAGATTGGCTAATCATAGCGCTAGCCAAAGGCTCGTGACCCTCCAGAGACAAATTTGAGCCACAACTCCTTTAAAAGCACAAAATGCAATATGTATAAAAATCATTTCTATTTATAAGCTCCCCCTTTATCCTAAAAATACCTCCCATGTAATATCTGTATGTGTAAGCCTACATTATAACCACTTCTTCTAAAAATCAAAAAAGAAATCAAACCTGTTCTACTCCTTCAACCCTCACTAGTTTTCCCTCTAAGATTTATTCACAGCTTTGAAAAACCGGCATTGTATCTTCTAAACAGGATTCATGGTCCTGGGCCATGTTGGCCCAGCATTCTTGGTTCCTTGTATTTTCGCTCCTTATTTAGGCCAGGTTTTCTGAGGTGTCCTGTTGTGGTGTTCCCTAAGTGTTTTTTCCCTTTGTGACTCTTACCCCCTTGTGCCCCTCTGTCTATTTATGAGCTCTCGTCTCTCTTTGTGTTTATTCCATGTTTCCCCCAGCCTGTTATGTCTGTGTTCTCCCCGTGCTCTGGGTGTATTTAAGTTGTGTCTTCTGTTATGGTAGTTGCTGGTTTGTCTGTGTTGTTTCCCCTCGGTCTCCCTGCATCCTCGTTTCTGGTTTGTGTTATTAGCTTACCCAGTTTAGGTTGTTTTTTCCACCAGTGCTGTTTTGTGCCCACCGTTGTAAATAAATATTCACCTGCACCAGAGCTGCCGCCTTTTGGGTCCTTTTCTACAACTCCACACGGCTTGCCTCGCAAACCGTGACAAGTTCACTTTTAATCTTTTAACCTTAACTTAAAAATAACAGTTTCAGTTTTACCATATCCAAATGATCAAAAACCCAAAAGGTCCTGAAATGATCCTAAATTATTAAACAATTAAATTATTAAACCCTAAACCCCCCTTTATCTTGATACATTTCATGTGTCAAGATACTATACAAAACTTAAAAATGCTCAGTTTTCCCCACTCATGATCCAATCTATGTCATAAAAATAAACTTAAAACAGAACAGTTATCAGTCATGTGTTTCTACAATTAATGGTAACTGAGTTACATCAAAAATATTTCCCCTTTAGCATTTGGCCTTCTCCCAACAATATACTATAATCCCCTAATCTAACCCCACCTAATAAAACAAAACAGAAATTTTCTCTGGTAAAAACAAATTGTTTGTCCACATTAATTCATCCTCACTCACATACAGTCTCACATTCACTCACATGCAGTCACACATTCACTCACATGCAGTCACACATTCACTCACATTCAATCAAACCATCTATTTGCTGATAGTTGAGCTTCCCGCACGATCAGGGACTCCACCCTCAGCAAAATGAGCTCAGTCATTTTTTATTTTCCATAGGAAAATATTTCTTTATGCTTTTGGACTGGATTGACTCGCATAAAATCCTTTTTACAGGGACTTACGACCTTGATCAGTCCCCACAGGTAGCTTTCTCCTCAGCCAATTGTAATCTGGAAAGCCCCCTTATATTTGCTCTTCCCGATAATTTTCAGCGCCGTTATTCACTGTTACAGGCCTGCTTAAAACAGAAATGAACAATAGAGCTGATTGTTAGCTCCTAAAAACAAAACAAAATCACCTGACAGGTTTTCTTTAAGTGCACTGTTACAAAATAATGGGCCCAATTTTTTAGACATGTCCATGTTTCCTAAAACTCCCCCTATTAAAAACAAAAACAACAACAACAACCTACCTGACAGAATCAACCCATCACCACAACAACCTTAAACACACAAGTCTTGCCACCACATAATTTCACCTCCTCAATACACCGAAAGTCTCATTAAAACCACACAATTTACAAACAAAAATCACCCCCTTATACTCTTAAATTCAGCATAAGACCCCTTACGACATCATATAATCACTAAACTATAAATTCCCTACCCCAATCTGCACTTCTCGTCTCTGCTATGCTTCCTCTTCCTGAAAGTCACAGTCACACACACACTCCAGCTAATTTGCATACTGAGTCATCTCTCAAGAAGCTGTAACAACAGAAACATATGTTTAAACATTCCCAACTCATTAAATCATTTTATTTCTTCCAACAGTGATCACTAGTGTTGATCACTCAGTACGAGAGCACTCCTAAGTCACTCTTTTTTAAAACTACTTTAATCCCTTTTTCGTTTTCATAACTCCCTTTGTCATATGGCTTATTCTATTCCTCAATTACAAACTCAAATGTATTTTATTAAGCATTCACACCCTTGTATCATTCATACAAAATAGCAAGCTGTTCTTCATTGCCTATGTTTGTGTTCTTAGCCAGGTTTAATCAGTGTCTATGCATTAAACTCCATGAGCTTGTCTTGTCTTTATAAGTTTAATGCATTTCCTGTTTGTGTGTGTGAATTTGCATATGGTGCTTTTACAGTGTGTCAGACTCCTTCATAATTTTGCCTTTAAACAGTCAATTTTCTCCTCCCCAAATTTACTAACCCAAATTCTGATTTCCTACCTTAAATAGCAGCATTCCTTGTCCTCAGCCAGAAGGTAGGGCTCCACTTGCCACTTTCCACCTCCACCCTAGCCCAGCGGCCTTACCCGTCAGGACCCGTCTTCTTACTGAAGCCGAGAGTAATCGTGACTGTGCCTGCCTTAGGTTGTCCCAGGGTTTCGAGGTGGGATCTTACCCGTCATGGGCTATCCAGCCTTCCATACTCGCCTGATACGGGGCCCAAGTGGGCAGGGGAAGGAACACACTGGCTCTGGGAATTAAAGGAATGTAAGCTGCTTCCTTCATTGCATCTTATATTAAACTATCTCTATAATAAGCTATCTCAATTCTGACTCCTTCCTAGAATAATTTCACATATGGCACTTTGTGTATGTGTGTTTTCTATTCATTAATGTAATTGTCAGTTATTTTCTCTCTTCATTTTACTTTATTTATCTGTTTGTTTGTAACGTTCTACTTTAGTTCTACTAAACCTTGATGTAAAAACAATACTCCCTTATTTCACGCACACACTCTGCCTTTTGCCTACACACACTTCTCTCTCAGACTTCCTCTGTTCACACATCACCTTATATGGGCATGCAAACTTCCTGTCACCCACACCATTTCCTGTTACACACACACCGCACGCAGCTGCTCAGAGCAGCTCAAGCTGCTTTGCTGTTTCTCCAGGCTAATCAAACTTATTTTGTATTTACAATCTACAAACCCTCTGTAATTCTACTAACTTTTGACCTAAAATGTAGCATCATTCACACAATGATTTCATGATCCTCTCACACACACCTTTTAAATAAACTAAACTCTTATAACATCACTCATGCCTCTCTCAAATTAAAAACACTTTCAAACTTTAAAACGTCCTACTTTACATCACCCAAGAAATACCTCTCACACCTTTATTCATCATTCAAAACCTTCTAGTCACCGCATTCACACTTAAACTGTGACTAGAGTTAAGGAATATAACTCAACACACTTTCCTAAGAGTATTTTAGACATGCTTGTCATAATCAAAAAGAGCAAGTAAAAAACAAACAAACAAAAATTGAAACCTCCATTAATTCTCACCGCACACACAAGAAATTGAAAAAATAAAACCCACCAGCAACTAATGCTGGAGAACAGTTACTACTGAGAGTGATGTGTTAGCCTTAAGTATATACAGTGCACTCAATATATTTATATATCTACATCCAAACTCAGTCAATTACTATACATCCACTACGGCAACTCAAAACTTTATTTATAGTCCTCTAATAAACATAAATGGCATTTGAAACACACACTCAACAATGTTTGCAGCAGTATTTGTAAAACCAACTGTGGCTTAAACAGTTCACTGCTTACTCATTTGCATTTTCACTCACACACACCGTCTAAAAATAACAGCAGCATTGCCTCAGACTCCTTTCACACAGAGATCTCTTATTTTACAAAGACGTCTTATATTTACAACTACTGTCAGATCTGTCAGCTTTAGCGCCTACACAATTTAGACAAATTTAAAATAACCGCCCAGCGGATAAATTCCCTGAGTTTTTGCGACCAATTAACCAGTATCAAGACTTTAACTGTTTCTGGCCTCATTTCTAAAGTCCCTAACTCAATTTAAAAGTGTCCAACACCCAAGGTCCAACCTTTGCTGCCCAAAAAAGCGCAGATACCGTTCCAAACGGTAAGGAGATTCTAACTCCTAGTTATTCTGGAGTGCCCCAAACTCCACAGTGACCAACTGACTATCCCTCTTCGAGGACAATGTCTAAGCGTCCTTGACATTGGCAAGCGTTACCTCTGAGCACTGCGCTTCCTACCAGTCCAACTGGCGTTCTAGAATAATTTATAATACTTTGAAACAACAATAAAACACCCAACAAAGTGTAAGACTGAAGCAGATCGACCCTGATGGACAATGGGGACTCTAACCCACAAATTGACCCACAGAGGTCTGACCTAATGACCAACCGGGACTTTAACCCACAAAATGACCAAATACCCTACCAAACTACTTGAGACTCTAACTCAATTTCTTTGGGACTTCAACCCATTATTTAAACTTTTCTTATCAGACTCTTAACTACTTTCATTTCTTCTTAGCAGAACTCTAACTGCATCAACTCATGAGATTTTCATCAAAATCAAAACAGACATCCACCAGTAACTTCAGTGAGTAGACTTAAATTTTATCATGTCCAATTTGGCACACTTTGGAAATAATTCAACAGGTAGTGCCTTACCTTTTGGATAAGCCGGCTTATGCCCACTCACTTAGACCACTGGAATTCATGTCTGCCCGTCAGACCACCTAAGACCCCGGATTTCTCCGTCTAAACCTCCAACTCTCCCTCCTCAATAACCGGACGAAGCCCCCAAATGTTAAGATTCAATATTGAGGAAGGGTACAAGAGGTGATCGAAGAATAACCACACCGATCCGGCCGGGTGAAGTCAAACGATGATTTTAATGAACACACGTGTGGGAAGACAACTCTGTACGCAGACAGGAAGTAGTCTTCAACTTAATCAAAGCATGAACAGATATTTTATAGCATCAGGGTTTGTTTACTGACGCCCCTTCATGCGTCACCGGTACATTTTATACATAGATCAGATCAACATCATCATGACTTTTCACCTAGAAAATCATCTTCTATTTTCATGGCTAGCCCTTCCTGTCTACCTTTCAGTTCTTGTCTTGTTCCTCTTTCTTGCCGAGACACCAAGAAACGGTTCCTCTTTTACCAAGACAATTTTGCAGTTACAGCCAAACATAACTAACCTCTTCCTCTAAATAAATCTAATTTAAAGTGTGTGTGTGTGTGTGTGTGTTGACCTCACATGCTCTTTCTCAATTCACCTGTTGCACTTCTGACCTTTTACCAGACCAGAAGCTCACTGAGACTATGTGTATGTCTTCTACTAAATAAATGTTTTAACCAAGAACCTCTACTAAAACCTTAATATAAAATGACCTGATATAAGTGTTTTGTAAGCATGTATTGCGATTCCTTCTATGGCTCCAAGTCACTTGCACAATAGATTGTCCGAACATCGCGCCGAACAAAGCTTCCGACCCCCAATTAATTGACCGAGCTCCAACTCTTTAATAAGCACAGATATGCATTGTGTATAAAATAGTCATAGCTGCTTAAGGCCTTCTTAAAGCTATCTGTTACATTGTTAAAGCCTCGTCTTAGCCTGCGGCTCAAAATAACTTCCTGCTTTCACTTCTGCATACAACTTCCTGTCAGCCTGCAACTCAGTCTTTCTGAAAGAGACACTGTTTAAACCTCTGAATGCAATATCCATGCTGCAGATTATATTATTAATGCAATGGTAATAATGACAATTATTTAACAATAGCAGTAAAATAATTTCCCTCCTCGACACTAGGTTATTCAAGTTGATCATTGCTCTAACAATGTAACAGATAGCTTTAAGAAGGCCTTAAGATGCTTATGCACACAGTTATTATGTTTAGTAGAGGTTCTTGATTAAAACATTTATTTAGTAGATGATATATCCATAGTTTCGGTTCGATTATTACATATACGAGAGTGGCTTCTGTCTCTCTGTCTGGTGAAAGGTCAGAAGTGCGAGAGGTGACATAGAGGCTGAGTGAGGTCAACACACACACACACACTTTTAGTTAGATTTATTTAGAGGAGAGAGGTTAGTCATGTCTGGCTGTAACTGCAAAATTGTCTCGGTAAAAGAGGAACCGTTCCTTGTTGTCTCGGCAAGAAAGAGGAACTGAAAGGTAGAAAGGAAGTGCCGGCCATGAAAATAGAAGATGATGTTCTTTCGAACTGTGTTAAAAGTCATTGTGGTGTTGATCTGATCTATGCATAAAATGTATCTGTGACGCATGAAGGGGCGTCATTAATCAAACCCTGATGTTATAAAATCATTGTTTGTGCTTTTAGTAAGTCGAAGATCAATTGCTGTCTGCGTACAGAGTTGGCTTCCCACACGTGTGTATTCATTAAAATCATTGTTTGACCAAGATCTTCTGGACCATGGTTGTTTGTACTCTCCTTCCTCAATTTTTGAACCTTAACAAAAGCTACAGAGTACAAATGTGTTTCCAACCGGCTTTTAAAAATGTCCAGTGTTGGTGACGACCTGATGTGAAGGGCGACTGTTCCAGAGTTTGGCTGCAGCCATCGATAAAGCTCACCTCTGTTTTTACGTCTAGTTCTGGTCAGAAGCTGCTTATCTGCAGACCTGAGGGCTCCACTTGGATTCTTTTGTTAAAGAGAGATAAGATGGAGCCAATCCATTCACAGATTTAAAGACAACCAGATCTGGAAGTGGATTCTACCACGTACTGGTAACCAGTGGAAAAAGCTGGTGATGGGTCGTCTAGCACAGACCCACCGCTGGAACCAGACAATTGATGAGGGAGAAAACTGTGACAGCGCCGTTCCTTCACTTGACCTCAGTCGCTCTCGTCTGCTCCCTCGTAACACTGCTCTTTATTGAGCTTACATGAATATGCACAAGTTCATTATGACGTCTTACACAGGTATGAACAAAGAGTACCAGTCTGTGCATAGTGTGTGTGTGTGTGTGTGTGTGTGTGTGTGTGTGTGTGTGTGTGTGTGTGTCTGTGTGTGTGTCTGTGTGTGTGTCTGTGTGTGTGTCTGTGTGTTCCAGATGTGGCCCGCAGGACGATAGTTTTTGGCCCCACCTTAATATGAAAATGTAATGTTAGTTTGATAATGTATGACACTTTACAGTGTTGTGGGCGGAGCTGAATTAACCACCAATCAGGGTGGGATATGGATCTCAGGGGACACCAGCCGGGCTTGATGCAAGCAGGGAAACATTTCTCAATGAGTCAAAGTTCCAGCAGCGTTGCCCTGGAGTGTTTCTTTCTTTCTGTGCCTGGCTGGCTTCCTCCTTTCTATTGGGCAAACGCCGACATTCGCCCCAGCGCGCTGCGTTCACAACACTTCAAAAAAAGTTGTTTTTTTAAGTTGCTGCCCAGCGGGACGTTATACATATATAGATTTATACACACGTCAGTGGGATTTAAAGTTATTTTTCCACAGAGAGAGATCTCATATTAACTCTCACAGTGATGCGTAGGCGGCGGGATAAAAGAAAAGTCATGAACTCAATGCAGCCCAATTTAGTCTGCAGTCACATAGCGACACCTGTTCATCGGCAACAACAGTCCCCGGTAACCCGGACTAATTATAGGGTCGCACCGTAATTTGTGGCTCCATGTTTTTATTTGCATCACTGCGTTTGCATTGCAGCAAACATGAACATTACATATATTTCAATATAATGTAAAAGCAGTCAAAACAACTAACATCAGAAACAGCTGATGTTATTTGTTATATGTCACGGTGTCATTTCCGCTTCTTTCTCCTGTAACAACAGCCCGGCGCCGTGAGCAGTCGCCTTTTTTGCGCTCGCTATCCCTGCACTTTCTACCATCTGCAAACGCCACGGTGTTCGTGTCGTCATGAAAGACATGAACATCGAGCGTAAAAACAAAGGAGACTGCTACCGGCTTTTTATCTGCCGATCGCCGTGCTACGGTTGCAAGAAAAAGAAGCAGAAATGACGTTCTCTACGCGTTGAGACGTTCCCCGTCCGTCGGCTAAACGCTTGATTGAAACTTCAATGCGACAGTGACACCAAGTAGAATTATAAATGTCACATAGCCCCAAACATGTCTTTTTCAAAGCCTGCGGTGAAGAGAAAGGTTGGTGATGAGCACCGACAATTTCAGGAAAAGTGGGAAATGCAATATTTCTTTGTTGAGCACAGGGGCACCCCGACCTGTCTTATTTGCACAGAGAAAGTTGCGCTGCACAAGGAATACAATTTGAAACGTCATTACACAACTAGACATGCTGAGCTGGATGCAAAATACCAGGGAGACGAGAGAGCGAACCGGGTTGCCAGTCTTAAAACAGATCTACTGAGGCAGCAAGATTTCGCCAAGAAAGCAACCAAAGAGAATAATGCAGCAGTCGGAGCCACGTGGTTAGTGAGATGATTGCTAAAGCAGGGAAGCCATTCACAGAAGGTGCATTTGTCTAAAAGTGCATATTGCAGGCTGCAAATATAGTCTGTCCGGGAAAGAAAGGTCAGTTTAGCAACATCAGCCTTTCTGCCAACACCGCAGCAGATCGCATTTCTGACCTGTCAAGTGACATTTATGACCAACTGTGTGAGAAAGCCAAATGTTTCAGTGTATACTCAGTCGCTCTTGATGAGACCACAGACATCACCGACACTGCCCAGCTCCCAATGTATGTCCGTGGTGTTGATGACAGTTTTGAAGTGATGGAGGAGCTGCTCACAGTAATTCCAATGCATGGCCAGACCACCGCTCAGCAGATATTTACAAGCTGTGTGATGCCATTGAGAATGTTGGTTTGCCATGGAAGAGGTTTGTTGGAATAACAACAGATGGAGCGCCATCAATGACAGGGAGGAAAAATGGACTGGTGGCACAAAACAAACTGGAAGAGGAAGGCGTGGAGGAGGCCATTGCTCTGCACTGCATCATCCATCAGCAGGTCCTTTGCAGCAAATGCCTGAAGTTTGACAATGTGATGTCTATTGTTGTGAAATGCATCAACCAAATCAGATCCAGGGGCTTAAAGCACCGAAGGTTCTGTGCTTTTTTAGAGGAAATGGAGTCAGAATATGGGGATGTGCTCGACTTCACTGAGGTACGTTGGCTCAGCAGGGGAAATGTATTAAAGAGACTTTTTGAGTTGAGAGCAGAAGTGAAGCCTTCATGGAGAAGGATGGAGTTAGTGTTCCTGTGCTAACTCATCCCAAATGGCTCATGGACTCAGCTTTTCTTGTTGATATGACACATGAGCTTAATGTACTGAACAAGACGTTACAAGGCCAGGGGCAACTTGTCAGTGCTGCCTATGACAACGTGAGAGCATTCTCCACAAAACTGGCGCTCTGGAAAGCTCAGCTCTCTCAGACAAACCTTTGCCATTTCCCAGCATGCAAGGCACTCGTGGATGCAGGCACACCATTCAGTGCTGACGAGTATGTTGATGTCATTTTGAGGCTACAGGAGGAATTTGATCACAGATTTGCTGACTTCAAGACACACAGAGCCACCTTTCACATTTTTGCGGACCCCTTCTCCTTTGATGTGCAAGATGCCCCTTCTGTGCTTCAAATGGAGCTCATTGAGCTGCAGTGCAACTCTGAACTCAAAGCAAAGTTCAGGGAGGTGAGTGGAAAAGCAGACAAGCTTGGACAATTTTTGAGAGACTTGAGCCCTAGTTTCCCTCGGCTTTCCCGAATGTTCAAGCGGACCATGTGCCTTTTTGGTAGCACATACTTGTGCCAAAAGCTCTTCTCCACTTTGAACTTCAATAAGTCCAAGTACAGGTCCAGACTTACGGATGATCATCTTCAAGACATACTGAGGGTCGCAACTGCTTCCTCCTTCAGGCCAAATCTGGCTCGGCTATGCGAGAGGAAACGCTGCCAGGTCTCTAGCAGCAAGGAGTAGGCAAGAGAAGCCATGTTCAGAAGAACAGTTCATTTTCTACAGTGTTCCATTCATGTTCAGAAGAAGGTTATAGAACTGTTAATACAGACATTTCAATCTAAACACAGCAGATATAGAAGACTGAAAGATACACACAAGTTCACTGACTAAAAATATCTTATTATTATTTTATTTATGTATTACAGATTGATTTATTTTCTTATTAATTCTTAATTTGTTTATTTATTTTTCATATTTTGTGTTAAAAAATAAAAATAAAGAGATTTGAGAAGATTGGAATTTTTTAACCATGCCTTTCTTGTGGAAAACCTAATGCGGCCCAGCCTCACCCAGACTCTGCCTGCAGCGGCCCCCAGCTAAATAGAGTTTGAGACCCCTGTCCTACACCATAAATCAGTAAGAGAGGGTACGACCTCTCTCATGGCCCCAAGTGGTGTGTGCATGCCAGAGCACTCTGGAAGGCACACAGAGTCTTTACACACTACTCAGGATCAAACCTCTATCATCATGCAATCGATTATAAAACTCTAAGCATATATGAGTAAATATTTCTAAGCATCAATCAACAATATAAACCTTACAGCTGGTTTTAATAACAGAGTTCATTTGTTTCTCAAATGAGAAAGAGCTATCGAGAAACACTCCTAAATCTTTAGTTCTGAACTTTTCCAGTGGGCCAAGGTCAACATTATTAGATAATGCTAATTCTTTTCCCTTACATTATAACAATGTGAGGAGTTAATGCTAAGTATACTGCCATTAGCGGCTAATTCTAATTAGGGGTGAATAATTATTAGTAGCTAATGCTAATATCGTTTTCTCTTCCCTTTTAACAATGTGAACAACTAGTGCTAGGTAGGCTGATGCTAGCAGCCAATGCTAATTTGACGTGAATTAGCATTATATTAGTGAGGAGTTAATGCTAAGTAGGCTGCCATTAGTGGCTAATGCTAATTTTAGATGAAAAAGCATTAGCAGCTAATGCTCATATTGTTTTCCTTTGCTTTGTAAGAACGACAGCAGCTAATGATACGAAGTCTACCATTATTAACAATTGTTAATTTGATGTAAATTAGCATTATCTGATAATGGTAACCCTTTTCCCCTGCATTATAACTATGTCAGGAGTTAATGCTAACTAGGCTTCCATTAGGGGCTAACTCTAATTAGGTGAATAATTATTAGCAGCTAATGCTAATATTGTTTTCCCTTCCCTTTTAACAATGTGAGCAGCTAATTCTAATTTGATGTGAATTAGCATTATATTAGTGAGCAGTTAATGCTAAGTAGGCTGCCATTATTAACTAATGCTACTTTGACGTGAATTAGCATTATGTGCTAATACTAATACTGTTTTCCCTTACTTTTGAACAATGTGAGCGGCTAATTCTAAGTACGCTCTTGTAAATAGCTAATTCTAATTTAGTGTGAATTAGCATTATTCAATAATCCTAACACTGTTTTCTCTTACTTATTAAAAATGATAGTAGCTAATACTAATACTCTTTTCCGTTGGGTAACAACGATGTGAGGAGTTAATGCTAAGTAGGCTGCTTTTAGAGGCTTATTCTAATTAGGGCTGAATAATTATTAGTAGCTAATGCTAATACCGTTTTCTCTTTCCTTATAACAATATGAGCAGCTAATGCTAATTTGATGTGAATTAACATTATATTAGTGAGGAGTTAATGCTAAGTAGGCTACCATTAGCAGCTAAAGCTAATTTGAGGTGAATAAGCATTAGTAGCTAACGCTAATACCCTTTTCCCTTGTGTTATAATGATGTGAGACGTTAATGCTAAATAGGCTTCCATGAGTGACTCCTTTCCCTTGCATTATAAAGATGTGAACAGTTTATGCTAAGTAAGCTGCCATTAGCAGCTAATGCTAATGAGGCATTCTTACTATTCGGTGCCATTTGAGTCCTAATGACATAATATGGTATATTTAGTGTAAAACTTGTCTAATGCTTATTTCTAAGCCATTTTCTTGTATGTTTAACCCCCCTCTACCATAGAACACATTGATATATACACAGGATAAATACATTAAAAGTAAATTACTTTTATTTTAGCACAAGTCACTAAAGTACTATGTCCCCAGTCATGCTTGCTCGACTTCAGTTACAAATATAACTTAAAAAAAAAAAAAAGAAATCTAGATTTTTCATCATTTCTGGATTGTCTTATTTCTAATGTTCCTCATCAAATGTTCTTTTTTATTATTAATGCATGTTTAATACTTAAAATCTTTAAAAAATGTTGTGTCCCTGAATCAACTGTCACCCCTGTTACTCTGATAAGAATTCCATAGAACACATCACCTGATTATTCTTTTAGTCACATGACACTCCCGGGTGTAACATATTTTGGAGGGAAAACTTTCAAGAAGAAGACGAGTAAGTACCACTCTTTAATCAACCCTTTTTTCAATGTTTTAGCAAGATTTTGTAATGTGGCAAAGCATAACACGTCCAACCTGTTACGCTTATTAATAGTGGAAACAATTTTTTTTTTGTAATTTTTATAATATGGCTAATAAACATGTTAAAAATGGTTCTTAGTGGTCACCATGTACTAGCTTGTTGTTCATCATACTAGTAGTAATGGCTAAGTTTAGCATAAAATCTCCCCCCTGATACCGTCACCCCTGTTATTGCTATGCACTGTAACAGGGGGGACACATGGTAACAGGGGGGACGTAAGATGATAGAAGTTTAGTGTTTAGGGTTATTTATACAAGTGTGTATTGGTAATTATTATTAACCTGTATATATATACTTTTAGAAGATTTTGAATAGTATACATTTTCAGGGAATGGCACCAATGTCTGCTGCGGAGAAGCAGCGGCGCTACCGAGCACGTCGTGATGCTGACCCTGAGAGAAGACAGATATATCTCAATAAAGAGAAAGAGAAGTGGAGAAAGGACAGAGAGGAAGGGGAAAAAAAAGAAAGTGGCAGATCTCAGTGAACGACAGAAGAGAGCACAGAGAAAGCAGTGGCGAGAAAGGAAAAGAAAGCAGAGGGCTAGTGCCAAAGGCAGGACAGAATTTGAGGCTATGAATACTCCTCCCCTAAGTCCAGAATATTCCCTAGAGCCAGAAAATGCCCCGCAACCAGGACCCTCAAGGTTAGAAGAAGAGTTGACAGTTCAATGCTTTGCTGATTAGGTAGATTTTGTATTTGAATGATAAAACATGATTTTGCCCTAAAGAGAGAGAGAGAGAGAGAGAGAGAGAGAGAGAGAGAGAGAGAGAGAGAGAGTGAGTGAGTGAGTGAGTGAGTGTGTGTGTGTGTGTGTCTACCTGCCTAATACATTATAAACATATAATATCCAACGTCTATCTTATACTGTATCTAAACATTTATCTAAAAATATATATATAATAATTGTGACAATATTTCCTGTGTTGTAGGCAATACATTGTTGGACGAAGGAATATTAGACAGGGAAGAAGGAGACTCAAGAATGAAATTAAAGAGCTAAAGGCCTTGTTGGAAAAGGAAAAGAGAAAAAAAGAAAAATACAAGAAGAGGTGCCAGCGTTTGGGTGGGGAAAAAAAATCCCCACGTTCTAAAGTGGATGCACTGCTGCGTCATGAAACAGTTAGCAACACAATTAGGAAAAGACTATTACTGCAGGAATCAATCATTGAGGAAATCAGGAATAAATACAAAAACACCAAAAAGGAACGAGAGAGGCAAATTATTGCAAAAACGACAATAGGAAAAATTATAAAGAAATACAGGCTACAGAGGGCTGCACAGACAGCTCTAGGCTTTTCAAAAAAGTGTGGTCAAAGACAAGATGGAGGGCTCATAACCTTTGAAAGAAAGGAAAGCAATAGATTACCAGTTGATTGCAAGCAGAAAATAAAGGCCTTCTTCTTAAGAGATGACGTCAGTCGGATGACAACAGGACGAAAGCAAACTGTAACTCAAAAGAAAATAAAAAAACAGAAACGTTTGCTAACTGATTCACTGAAGAATCTGCACCATAAGTTTCTTTCAGAAACTGAGCATCAGGTCTCATATTCTTGTTTCTGCACCTTAAGACCATTTTGGGTTGTGGTGCCCACAGAAGCTGATCGTGAAACCTGTCAGTGCAGGACACATGAGAACTTACAGTTCATGGCCAATGCCCTGTATGTCCAAGGTCTGTCAGCAACAAAACACATTGAAGAGATGGTAGATGCAACAATGTGTGATGCTAAATCCAAAGTCTGTGCATACGGTGAGTGCAAAGACTGTTTCAGTACAACACACACACTCTTGAGACCTCCTAACAACACAGAGATAGCCTTTACCAAGTGGTCTCTAGAAGAGAATGAAAAATTAAATGATGGAGAGGTATCTGGTAAAAAGTCAACAATTACAGTGAAGACAACTGTCATGACAACAGAGGATGCACTTGCAGGGGAATTTCATGACGGACTACTCAGATTTAGGCGGCACGTCTTTAATATCCGATGGCAGTATAGGGCCTACAGACAACTGAGAGAAAATCTGAGAAACGATGAATGTCTGCTACATGTAGATTTTTGAAGTTTCTTTAAGGTGGTATTTTTTGTCACTGATGTTATGTCCACCCTGTTACCTCCTGTCCACCCTGTTTCTCCTCTGTCCACCCTGTTACCTGTGTGTTTCTTTTGTTAATTAAATCAAATCAACAAACATAATGCATGTCTCTTTGGTTATTGGGAGGGAATGAATCAGCAAAATTAAGTTACTTAAAAATGGAGCCAATTTTTTTTAATATTCCCTTTGAATCTAAAAACAATCTTTTGAAATTACACTGTGTTTTCCCTTTCTTTATACAACTTGAGCAGCTATTGCTAAGTAGGCCACTTTTCTCTGCTAAGGATTTCTGTGACCATGATGGAAACTCTGATAAGCTAATGCTACTAAGCTAATGCTGTTTATGGGCCCTGTTAGAATCAATATTTCATTCTCATTCTGTTGTTTGAGAACAATAACAGAAAAATGTGCACTTGAGAACAAATTTATTGTGACTTCAGCTGTGAATGTACAGTTTGTCATTATTTAAGCTTCCATTTCCAAATGTTAGCTGACACTTTATTAGGTACACTGGTATCTATCTCAGGTACACCTGTGACCTAAATGTTCCTGCAACCAGACTCCTTGGAGACCCCTACATAAATATCCATGAACTATCCAGCTAGACTAGTGTGTCTGTCCCTGAAAATATTCCTGCATGTGTGATTGTTCATGTGTCATCTGCAGGAAACAAACAGGAAGTGAGTGAAAGACACAGGAAATGTTTCCAGCTCTTCCTCCTCTATCAGATTTTCTCTCCATACCTGAGAGTGTCCAGTCTCCAGCCTGGATCCTTCAGTCCAGCCGACAGGAGCTTCATTCCTGAGTCACCTGGATGATTGTAGCTCAGGTCCAGCTCTCTCAGATGGGAGGGGTTGGAGCTCAGAGCTGAGGCCAGAGAAGTACAGCCTTCCTCTGTGATCAGACATCCTGACAGACTGCAAACACACAAAACAACAATCTATCTGTCAACAGTTGTTTTCTCTTTGTCACAATAACATCTATCCATTTACATCCATTCAATGTAACTTTATTTATAAGTGACAATACCCAACAGACAACAACAGTCATCTGAAGCTGTTTAACAGTGTAAGGTGACCGCCTCCACTGTGAGCAGCACTTGGTGATGGTGGGAAGAAGAACTCCCTTTGACACAAAGATCCTCCCAGTGAAAACAGGCTCCAGGAGGAGCATCTACCATGACTGGTTGCAGGGTGAGGGGAAAGAGAAGAGATGAGCTCAGAGAGACAAGAACAAAACAGAGAGACAAAAGTTAAGGACATGCAGTAGTGACATATAAAAGCATCAGGAGTGAAAGGTGGGGAGAAGAAAGCAGAGCATCATGGGAAGTCCACCAACAGCCTGAGCCTATAGCAGCATAACTAAGGGATGGTTCAGGGTCACCTGATCCAGCTCGAACTATAAGCTTTATTAAAAAGGAAAGTTTGAAGCTGATCTTCAAAGTAGAGAGGGCGTCTGTCTCCTGAACTCAAACTGGGAGCTGCTTCCACACCCAGTCCAACATAGCCAGGCTTTCTTTGCTGCTTTGACAAAACCTCAAATCCCAGTCAGAGATGATGAGCATCATCACAGTGATGATCATTTCTCTGTAACCCAGGCTTTCTGCTTCAGGATGTGTGCACGCTTACAGAACAAGGAGACCTTTAAACATCATTTCACTAACTGGATGGACTGAGCTCAGCCTACAGATGAACTGGTGCCAGAGATCATAAAGAACATCAAACAGTCAAATTCAACACTTTTAATGGAAATATGAGATTAATGCTGCAGACAATCATGAACCTGCTGAATTCATGAACATCAAGAATGCAGCGAGTGGTAAAATAAAGATTTGACCTCAGTGTGCTCAGTGTTCCTGTCTATTCCTAACATATTCCTAACATGATAGCTGCACTTTAGAGCTCTAAAACTGGAACTGACACATGTTTAAACTCTACATGTTACTCAGTACATTCAGTTCTGACACTCGCCCACAGTCCAACAAAGGAAACATGGAGATCACATCAGTTTGTCACCAAAGTCTAATTATTAGAGCAACTTAACCTGTTATTATCTCGTTAACTCATTAACTGATTAACGTCAGCAATTATTTTAATCACAGTTTTTAAAATCATGATTATTGTGAAAGTGCTCACTGGCTCTGAATATAACAGCCATGGGTCACAGGAGGGATGTTGATCAGTGCTGGCTTGAAATGGGCATCATTATGCGTCTCAGCCAAAGGGAGCATTGAGGGTGGGCCTAATACTACTGCAGCGCTCACATGACCCAGGACAGAAAGAAAGGGGCGGGGACAGAAACATGGAGACAGGTACAGATCTTTGACATGTTCATTTTAAACTGTTCCAGGAGGCAGTGTTGATACAACTAAAGTTATCTGTTGTTGAAGAAGTCGGTCTGAGGAACGTTCTTAGGATCAACAAATGACGGCATGTATGAGCCTCAAGACGCAGCATCACAAGAAGAACACATGAGCTGTAGAAAAAGGAGAGACTACGAAAGCCACGGCGTTACAACGTGAACATGCTTGATCAGAGTGTGATTGTGAACAGGAGGAAGACTCAGCTGAGAACAGTGTGGTGGATACAGAGCAGAGCCCACCATCAGTACAGAGGCCTGTCCATTAGAGTGCTGCTCCAACATGCAGCACATGTACTTGGCCACAGCTGCAACATCTGTACCTGTGAAAGCTTCTTCTCTGTTGCTGCTCATATTGTGCAGAAGAAGAGAGTTTCTTTATCATCAGAAAATGTCAATGAGCTTGTGAGTCTTAGCAGCTGGCTCGGTGCAGAGGAGGAAGAACATGTCAAGTCAGAGGAAGATAAATGCAGTTCATGTTGTCAACTCAACCTGGACTGTTGAAAGAGTTTTTCTTTGTCTGGTTTCTGACTGAGATTCTCCAAAGGAAATCCAGCACAAACACACACTTCACACACTCAAAGTCCTGCACAGTAAATGAGCTGATGAGCGTTTGTGCTGCTGCCTGATAACAGAACAATAGTTCTGCTGCTTCCTGTTCTGCAAACACACATTTATAAATGTTCACTTGCTGTTGATCAAAGGTATGTTGGTGGCTCTGGACGCTGAGGGAACTTTGTAAAAAACTAGATCAAATGTTAACGTCCTGGCAGAGGCAAAGAACTTTGATTTGATATTTGATTAGATTCATGTTTCAGCTCAGACTGACAGAAATATTTGAACTGCTGCTGTGTTAAAGGGAACACTGCTGTTAGAAAGCACCTGATCTGTTTCTGCACACTGAATGTTGCACTTCTCATACTGCAGTACTATTAAAATAAGTACACAATGCACTACTTTTGAACTCATGATCGAATGTTGCTGTAACAAAGCCATTAATGTGATTCAAAGTGTTCATGGTTTCCCAGCACAACAAATGATTGCACAAGTGTGACTGATCCACTTTCTAATGTGTGTGTAGCCCACACTGTGTGTCACTGTGTCACAGGTGAGTCTGTGTGTCCAGGTTCTATGAGGACAACAGGATATAGTGACTGAGTCCAGCAGCTTAAAGTCTGACTCCATCCTCCATTTAAATAACTCACAGCAACAACTGAATAGCTTTGCCTTTGTGTAGCTGACACTTCATTTTAATCTCCTTCTATTCTGGTTCATCTGGTCTCAGTTTCTATAAGCACACAGGTTTCATCAGGACTCTATGACCTCAGTAATCTTTGCTGGGCCTTAATGCTCTGAACAAAGCTGCACATCACAAGACTAAATAGAAATGAATCAGTCTTTCATTCTCACTGCTGTTTGACTTCAGCTCTCAATGTCCCACCATAACCCATGGAAAGAATTACTGTCCATCCAGGCTGCTGAACATGAAGCTGAAGAAGGTGGAGTATTGTGAGGGCTGATGGAGATGATGATGAGGAATCCAGGAGCAGTGGGTGGATGGCAGCATCAGCATGAAGGATCAGTGTGAGAACACATCATCATCCACAAAGGAAACCAGTCTGAGTGTCTGACGCTCTTGTTAGAAAGACGCAGTCCCAGCAGTTAGCTTGTCTGCTAGTTAGCTGAGAGCTAGCTCAGTTGTACATTGAATACCAAACTGTGTAAACCAGGGGTGTCAAACATATGGCCTGTGGGCCAAATCCAGCCCATGAGATAATTTCATATGTCAAATATTGATGAATTTTCAGGCTTGCTGATAATCAATGTGAGCACGGCTGAGGTTTTATTCTGATGAGCAAACCATGTGGCCAATCACTTTCAGAGACAGACTGGGATCATACCATTATGTGAAAGAGGACATGTCCCATAGACAGCAAGGGTAGTGGTAGAGACCAGTACACAGAGAAATGGGAGCTGTACTGAAATGCAAGCGTGTCAGGAAAGAGTGAAAAGGCAAAATGAGCAGCATCTGGCTGCATTTCAGTGATATTGGAGACCACAAAGCTGAGTGCAACATTTATACAGGAGATATACAGGAGACGCTGAGAGTAGAACTGATAAAATTAGGAGCTGGCTAAAGTGAGACCCATTTTTATTTCCACCCATTTTCCATTGTGGAGGACAAAAGGTTTCAAACTGGTCCAGGTCTTAAACCTCACGTGTTCTTCCTAATAGCAGTAAATGGATGGAAATAAGGCTTTTATGAAAACACTGAATAAAACTTGCTGCCTTTAAAAAGACTAAATGTACAGTTCAGTATTGAATACTACATAAAATAAACTATATATAAAGTTTGTCTGAATGGCAGAGATGCAGAAATATGTGCATGTAGCACAGAGCCACGGCTCAGTGTCTGAATGAGTCTCACAGACCTGAATGTGCTGTTGAAGCCATTTATAATTATAACGTAATTCTTTACTCGTTTGATCTGCTCCTTACCACAAGCCACCAGACGTAGAAGGTTTTGGACTTTTAATTATATTTTCTGAAGTTTTACAACTTTTCTTACTGTTAAAAACCTCGTTATGGCCATTCATGCTGTACAAAGTAATTAGACATGTGTGGTATCTACAGAAACGTCAGGATCTCAGCTAAAAGTTCACAAAACCATCTCAACAACCACCAAACAGCTGAAACAGCAGGTGAACAGATTACACAAAAAAGATGTAAACACAAATCCCCCTGATCATCTGTTTTTTAAACATGAAGCGTAGTTTTGGACGTTCATTTACTGCTGGTTCAGTGAATTTTGGTTGGACAGTGATGAAACCTGCAGCCTCAGAATCTGTGAGAAGTCTGCTTTCAGCATAAGAGTACGTTGCCCTTCAAAACACCTCCACTTCTCCTCTTATTAGAGGACTGCCTTATTATTAATCTGCTAATTCTGTCAGTTGATGAAAGAAAAATGCTTGATCTCACCTGAGAGTTTCCAGTGTACAGTGTGGACTCTTCAGTCCTTCAGACAGAAGCTTCACGCCTGAATCCTTCAGGTTGATGTTACTCAGGTCCAGCTGTCTCAGATTAGAGGTCTGAGAGCTGAGACCTGAGGCCAGAGCTTCACAGCTTCTCTCTGACAGGTCACAGTGACTCAGTCTGAAAAATAACAGATAAACAATTACAAAAATAAAACACTTATGTTGAAGCGTAATGAGATACTATTATTTTTAGCAATATTTCATCTTGTTTTGTCAGGAAACTGAGCACTGATGCAGAGCAACATGTGGAGAGAATCAGAGGAGAAGAAGTGAAGAGAGAACAGCAGTAAAACAACACTGAATTGTTCAGTGTGCTTTTGATATCAACAGAATGTGTCAAATTTCTTTATTTTGTATTTGTTTTAGTAGAATTGATGATTATCACTTAGATAACAACCACAGGCCAGGTCTAAATTGCACTTTGGTGACAGTTACACCCAGAAATATTTCAGAAACGTGGACAATTTGTGCTCCATTGTATTCAGTATTGAACAAACTGAGTACCGATGACCACTTAATATTTTTGATATTTTATTTGACTTGTTCCACCTGATCTGTGTTAACTAGAATAAACATTTAAAAGCTAAAGCTATGATCACATATGTACTTACAGAGCTTTGTTGGAGGCTTTGACCACTGGCAGCAGCCTCAGAAGAGCCTCCTCTGAAGCAGAGTATTTCTGCAGGTCAAACACATCCAGATCTTCTTCTGATGACAGTAAGATGAAGACCAGAGCTGACCACTGAGCAGGAGACAGTTCATCTGTGGAGAGACTTCCTGATCTCAGGGACTGTTGGATCTCCTCCACTAGAGAACGATCATTCAGTTCATTCAGACAGTGGAACAGATTGATGCTTTTCTCTGCAGACAGATTCTTACTGAGCTTCTTCTTGATGTACTGAACTGTTTTCTTATTGGTCAGTGAGCTGCTTCCTGTCTGTGTCAGCAGACCTCGTAGGAGACTCTGATTAGTCTGCAGTGAAAGACCCAGGAGGAAGCGGAGGAACAAGTCCAGGTGTCCATTTGGACTCTGCAAGGCCTTGTTCACAGCACTCTGGTGGAGAGACTCTTTTTTTCTAAAAAAACTAGACGGCTTGGAGGTTGTTTGTTGTTGTTCCAGCAGATTGAGTCCAGAGTTGATGAAGGTCAGATGGACATGAAGAGCAGCCAGAAACTCCTGAACACTCAGATGGATGAAGCAGAACACCTTGTCCTGGTACAGTCCTCTCTCCTCTTTAAAGATCTGTGTGAACACTCCTGAGTACACTGAGGCTGCTCTGATATCGATGCCACACTCTGTCAGGTCTGATTCATAGAAGATCAGGTTTCCTTTCTGCAGCTGATCAAAAGCCAGTTTTCCCAGAGACTCCATCATCTTCCTGCTCTCTGGACTCCAGTGTGGATCTGTCTCAGCTCCTCCATCATACTTGACCTTCTTCACTTTGGCCTGAACCACCAGGAAGTGGATGTACATCTCAGTCAGGGTCTTGGGCAGCTCTCCTCCCTCTCTGGTTTCCAGCACATCCTCCAGAACTGTAGCAGTGATCCAGCAGAAGACTGGGATGTGACACATGATGTGGAGGCTTCGTGATGTCTTGATGTGGGAGATGATCCTGCTGGCCTGCTCCTCATCTCTGAATCTCTTCCTGAAGTACTCCTCCTTCTGTGGGTCAGTGAACCCTCTGACCTCTGTCACCATGCCAACACAGTCAGGAGGGATCTGATTGGCTGCTGCAGGTCGTGTGGTTATCCAGAGGCGAGCCGAGGGAAGCAGTTTCCCCCTGATGAGGTTTATCAGCAGCACATCCACTGAGGTGGACTTTCTAGGGTCAGTTAGGATTGTAGTTTTGTGGAAGTCCAGAGGAAGTCGACACTCATCCAGACCATCAAAGATGAACACAACCTGGAAGTCTTCAAAGCTGCAGATTCCTGCTTCTTTGGTTTCAGTAAAGAAGTGATGAACAAGTCCCACCAAGCTGAACTTTTCCTCTTTCAGCACATTCAGCTCTCTGAAAGTGAATGGAAATATGAACTGGATGTCCTGGTTGGCTTTGTCTTCAGCCCAGTCCAGGCTGTATTTCTGTGTTAAGACTGTTTTCCCAATGCCAGCCACTCCCTTTGTCAGCACTGTTCTGATTGGTTCATCTCTTCCAGGTGAGGCTTTAAAGATGTCTTCTTGTCTGATGGTTGTTTCTGGTCTGTCTGGTTTCCTGGATGCTGTTTCAATCTGTCTGACCTCATGTTCATCATTGACCTCTGCAGTCCCTCCCTCTGTGATGTAGAGCTCTGTGTAGATCTGATTCAGGAGGGTTGGGTTTCCTGCTTTAGCGATGCCCTCAAACACACACTGGAACTTCTTCTTCAGGGTGGATTTAAGGTTACGATGACAAACTGGAGCTTGAAGCTCTGAATGAGAAGAAAAATAAACACTCAATTCCAAAAAGAACTAATCTTTAAAACATGTTGCTCCATCTTCCATCTCTGGAAAATGTTCATTTATCCAGCAGCTTAAATCTTTAGATAAATCCTCTTACGTCTCTGCAGACGGTCAGCCAGCTCCTCCTGCTTCATTCTCCTCAGGAAGTCCACTGTGATCTTCACAAATGCCTTTCTGCTGCTGCTCCTCTGACTCTCTAAGCATTCTGGGTAACCTGGACTCAGAACCTTCTGGATCTTCTTCAGCTCGTTCTTCACAAAAGTGATGATGTTGTCCTCCAGCAGCTGGAACAGAATATTTATGAATGAGCCAATCAGACTGAAATCATGGAGCCAAACATCAGATCCATGTTGGACACACTGACGATCCACTGGTCTACAAAGAGCAGCATGGAGATGACTGTGAACAGAACAGATGTAACAGTAGTTGTTGTACATGTACAGACCATAAATATGGAGTCCAGCTGTGTTTGATGCTGCTGGGCAGACTGACCACTGGGAACCTCTGAGCTCTGCTGGTCCACTCTGTGGAGGAACCATGAAGGATTAGATCCACACAGGATAAAGATCCAGGAGTTTCTGCTCAAATAACTTCATCTGAATCAAGTCTGTCAAGTTTTAAACTCTCAGATTGTGAACATATCAGTAATTTTCAGTCTGTTTTCATGGACGTCCTTTCAGTGGTGATGTCAGGGATGATTTTGAAGAAGCTCATCAAACTGAACCATCAGCAGATCACTGCTCCAAAACCAGAACATGATCCGAGTCTCCCTCCACCACCAGAACACCAGCTTTACTAACGTGGTAGATCAGTGTAGTACAGATCAATAACTGATGAGTCATTTGATCAAAATCACTGAGTGCTTCACGTCTGACCCTCTGATGCTTCTGTAGACATTTTGCATATTTAATGAATGTCTGACAGTTTTACATTCATTCTATGAACACAGTGGAAATGTTGTGTTATAGTCTCCATGTTGTTTCCAGCATCATAAATTCTTAAGTTCAGAAAATTCGATTCTTTCTTCACAGCTGAAAAACAACAACATTTATTCTCTATTGAAATCTGCATCGTCCACTCCAAAGGTCACAATCTGAAGGTAACATCTGGTTTTGTTCCCTGTGGTTAACTCTGAGCATCAGTATGGTGGGATTTATCCACTACATCCACACCACTGTGGTTCAGTGTTGTCCTGATGGAGTAACAGCAGCCAGTATGATCCAGGCTTTAGCTGCTGGGTCTCTGTGTGACCTCTCAGACTGTTTAACAGATCAGACACAAAGAGAATCAGAGCAGCTCTGTTCTTTAAAGACAAACATGAACCCACTCAGGTCACACTTTCCCCACAGATATGAGCATCACTGTTCTCAAACAGCAAATGACCAAGTCGAACATTTGGATCTTTTCTCTTTCATTGTTTTCTTTTTAATGAATCTTTGTAACAATCTGAGGATGTTTCAGGTCATATTTATCCAGGAAACACAAACATGTAAAGGAGTCATCACAGCTCTCTGACCTCGTTGCTCCAGGTTCACCACTGAAGAGTGGAGGTTCAAGTTTGGACCGGTCACTCCTCACAGACGGACAGCTGGACCCTGCAGACTGTGACCTCTGACCTCTGCAGACACAAACATGATTGAAGCAGCTGTGATCACACAGACTGCAGATAATGCAGCTGTTTCCTGTCAGTAACATCCTCTTAGATTAGAGTTCAGCTTTTTACAGGAAAACTGGACAAAACTGATTTTTGTTACAAACTCATTTTCATTTCCTCTCAGCTCACAAACACAGTCAGACAATCAACCAGAGTCAACACTGATTATAATGTCAGTGCAGAATTATTTCTGTTACTCAGTGAGTTCAGCTCTCTGACCTCGTTGCTCCAGGTTCACCACTGAAGGCTAGATTATGACCTTTGGACCGGTCACTCCTCACAGACGGACAGCTGGACACTGCAGACTCTGCTCTGTCCTCCTCTTCCTCCATCATCGTCTTCAGTCAGTCTGAGAGGTAAACCACAAACACTCAGTGAGTTCACATTAACAGGAGGAACTGAGTTACAGTCGCTGACCTCTGACCTGTCATGTGACCATGAAACCAGGTCAATATGTCTGTAGGTTCAGTCATCCAGGTCATGTGATCTAAGGAGCTTGGAGAGAAAAGAGACGTCTTTAAGTTTCTGGAAGACGTTTCATCAGAGAAGCTTCTTCAGCTCTAAAACCAAACGGTGGAGAGTCCCAGATATTTAAACCTGAGAGGGAAAGAAAGCATGTCGCTGACCCACCACTGATGTTATTTCAAGGAGGAAACTGAGAGCCTTTGCACCAGGAGCACAAACATCAGCTCCAGCAATGATCCACTGATGTGTTTTTATTCCATGTATGAATGTTGTTATTGACAGAGATGACGTTTGTGTGTCAGTGATGCAGTGACTGTTGTTGTTACCTGTACAGGCTGGTTAGACTCTATGAAACAGATCATACAGATCTCTGCATGTTAGAAGAGACTATTAAAGGTCATGAATGAGACAAAGGCAGGGAGGCGTCCTTTACAGCTAAACAGCAGAGTGAGAGAACAGCCAGCACCTCTACATTTATCACATTATACAGCACATGTATGATACTGACAGGGATGAGAAGAATTTAGTGATTCTGATCCCATCATTGATATTACTTATTGATTCTCAGTAGCTCTGCTCTGACAGTCACCACCATCACTGAGCAGCATATCAAAGACATTTGTGCACATTAACTGCATGTTGTGGCTCAAATGTTTGTGCATGTTGGAGGCATTTCCTCTTTGTTGTGATCAGTGTTGGTCATTACTCAAAACAGTCATTATTACACATATTACACAGAACACTTTGATTAAAAGTAATGGAGTACGTTACTTCATTACTCCTCATAACATTACTTTGATGTTAAAATGAACAAATGAGCATGTAACAACATAAAGCTGAGGTACAGCCCCACACACCAACACAGATCCTGATGAGGTCACGTGATGTTTCTCTGAGTGTTTATGAACACAAATCAAAGATGAAACAGCACAAAGACACTTCAAAGTGATTCTACTGTAGAAACATGAACAGGTAGAAACCTGCAGCCTGACTGCTCATCACTTTGTTACCTGTTCAAGTTCAGCAGCAGCAGCTCACTTTATCACGGTGCTGGTCTGGGGTCAGTGTTTACTCAGCTTTAACCTCACTCTGGGTTCTTGGCTAGCTTAGCGTTAGCTTAGTGTTAGCTTAGTGTTAGCTGAACGTTAGCTTAGTGTTAGCATGCTGTGTGCTAGCTCAGCGTCAGAGCTCTGCAGGTGTCTCCTGTGTAAACATTAATCACAGTGACAGTAAAGGAGGTAAAGGGCTGTGACGTCATCACGTACGCTGCGTCCTCTGTGGGCTCTGAGTGAACTCAAAGTACAAACTACAAGTACACAAACACGAACGTAGCTCAGAGTGGCGGACACACTCGGCCTCGTTGGTCCAGCTGTGAGTCCGTTACCGTGAACTATGGAGCGGCAGATTTGTGCTGAACTAAGCTGCACACAGCTGATGTTAGCCAGGAAACATTACACACTGACTTTAATGGAGAGACCGGAAATACAAACACACACAGTTTGTTGTGTGAAGAAATCAAACACGAGCTGAACAAACAGTAAAGTTCCTAAAGACAAACTGTTAAAGGAGGAAACAAAGCAAACTTACAGTTTCTTCACACCAACAACAAGCTCCACTAAACACGGACACACAGGTGAGCTGCTTCCTGGAAGGAGGCGGGGCTCCACCTGAAACTCAGCACAGGTGGGAGGGGCTCAGCTCTGTGTGTGCTGATGTGTTAACTTTAAAAATATGCTGTCTGACTGCTCAGACTGAGTCAGAGTAAAGTTCACATGCTGACGTGTGGAGACATGAAACCTTGTTGTAGCTGCAGGTGTGAACACACTGATCCCAGATCAGCTCTGCTGTATTTGTAACATGAACATTTCTGCTGCAAAGCTTCAAATGTTCAGCATGTTTCTCTGTTTCCAGTCTATAGATCCAGTCACACTTTCTACCTTCACCTGTGCAGTAAAGACTGAGAGCAGAGCTGAAACCAAGCGTCCAATCAGTGAGCAGCATCAACACCTGAGCTTCATTCAGACTCTGTTATTGAAGATGTTGTTGGTACAAAGTTCATCTGCTGCTCACATGAATCCATGAAAGATTTATTTCACTGAATGTTTCTTCAAAGCTCATTTCAACCTGTTGAAGTCATGAATGAAAGTGCAGACTGAGAGTGGATCACATGATGTTTGAGGTGTGTCATGTGACATGTTCAGTATTGTCACACATGTCTAGATTGTCCCTGATATCATAGCTGCTCAAACACTGATGATTATATTTGAAGAATTATTCCTGATGGCAGCAAAGTTTGAATGGAGCTCTCTGTCTGTGCTGATTTGTCGCCCTCTGGAGGTCAAAGCACAAACTGCATGATGTCACTGTAACCACCACAGTGACAGGAAGTGTTTTTATGACTGAAACACTGAAATGATGCTAACGGCTGTCGTTAGGCTCACTGACAGCAGTGCTGATGTGTTCATGTCAAACACTGGCTCAGGTCAGACTCCTTCATCCTTCTCCAGCGTGAGGCCGCCCTCAGACCCACAGGAGCTCTGACCTTTGACCTCCTGACCCTAACCATTTTAGTCTTGTTGCATCTTTAAATGCAAATCCATCCAAACTGTAGCCGAGCAAAAGAAGCTGGAAGTTGTTCTATGAATGATGTTGTCGAAGGAGCTTGGAAAGAAAAGCAAATAAGTACAAATAAGTAACTGAAGACACGTGTGGTCTGCAGATGTCGATGTACATGGATGTACATGGAGTTTAATGTGCAAAATGAACTTAGTGTGCAAAGTGACCTGATGTGCAAACTGCAGTTTGAGGTCGGTCAGCTGTTCAGGAGTCTGATAGCAGTGGGGAAGATGGAGTTGTTGAGTCTGGATGTTCTACATTTCACACTTCTGAACCTTCGTCTCGAGGGCAGAGGTGTGTCTCTCCTCTGGACTCTGTGATGGTAGCTGCTCTGCAGAGAGGGCAGCGGGGTCCTGATGATCTTCTCCACAGTTGTTATCACTCTCTGCAGGCGTTTGCGGTTTGCAGTAGTGCTGCCGTACCATGCAGTGATGCAGCTGTCAGGCTGCTCTCCACAGTGCAGCTGTAGAACCTGCTGAGGATCTTGGCCAACATACCAAATTTCCTCAGCCTCCTCAGGAAATACAGCAGCTGCTGAGCCTTCTTGACCAGCTGTGTGAGTTTGAGTCCCTCACTGACTCAAACTCCTTCAGTGACACTTGCAGCCTTGCAGATTAGTTTGCTGATCCTGATGCATCTCTGGAGCTGATGCTGTCCCCCAGCAGACAACAACAACATAGATGCTCTCACTAGTCCACTTTACCCTCTAATCACATCTCTGACATCTGCAGGTTGCTCCATAGAGACTCTTGTGCAATGCCAGGTGTTTGTGTTTGTGTTTGTCTGTAGGTACACATTAGATATGACCATAGACGCACACACACAAGTGAACACAGCAGCACAGATGGTTTCCACCTGCTTCCCTCTTTCTTCACACAACTGTGAGGATGATGAAGAGGTTTCAGGACGAGGTGGTCAGCAAGCACAGGATAAAGCATGGCCATGAAACTCTCTCGTGCAGCAGATGTTTAATCAGACTCAGCTTTAGGCTTCTTTTCCCACCTGGCAGCAAAGTAACAGCTTCACTAATGTGAACAGTCACAATGTTAAACGTTTCTATATCTTCATATATTTTTATCTGTTGATGCTGCAGAATAAAGTCTGTTAACAGAGTGCAGGATGTGTAGAGCAGGTCCAGCTCTCCCTTTACTGTGTCCACTTTCATCAGCCCCTGTGAAGTGACACAGAGTGCATGTGTGTCTGTCAGCTGTTGTTTGTTGTGAAGGATGGAACAAATGAACACACACTTTTAGAGAAATCTGAAAAAGCAACACGTGCTTGGGCTCCTTCTGTGCTCGTCTTCATTAATGCTGATCTTTCTTTCCTGTTTGTTCTTTGGCACAAGCTTCAGTCTTTTCTCCCAGGGCTCCTTCACACTTAGAAACACACCTACATTCATTTATACACAAACATCATGAAACAAAGGCTTTGTAAAAGAGGACATGAGATCCTCTCTGAACAGCACATTCATATCAAACACAGGACTGAACAGGATATACTGAGTCTGTGCTGTTTTCATTGTTACTTGCTGAGTATTTTTCCAGTGTTTGAAATGTGACTCAAGTCTGATTCTTCTACTGTGTGTGAACTCTAAGCAGCTGCATTAAACAGCTGCAGAGAGATAATACCATACAGCTTATGACAAAATTTGATCCGAAGTGATTGATGGCCCTAATCACGACCTTTTGACCTCCCCCCCCCCTCCCCCCCCGGAAGTGTGTAATGAGCGTGACAAATCGCATCCGGAGAAGGGGGGGTGAACCCCGGAAGCGCGCCATCTGTTGCTAAGCGTGTCGAATTGCATCCTGAGAAGGGAGGGGGAAACCTCCGGAAGCGCGCCATCTGTTGCTAAGCGTGTCGAATTGCATCCTGAGAAGGGAGGGGGGAAACCTCCGGAAGAGCGCCATCTGTTGTTGGGAAAAAAAGTTTTTAGTGGGAGGGACTGCAGCGGGGGAGGAGAATAAAAAGCAGAGAGGAGGAGTCCGTCACAATTTCTAAGTCACAGACACACAAGATGGATTTCCTTCTGCAGCCCAGCAGCGCTCCTGTTTACTTGGACGGCAAAGAAATCTGCTCTCCCTCCGAACCCTCGAGCATGGGGGGCAGCAGCAGCGAGTGGTCCTCGTCGATTATCAGCGATACGCCCGTCTCTGTCTACAGTAGCAGATCCGAAGCAACCGCCACTCCGCGGAAAGAAGGAAGAAGTAAGAGCGTCTTCATGTTCCGCAGCCAAATTCCAGCACCGAGAAACTTGCGGGGAGAATGGACTCTGCCTGCCGAGGGTTGTGGAAAGTGGGGTTACATATTCAAATATGAGTCAGGGGAGCTCTGGCTTTATCAGCTTAACGAAGGCGAGAGCTTGACGGAATCGAGCAGCATTGTGAAGCTGACTCCCGGTGACTGGGCCGTGCTGAAGCTGCTGGTTGCGATGGTTATCGGAGAGACAAACGAGGATTTTCCCATTCCTGAAGAGGAAGATGTTGCCGCTAAAAGACGCCGGAGAGAGGTAGATTCTCCTTCCCCTCCTCCTCCTTCTCCTTTCGGCTCCGATGATGAAGAAGAAGAAGAGCATGATGCTGCTGATGATGAGAATGATGAAAAAGATCCTCCTTCCCCTCCTTCTGTCTCCTCTGATGAAAAAGAGGATACTGACCCTGCTGTTGAGAATGATGAGGATAAAGAAAAGACCCCCTCTGTAGAGGATGTTTCCTCCCCTGATGAATCAGCTGTTGAATCAGCTGATGATGATGATGATCATCCTCTCTACACAGTTACAGAAGAAGAAGATGATGAGCCCCTGGATGAAAAACTTCCAGAAGACGACGATGTTCCCCCAGCTCCAGAAATAAAAGAGGAGAAAGCAGCCCCTGAGAATAAAGAAAACATTCCCCCAGCTCCAGAAATAAAAGAGGAGAAAGCAGCCACTGAGAATAAAGAAAACATTCCCCCGGCTCCAGAAAAAGCTACGGAAGAAGAAATAGAAGCTATTCCCCCGGGGGAACGGGGGCATACGCTTCAATGATGAGCAACTGATCAAGACTAAAACAATCTTGTCAACCGTCTGGTCTTCAGGAACCACAGCCACGGGGAGATGGAGAATGAGAGCCAGCCTGCGTTCGACGGATGAGTCTGATGCGCCTGACATTTTTGTCATGGAGAAATTCAACCCCGACTGCGGATTATTTCGCAGCATGATGGTTTTACCAGCCAAAGAGTGGGTCGTAAGAATGCTGCAAGTGAGGAAGGATATTACAATTCTTTTTCAAACTTGCCGCTGCTGGAGGGATGCTGTAGGAGTAAGGAAATGTCTCAGCTTTTGAAAATCCCCGCCCCTCCCGGACCACGCCCCCCTTCCTTCTGTTTTAAAAAAGGAAGCCCGATCAAAAAGCCTTTTTTAGCTCAGAGAGAGATGGACTCTGCACCCCTGCTTCGCGATGAGGAGACCAGCTCCACCGATTGTTTTTCTGACGAGGGCGAACTGGTACCCGACACTCCCGGCTACTACGGGCCTCTGAAGTGACAGCGGCGGCAGCGGCAGCAGCAGCATGCCGACGAGATGGACGGCTGGGCGTCTTCTTTATTCATCGACACTGTGAAAACGGCTGTGTATCATCTGGTCAACTTGGTGATAAACAAGCACCGCACCGACGAATGTAACGGCTGTAAGATAGATCATCCCAGCCAGAGACAACACGAGTGCCTGCAAATTCTGGAGGATGATTTTTATTCCGACAACTATTATAACATCAGAAAGAAACTGCTCACCCCTCGCTTTGTCCCTTCCATTCAACGTCTGCTGATTGCCCGCAACATCAAGACTGAGGACGTTAAAGTTGGGATGGTTGCGGAGACTCTGCTTCATGAGCTGAAATCGGTGAGGAAAGTCTTTGACGCCATCACAGACGCTTATGACAATTTGGTGGGGCAAGACGTGGTCAAAATCGGGGAACTCCGTTTGGTTACGGAGTTTTACAAAGGTTGCTGATTCTTATCCTGCATGCTTCCTATATTTAACCTTGTTTTTTAATCATGTATTCTGTTTCTTTTTAAAAAACAAAAAAACAAAAAACTACCTCGTTTTTTAATCCTGCTTTATTTTAATCATGTATTCTGTTTCTTTAAAAAAAAAAAAAAACTACCTCGTTTTTTAATCCTGCTTTATTTTAATCATGTATTCTGTTTTTTAAAATCCTACCTCATTTTTTAATCGTGTATGCTTTAAAAAAAAAAGTATCCTGTTTGTTTGTAACCTTTTAGCATGTTTTTAAAAAAAGGAAAAAAAAGAAAGAGTTTTTTTGTAACCGTTTGACTCTATAAGTGTGTTTTATCTCAGGGTTTTGAATAAAAGTGTATTCCTGTTTTTTTCGCATGTTAAACCTTCTGGTTTTGAATAAAAAAAAAAAAAAGAGTTTTTGTATTCTATAAGTGTGTTTTATCTCAGGGTTTTGAATAAAAGTGTATTCCTGTTTTTTGCATGTTAAACCCTCTGGTTTTGAATAAAAAAAGAGTTTTTGTAACTTAATTCCTGTTTGATTCTATAAGTGTGTTTTATCTCAGGGTTTTTGAATAAAAATGTATTCCTGTTTTTTTGCATGTTAAACCCTCTGGTTTTGAATAAAAAATATTTAAAAAGCATTCATCTCTGGTTTTTGAATAATGTATTCCTGTTTTCTGCACATTAAGCCCTCTGGTTTCGAAAAAAAAAAAAAAAAAACCATTCATCTCTGGTTTTTGAATAAAATAATAAAAGCCGACTCCTGCGACGTTATAACGCAGACGGGCTTTTTATCAGAAGACGAGATGGCCGAGAAAAGTGAGATGAAAAAAGTGTATTACGACCCGCATCACCCCGGTAGTTTCGGAGGAGTAAATAGACTCCGACGTGCTTTAGAAGATGAAACTGGTAAAAAAGTTGATATCCGCAAGGTGCAGAATTTTTTATCCGAGCAGGACGCCTATACTCTACACAAGCCGGCGCGAGTAAGATTTAAGAGAAATAGAGTGTTTGTGACCAAACCCCTGAAGCAGCTTCAGGCCGACCTGTGCGACATGAGACACCTGTCTGAATACAACGACGGATTCAATTATTTATTAACCGTCATAGACGTATTTTCAGAAAAGGCTTACGCCCGCCCCCTGAAAAAGAAGACGGGTTCGGAAGTGACTGAAGCTTTCGAATCTGTGTTGAGAGAGAGTGAAATACCGGAAAATTTACAGACCGATGCGGGAAAAGAGTTTTTCAACAAGAGTTTTCAAGCTCTGATGAAAAATCACAGCATCTCCCATTTTGCTACCGCCAGCGACCTAAAGGCCTCGGTGGTGGAGAGATTTAACCGCACCCTGAAAACGAGGATGTGGAGATATTTCACCGCGCACAATACCAGACGCTATCTGGAGGTGTTGCCCGACCTGTTAGAAGGATATAACCGCAGTTATCACAGCAGCATTAAAATGGCACCTGCCGAGGTGCGCCCCGAGAACGCGGATCAGGTGTTTCGCAACTTGTATGGAAAGACACCCGCCCGTCCTAAAATAAAGTTGAAATTTAAGAGGGGGGATCTGGTGAGAATATCCAAATTGAGAGGAGTATTTGATAAAAAATACGAACAGAGTTTCACGGACGAAATCTTTACTGTGATCCGGGTCCTTCACCGATCGCCACCCGTGTATAAGCTAGAAGATTACGACGGCGAGTCTATCGAAGGGTCGTTTTATGAGCCCGAGCTGCAGAAAGTGAAACTGACCGAGGACAAAGCGTTTCATGTGGAGAAGATTTTAAAGCGGCGCACAGTCAGAGGGGAAAAACAGGTTTTTGTCAAGTGGAAAAACTGGCCGGATAAATTCAACAGCTGGGTGAAAGCCTCGGAAGTGGTAGGCGTATAAAAAAAGAGACCCCTCGCATCATTCGGCTCATTTTTTAAAATTCATCATGGAGTCCGAAGGGTTTTACGTGACCCTGCCTTCCAACGCCAGCAAGGACTTATTTAAAGATAACACCAGCGGCTGCTACACGGTGGATCTGGCCAAACCCCTCGAGCTGACCGGAGAATGGAGCGTGGGCTTATGCGAATTCATTTATCCGCGCACATGGTACAATCTACCGCCGGACGCCTCCTACTTGGAGCTGATGCGGACGACGGAGGAAGATCAGCCCCTGGTGATTTTAAAATTCGGCAGGGGAGGTCATTACGGACGCGTTAAAGATCTATTGGATCACCTGGTGCCGGCGATCCAAAAGTACGACCCCTCCTTCGAGGCCTCTTTCAACAACATCACCAAACGTCTGGATGTCAAAGGAGTCGGGAGCCATAAAATAAAGGTCTTCCCTCCTCTGGCTTACATGCTGGGATTGAAAACGAACGAGTGGTGGACTCTGTCGAAGCGCTCTACTCCGTATCCGTGCGATATGAACGCGGGCGTATATAACCTGTTTCTCTACACCGACATCGTTCAGTACCAGCCGGTCGGTGACAGTTACTCACCGTTGCTCAGCGTCCTTAACGTGAAAGGCGATTACGGAGACGTGATCAGCATCAGACATAATACGGTCCATTACTTGCGCGTATCTAAAAAATACATTAAAACCATACGCGTAGAAATTAAAACGGACCGCGACAGATTCGTGGATTTTGTTTACGGGAAAACGATAGTCAAGCTGCACTTTAAACCGGCTTGAGAATGGCGGCGCGTCTCCCACAGGACCCCCACCGTTTTGTGAGGTATTATGAGGGGCAGGTGGGAGGTTCCCTTCCGGGTTTTTACGGAGCGCCCGTGATGTACGGCAGAGGGATAGGATCCATCTTCTCCAGACTGTTTCGTTTCGTGTCTCCTCTCTTCAAATCCGGGTTCGCCGTAGCTAAACCTCACCTGAAAACGGCCGCAACCAATATCGCTACAGACGCTGTGAAAAGAGTGATGGGTAAGCTGACCGAGCCTCGCCAGGAGGGGGCGGGGGGTATGATGGTCCTCTCCCGCAGGAAGAGGAAACGCCCTCCGGGCGAGCGGATTAAAAATAAAAGCGCCGGAGTAAAAAGTAAATCAGTCAAGACCAGCGGTGGGAAGAGAAGGAAGCCCCAGAGGAGCTCGGACATATTTTAGAAGAAAATAAATAAATAAAAAATGTCTCTCTTACACAAGAAATCTGCCGAATGCACCCTTGCCGAACTGGATCTATTTTCGGCTCCCATGACCCAGCTATCCATAGAGGATAAAAAATATCAAGAATGTCAGCCCCTCTCTGCTTTGAACGACAACTCACCCATTGAATTTTTCATCCCCGGAGACGGGGAAAAGTATCTCGATCTGAACGACACCATGCTCCATCTGAGAGTGAAAATTACGGAAAAGGACGGGAGCAACATCCCACCCGATGCAGGGGTAGCCCTCATCAATTATCCTCTCAACACAATTTTCAGTCAGTGCGACGTTATTCTGGGGGATCGATTGATTTCGCAGTCCAGCGCCACCCATCCTTACAGAGCCATGATCGAGACGCTGCTCAACTTTTCAGAAGACACTCTAAAGAGTCAATTCAGCGCCGGTCTGTTTTACAAAGACACGGCCGGAGACATGGATTCTATAGTTATAAGCAACGGGCCGAACAAAGGGATAAAACAGAGAGCCGTTTTCACGGCCGAGTCGCGAGAAGTGGACCTGCTGGGTCCCCTCCACGCTGATATTTTCTTCTGCGAGAGGCTCCTGCTGAACTCTGTGGATTTGAGAATTTAATTGATACGCAACAGCGATGCCTTCAGTCTGATGGGAACTCGGGATTCGCAGTTTGCCCTGAAAATAACTTCGGCCTCTCTGTTTGTTAAAAAGGTCACGGTCTCGCCGGCCGTCAGGCTGGGGCACGTCGCGGCCCTGATGAAAGGAAACGCCCTCTATCCTCTTTCGCGCGTTTCTGTGAAAACCTACTCCATCCCTGAAAATTCCAGGATCTGCAACCAAGAGAATCTCTTTCTGGGAGCCATACCCAAATACGTGGTCCTGGGCATGGTTCATCACGACGCCTTCACCGGGAGGAGGGATCTGTCGCCTTTCAACTTTAGACACAACGATGTGGAGTATCTGGCGTTGTGTCAGGACGGCAGGCAGGTGCCCGCCAAAGCTTTCCAGCCACAGTTTGACCGCGGAAATTCGGTCAGGGAGTTTTATCACATGTTTTCCGCCACGGGGAGACACCTCAAAGATTTACCTCTGAGCATCGACTGCCGGGAATTTAACGAGGGGTACGCCCTGTTTGCCTTTAATCTGGAACCCAGCGAGGATGCTGACGCCCTGTCTCCCGTCTCCAACGGGAATTTGAGGCTGGAGATGAGATTCAGAGTTCCTCTGCCTCAGACCACCACTCTCATAGTGTACGCCTGCTACGACTCCATTTTGGAGATTGACTCTAAAAGACAGGTGCTGGTGGATTATTACTAAAAAAAATATATATACATGGATAACCTTCAGCTGGAGCACATTCTACATCGCGCCTTGGGAGACGTTTTCTGCGGGGTTTGGGCCTCGGACCAGCTGGCCTTTTTGAGGCGCGACTTTAAACCCCCCGCCTACTTTATAGTAAACACTCACCCCTCGCACTTGAGGGGAGAACACTGGCTGGCTCTGACTCTGGAAAGGGACGGTTCCTCCACTTTTTTTGACTCTTACGGATTCCCTCCCGACTTTGCTCACTATCCCTCGGTCATCTCAGAGTTTCTGGAAGGCCGCTCTGACAAAATACTCTATCACGATCGTCAACTTCAGCACCCTATGTCTGTCGTTTGCGGACAACATTGCATTTTTTATCTATGTCACAAGGCTCAGGGGTTATCCGTCGGTAAAATACTTTCTCTGTACTATAACGATGTGTTTAAAAATGATGACATGGTGTCTGACTTTCTGAAAGGACGCTGCCCCTCTCGCTCTCGCAGAGGTCATCACGGGGCGTGCTCCTTACAAAAGTTTAAAGATGTGTGTATCGAATAAAGAAACGTAAACAAAAAAAAGTTTATTGCAGCGTTTTTTATTTCATTTGTAAAAAACAAAAAACATTTGATTTTACATAGAGGTCCAGGTCGGGGAAAGCGTTATTTTGACCCGAGAAGGTTTTCTCCCCCTTCGCGCAGGTGTCTGTCCTCCCTCCTCCTCCACAGATTTAAGACGCGCATACTGGTCGCGAGCTCTACGGTTATGTATTGAGGATGAGGGAATGTTTGTTTCGACCAAAGTAGTTAAAAACGCATTCCATCCTTTCGGTCGCGTTTGGTTTTTACTTTTAAAAGAGAGGGAGAGGTTTTTAAATAGATCGATCATGTGCGAACCCCGCACCGCATCCCCCTTGTAAACAAATTCACCCCTCTTTGTCCATCCTCCTCCACCCTCAGCTAATTTCTGCATAATGTAGCGGGCGTTTTTGCGATCTCGAGGGGGTAAGGATTTTAATACTTCTTCCATCATTTCATCATCCTCCTCTCTGGGCCGCTGCACCTGCACTTGTTGCTGCTGCTGCACTTGTTGCTGCACCTGCTGCTGCTGCGCCTCCTCGGGCGGGAGGTGGAAAGTCACCCTACTCTCCTCGTCCCGGCCCTGTTTAGAGAGTGTGAGATATCTCCGCAGCAGAGACTCGTATCTTTTGATTTTTTCATACGAATTTAGCCGCGGATCCTCCAGTATGGCTTTCATCTTTTCGTCCAAATCGTCTTTGGCAGTTTCTCTGACGGTAGGCTCGGTGGGTCGGGTCAGTTTTTTCAACTCGTGAGAGGGAACGAGAATCATTTTTTTAAACATCTCACCGTTTTTGAAATATTCCTCCCAGCAGGTTCCCCAGAATGGGTACGGCTGCGGACAACAGAGGGAAAAGAAACCCGCCCGTTTGTTTCTTTAAAACTTGACGTTTACGGTTTAAACTCGTTTTCTTGTCGGCCAGCAGCCTGATGATCTTTTTCTGGCGTTTCAGTTTTTGGTATTGAGAAGCGGAAAGAGGTATGTTTCCCTTTAAAAGATTTAAAGCTATCTCGCACAGCGCCTGGAGGAAATCCGGGGAGCTGTGAGCGAGAATGTCTTTGCGTTTCTGCGGCGACGCGTGGTACAGAGCTTGCAGTAAGACTGCGTTTCTTTTTATACGCTGAGACATGGCTACTTGGGTTTAGGCAGGTAAATGACGGGGTACTGCCCCGGAAGCAGACCGGCGCGCACTCTGTAGCGTTCTGGGCACGAGGGAGTGAGATCGAGGATTAAATACCCGTGGGGCTCCTCGGTGGCGTCTTTGAAACTGTCGGAGAAAAATGTTTTTTGCGAAGGGAAAATCTGACGGGCCAAAATCTCAATCTGCAGCTTGTCTCTGGGGTTTTTAAACAACACCATATAATTGGAGTTTAAGCTGATGGTGCGGCTGTATTTACCCTGATGGAAAACATTCTGGGTCAGCATCATGACCGAGACGTTTTTATGGTGGCGGTATTGAGTGAAAATTTTAACCACTTCCTGGTGATCCGAGGCCTGAAAGATGACGTCATCCAGCACCACCAGAACGTCTCGGAAATCTTCAAAAGAATCAGGCAGCCCCTCGACAAATTTAATGTTTTTATTGGTCTTTGAAAGCTCCTCGTACATGGGTTGAAAAGAAGTATAAATCCACACAATATTCGCGGGCACAGTATCCATGACGCGTTCACAGTTTTCCAAAACACACTTTACAAAATGAGTTTTCCCACACCCGCTAGGACCCACAACTAGACAGGAAAAAGGCACTTTCAGTCTGTGATCAAAATCAGTTTCCTCCATTTTTTTTAGAAGAAAACTAAAACAAAAACACTAGTACCCGAAAGGCAGAGTTGTGCCGTCTGGAAAGAGACGTCTCTTGTCGTAAACCACGCGAAACTTTTTCTGAAATGTTCTGTTTTTGAGCACAAAGCCTCTCTTATCCCTCTGAATCCCGTTCTGAGGGGTCTCGAGCTCCGCCTCTTTCATACCAGAAAGGTAACTTTCCACCAACCCGCTCATACTGTCGAAATTGACACGTTCGTAACATTCTCTCGTCTGCGTTATTCCTTTCATTTTTACCACCAGTTTCTTTTTGTTTCTGGTCCGGTAGGCGTAACTCTTTGGACCCGCAGAGACAAATTCCTGGATGGTGTCCCCGTCTAATTCGTCCGTGAGATCCCCTAGATAGTTGCCCAGCTCTAAAGGTTCCTCCCCCTCTTTCACTACGTAGATCAGAGAGTCGGTGTCGGTGTACAGAACGCTGCGCTGCAATTTTTCTAAATACTCGTAGAGTTTTAGACGGGCGTAGGGTGTGGTGAAAGCGGCGATGAAAACGTTATTGGTCGCGCCGGGAGGTATCACGCACCGCTCGTTATAGCTCCACTGAATTAAAGCCACTTCCTGTTTTTTGGTCTTTAAAAAAGAGACGTGTTTAAAGACGTACTGTCCTGAAAAGACGTAGTTAAAAAACTGACTCGGCTTTCTGACCAGAGTGGTCTGAGTCATGTTGGTTCTCTGAGCAAACTTTCCCCAGAAACTGTTGAGACACAATTTCGAAACTTGTCTTTTGGCCGGATTCACCTCTATTTTTGACGGGTCTAAACGTATGCCCTGATGCCTGTGGTACTCTTCCACGTATTTGTTCCTCTCATCCTCGTCGCGAGCTTCCGGAGGATAACCGGAGGCTTCCTGTTTGCCTTTGAGAAAAGTGTTAATATAACCGGCGAAAATATCGCTGCTGCGGCTATCAAAGTGCCAGACCTCTGTGATTTTAGCCACTCTGTAACCTAATTCTAAGGCTTTGTTAAACTCGACGGTGACCCAGACCCCGGTGAGAACTCTGGCCTCGTCGTCGTGAAGGCACGGACCGCTTTGTTGATTAGTCTCGGCGCAGGTGCGACAGAGAGAGAATATTAATTTACCTCCGGGGGTTTTGTACGGTAGAACGGGGAAATAGAGCCCGCGCGGCGGGTAAACGGTGGCTCTGATCAGCCCGAAATAACTGCGAGGGTCTGCAAAATTCTCTCTGATGATTTGGGGGTGATGCAGAGGGTAAGCGCGCTTGGCGTTGACGTAAGGATACAGGGATGTGACGTCTACGTAATACACATTTTCTCCTGGCGAGGCGCTGTAATGCAGCCTCAAGGCCGAAGTGCGGCCTCCGTAAAGTCCCGAGCGAGGAGACAGAGGTTCCGGGACTTCGTAGCTCCGCATAAAATTTATAACCTCCTCGTTCGATTTTTTCATCTTGTTCCATTCGTGCTCCCACAGAGTGACCGTGCGGACTCTGTAAACGTTTCTCAGCTCCCGGAGCCTCGCCTCGGCAGAGGCGTGCAGGTCCCCGTAAGGAGCGCGGGTCAAAGGGCAGATTTCCTCAGGCCTGTAGCATTTTGGACAGCCGTGATAAAAGCATCCCAGAAATTCCCACACCCGCTTTTCCCCGTTAATCAGCGCGTATCCGTCGACAAAGTACGGGCCTATTTTTTTCTCCCCACCGGTTGTGAGAGCGTGTTGAACGGGAATTTTCTGAGAGTGAGCTACCCACTCCAGCCACTGAATGGACGCGTGCGAATAGGCTTTGAACCTGCGCCCGTAGTTGTCGGGCGAGGGAATGGCCAGACTGTTTTCGGGTAGGAAATTGGTGAGAAACACTTTCATGCAGGCTGAAGCTATAGTGACGCAGCTGAAAGGGTCTACTTTAGTTTCGCCTATAAACCCGTCTCTGAACTTTACGCACGCCTCCCTCAGGATATTAACGTCGTTTCGGCAGTAATACAGGGATTCTTTTTCAAAGTTAAACACTCCCCGGGAGGCCTCGCAGTGCCAACGCAAAAACTCAGCCCGTTCGGGGAGTGACATGCGCTCCACCCCGTAATCTGAAGGAGGAGGATACGGACCCAAGTATTTTAATCGGTCCCGCGAGCTGAATTTGTGAGGAAAAAATCCCTTGGATTTGTCCTCGAAGCCTAAAGCTTTGGGCATAGCGCTGAGACGCATGGTGAGAAAAGAAAGCGAGTCTATGAATTTGAGAAGGAAATCGGATTCTGTGAAACATATAATTTTACTGCCTTGCATGATGAGAGAGGGCGTCATCCCGCCCCCCACCAGGTGACTTAGAATTAAATAGCTGTCAAACCCTTTCGCGTTGTGCGCAACGAACGTGGTCTCTCTATATCTTTTCCTTCTGTATCTTTGGAGAAACTTTTCAACACAGTCTACACCGTAAGCGTGCCACTCTTCTCCTTCTAGAGATTTTGTGCACACTAGGTAAGGGACGTGCGCCCCCTCCCTGTCTGGGAAGGTTTCAAAGTCATAAAAGATTATGGAAGCGTTATCAGAGTTTTCATGTTTCAAAGGTTGGATGTAACACAGGTGTTGATCGTTGTCGGGAGGAAGCTCCGCGCGACAGATTTTACATCTGGCGGCTGTGCACCTGTGCTTTCCGCGACGGGAGAGGAACTTGCAGTCCGGACATTTATACAATTGTTGACAAACGCTGAGGCCTGAACCGGAGTGAATTCTAGGTTGTTTGTGCTTTAAATAACACGCGCGTGTGCGACATGATCTGTTACAATCCGTACAGATTACAGAGTCCAGAAAGTGAGAGGGGCATGCGGGGTCAAAACAGAGGTTGCAGCGGTTTTGACAAAAGTGTTCCTCTCTTTTATAATACCCGCGGTGACACTCCTCGCAAATGTACTGGATTCCTAAAAATGTTTTTAGATTTTTTATCCCGTAATAGTGATGCTGGAATAAGAATAAGTACAGCGGGTGAGGCGTGTTTGGGTAGTCTGTTTCGATTAATGAAAGAGTTCTGTCCTCGGGCGGGCGGTAAAACACGACGATTTTACGTTTTAGTATTTGTTCGAATTTACCTATGTCGGTGAGAGTTACCTGAGTGCGATCACTCAACCCCGCTAAACGCTGCAGCTCTCTGCCGCGTTCCAGGGCCTGTTTATCTGTGAAATGAGGTTGAGTGAGGTGAATCAGGTTGATGGCAAAACACAGATTATCGTTTTTGTTTTTTACCACGTACAGACAGCGACGCTTTTTGACTAGAATTTCATCATCTAACATTTTGTGAATCTTTTTACGCGGGTCATTACTGCCACCGCCTCTAGGATTTCTAATTACTTGCACGACAATTTCTAGGGGAGAGCCTGCGACGATCGCTCCGTTTGATTGTATCAGCCTGGCTAGCAGGTCCTCAAAAACCGGTACAATGTTTTCAACGCTTTCGTCGACGTTAAAAACAGAGTGATTTCGCGCGTACTCGCTGATGATCTCCAGTTGAACCCGGTCGTTACGACTAACTTCCGGTCTGACCCTATCCGCTAGATCTACAAAATTATCCCTGACGTCGAGATAAAATTGAGCGAGGTCGCTCGCTTCATCCGGAGAGGGAATGTTAAATACTCGCCTTATTTCGAAATTATAAAAATGTTCGCGGCGAGTCACCGCATCGTTCTGTACCCGAGATCCTCCTCCTCCTTGTTGATGCTCCGCAGGCCGGTCCTCCTCCCTGGGCTGCTGATGATGCTGCTCCACCTGCACCTGCTGCACCTGCTCCTCCCCCTGCTGCTGGTCGTAGAGCTGAAGAGCATTTTCTATCGGCTGCAGAGGGTCAAAGTTCAGTAGACCGGCAAGCCGTTCGTTTTCAATGTTTTGAAGGAGGACCTGCAATGCGTTTTCTAAAGGTTGTAGTGGATCGTTCGGTGGTGGGGCTATATTGTTTTCTATCGGTGGGGCTAAATGTTCATCGTTTCTGTTTAATTCTGCCACGGCTTCCAACAAAGCCTCAGGAATGCTGCGTTCTTCCGACATGATTTTCTTTATTTCTTAATTCACAGACTTTTACATTCGTATGCTTTTACTTTACAGGTCCTTGTGTCTGTATATCGATGCATATGTGCGAACTGTTATGGCGTACATGAAAGCGAGGTTTTCAAGGATTCTCTTCTTATGAAGCAGCCGTCGAGCTGTAAGAAAAGACGGACAGAATGTATTTTTAAACCTTACATTTTTTATTTTTATAGAGCAGAGAAGTTTAATAGGATCGATTCATCCCCCCGTCAATTACCTCTCAGTCTCCTGAGAGGAGCTCTCACTCTCCTAAGAGGAGGAGATCTGGACGGTTCCTCCTCCTCCTCAGCCTGATTTTCTTCCGCCTGATTTTCTGTATCGGTCTCTGTCGGGGGGAAATAAAACAGAAGAGATTTAAGAAAACAATCTCCTCCTTCCTATTTTTCGAGAATGAAAAAACTTTTTATTTACCTCGCTCCTCCGCGCGATTGTCTGTAGCGGGGGTTTGTATAGGTATATCCGCAATCTCGGCTGCCGAGAAATAAAACAAAAAGAGAAAGATTTAATAAATAAAAACTTTCTAGCACGCTTTATACCACTCCAAGTCGGGAGGGGCGGTATAGCACACTCGGATTACTCCGTCACATCCTGATATTTATCGAAATGACGGATATTGCATCATATTGTTTACCTTTTGGTTTAAAAGGTATTTTCCTGCAGTTCTCCGGGTATGCGTTGACGAAAATAACGTCGTCGTCTTCTTCTTCTTTTCGCTGCGGCGGCGGCCGGGTCTGTATATTCTCGATTACCTCTGTCGAGAAATAAAGCAAAACTTTTTAAAAATCTGCTCCGGGTCGGGAGAGGCGGTATAGCACACTCGGATTACTCCGTCACATCCTGTTATTCAACAAAATGGCGGATAATGCATCATATTGTTTACCTTTGGTTTTAAAACTTTTTTCTCCGCGGTTCTCCCGGTATGCGGAGACGAAAATAGCGCCGTCTTCTCGTTCTTCTTTTCAACGCGGCGGCAGCGGAGGTTCTGCGGGGATTATGGCGTCTAATTCGCCGCGGAAAACGGCCGGATTTTTGCTGCTACTCTCTGCACTATCAATAGCCTCTGTAAGTATCAGAGTTTGGTTAAATCAAGTCTATCTAAACTTATTTAAAAAATGGTATATACTTATTTAATCGTACCGTAGTCCACTTGCGTGAAATCATTGATGTAGAAATCTAAAAGAAAGTAATCAAATTATTGACATCTCTGTTGATATATAATTTAAAGTCGTAAAGAAAAAAAAACTTACCGGGGTGAGGTACGAACAGTTCTGGCGAGATGGCCCTGGCGCTCTGATCGGCGGCGTTGTTTGAACGGAATGCTGACATAATATTCACGGATTCTTCCTCGCGATTGGTAGAACTGTCACAGTAGGGGCTGAGCAGATATCGACTCCCCTCCCGTTTCTTCTCTCATTTTATCCTAGTCTAGCGAAGCATCTGTTTTTCGCATCTTTCTCTTGACAATACCGATAGTTAGAGAGGGTTGTTTTTTTTTTGATTGCCTTCTTGCGAACGCCGTCTGTTTTCCACATTCTGCAACGGTAAAATATGACTTTGAGACGGGTATTTGTTTTACCAAATGGGCAACAGTTGTCTGACCTTGTTCTTGCTGTTGACAAAACTCGCCTCATGGTTGACTCTTTCCCACAGAGGGGGGTGCTTTAATAAACTTATTTGAATATGAGCTTTTTTCCACTAAGACTTGTTTTATGGGGAGATGTACGAAATTATTTACCGGGTTACAAGCAATGATAATATCGGATGTTGACTCCTCAGCGTCATCATTTTCTATCTATTGAGAAAACTTATTGTTAAAGTATTGAAGAAAAAAACTCCTCCTTGGCCCACGGTGTGTGTGTGTGTGTGTGTGTGTGTGTGTGTGTGTGTGTGTGTGTGCCTTCTTGCGAACGCCGTCTGTTTTCCGCATTCTGCAACGGTAAAATACGACTTTGAGACGGATATTTGTTTTACCAAATGGACAATTGCTGTTGACAAAACTCGCCTCATGGTTGACTCTGAGAAAAAAACTCTTTCCCACAGAGGGGAATAAACTTATTCGAATATGAGCTTTTTTCCACTAAGACTTGTTTTATGGGGAGGAGATGTACGAAATTATTTACCGGGTTACAAGCAATGATAATATCGGATGTTGACTCCTCAGCGTCATCATTTTCTATCTATTGAGAAAACTTATTGTTAAAGTATTGAAGAAAAAAACTCCTCCTCGGCCCGCGGGGTGTGTGTGGGTGTGTGTGTGTGTGTGTGTGTGTGTGTGTGTGTGTGTGTGTGTGTGTGTGTGTGTGGGTGTGTGTGTGTGTGTGAAACAAGATCGCCTGTCGCTGCAATTATGGTTTGTTTTTCAGTCTCTCAAAAGGAAAAGTAGTATTCACTAAGGGATAGTTATTCGTTTTTTACACATAGACAGCCTGTAGGTTACAAGCGGATAGAAAGTTCTTCTTTTCATCACAAGCTATGGTGTATCTTAAAGGTTTTTTTTTACAGCGTCTGTATTATAGGAAAATAAAATACTATTGAAATCTCTACAGGAAGTCACTCTTTATTTCCATTACAAACGCCGGTGCAGCTTAAGAAAGTAAAATTACATCCGCTCTGTCTCTCTATACATCACGGAATCATCTGCTGCATCACCGCTGTGCTTAGGGAACATGACGCATCAGGTCTGAAAATGACTAGACACTTCCGGAGTATTTCCGGTAGGGTCATAAGGTCCGGATCGAGGCCTTCCATAGTAAATATGCTGTATTTGAATATGTCATATTCAAAGCCTTCTTCTTTGGGAGAGCAGATCTCATCGGACACAGGAACGCTGCTGGGCTGCAGAAGGAAATCCATCTTGTGTCTGTGCCTTAGAAATTGTGACGGACTCCACCTCTCTGCTTTTTTATTCCCCTCCAACAGATGGCGCGCTTCCGGAGGTTTCCCCCTCCCTCTAAAAACTTTTTTTTTCCCAACAACAGATGACGCGCTTCCGGAGGTTTCCCCCCTCCCTTCTCAGGATGCAATTCGACACGCTTAGCAACAGATGACGCGCTTCCGGAGGTTTCCCCCCTCCCTTCTCAGGATGGAATTCGACACGGTTAGCAACAGATGGCGCGCTTCCGGGGTTCACCCCCCCTTCTCCGGATGCGATTCGTCACGCTCATTACACGCTTCCGGGGGGAGGGGGGGAGGTCAAAAGGTCGTGATTAGGGCCATCAATCACTTCGGATCAAATTTTGTCATAAGCTGTATGGTATTATCTCTCTAGCTGCTTTTCAAACCAGGCTCAATCCTATGACTCTGTGAATGTAAACTTTTGTCACCTGCATGAATAACAATCCTTGATCTAGTCAGGACTGCAGTGCTCCTGTGATCCCAGCTTATAGATGGAGGCTAGCATGAGAGGCTCAGCAGCTAAAGCAGCACACCTGGGTCTCCCAGCCTATTAAAAGCAGCCCTTTGCTTCACCTGCTTCACTAAACATTATTATTATTATTTAAGCAGAGTGGTGTGATTCATGTAGGCATTGCTGTGTGACAGGAGGACTTTTCTTGAAACAGCTCGTGTGACGTGAGCTGACGTAAAAACAGTGATGTTAGCTTGATTCTCTTGGCTAAAACTATTTTAAAAAGAGGGTCAATCATGCAAATCTGCCAATAGAAGCCAAAGTTACAGCCCCTCAGAGTTTAAAGAGAAAAGGCCCGTTTCCAACACTCGGTTGTGCAAAGGGAAACAGGCCCACAGTGCCTGAGTGTGTGGGTAATTCTTCAAATAATATTCAAAAGCAAACATTTTTAAGCATGTAAATAAAATTCAATCATTTCTGCTCTTCAATACCTAAGAAATGAAAACTGGCAGATGGTCCCAAAATGTGAAACGCCTGGCTGTCTGTGCATTTAGTGCTGCAAGTTTTCACTGTTTACCTTCAGAAGCATAAATCTCTGCACAGATAATGTTCATATGTGGATTCCTGGTTTTCTGGAGTTAATTGTGACCCAAAGCGTATTTTTAAAGTGGTTCCAGGCAATAAAGCCTAAAAATAAATACATCTACTTCCTTTTTCTGTGTTCCAGCCTCAGTGACTCTGACACAGTGCTGTAATATTTACACCTCTGATGAAAGCAGAGTTTGTAGTTGCAGAGAAATACTCGACTCATTTTGGGCATTTACGAGCAGGAACCTCAGAAAGCCCCTCGCTGCTTCACTGGTTAAGAAGCAAAGCAAACATTAGTTCACAGTGATGTTAATTAAGGCCCAAAGTTTAGGAACGAACGTCAGCACTTCACTAATGAATGTAATGCTGATTCATGTGCTTGTTTTGTAATGTGCATGTTGTGCATTGCTATTTCCCATATTCTTTGGCACTGATAGATGAAGAGTCTCAGGCAGGACCGAGGCTGCCAGCTGCTGACAGTGAGCAGGGAGAGAGCAGCAGAAGCTGGGCAAGAGCAGGGCACCTTCAGCCCCCTTCATCAGTCAGAAATCATTTGGGTGTCTGTGTGAAATGTCTGATTTTTAAAATCTTTTTGTAGACATATTTATTAAATGTTTAACAATTATATAGAAGAAAGACAATGTAAAGAACAAAACATGACAAAACAAAAATGAGTTGAAGTTATGAACTGTTTCTGAGAGACAAATAACACCAGGATCCTTTTTGTGTAGCTGACAGCTGGTAACTGTGCAGGGGCGGGTCTAGCAAAGTGTTGCCAGGGGGGCAGGTAGGGCATTAACAGGGAGAGGGGGGCACAAAGACATACTTTTCTTTCTTGTTCTCATTTAAAATGTCTCACTTTTAATAAATAATTATCTGAATCTTACAAAAAACGTTTTCATCTGATGTAAAATGTATAGAAATCCATTATTGTACATAGTCATTTTTTAGGGTCCCATCATAATTTCTTCAGAAGTAAGTACTGCATATGATGCCAGTGTTTCCCACATTTTCTAGATTCTGCACCAGTACTGTGTGTAAAATGCATCAAAAAGTCAGTTTGATTCTTTCTCAGCTGTCTTTCTGTCTCCTTTCACTTTTTAAAGGTTGCCATGTTAGAAAACATATTTTGCCCTGCCGTGCTGTTTATTGATGTGGCAAATGAAAGGTTTATGAAAATATATCTAAATCTGTCATCAGTAATCAGCAATGATCATGTCTCACCTCTAGTCTCTGTCTTAATGTCAGGTTTCCACCGTGTGTTGTAGATGTTCAGGAGGTTAACTCGACCAACAGTCTACTTCCTGTTTAGAATACCAGGACAGGGAGGATGGTGTAGGTTTAAGTTTATTAGACTGATGCATGTATACCAACAAGACAGCGTCCATCACTGTGACAACAGCGTTTGTTTTCATTCAAAGGCTTCATGGTTTTTCCTTTAATACCTGGGGGGCCGGTCTCCAGTCAAAATGCCCGGGACCATTTTTTGTCCCAGTCCAGCCCTGGTGTCAGATCTGCATGCAGTGTCAATGAGACGATCAACAACAGATCAGACAAAACACTCAGGCGGACACTCCTCTGTAGAAGGAAACATGGAAAGTGTGAGGTAATCAGTGCACAACATCACTTTGTATTTCAGGCTGTTTTTATATAGAACTTCAGCACCAATGTAAAAGTTCTGGTTTGAGGAAGATGAAGAACATTTTCAGGAAGGATGCCGTCTGCAAGCAGAGCTGCTTGAACCTCAGCGCTGAGGTCCAGACTACTTCCTGTGAAGCCACGTGATGTAAATCTGCTGCTGTAACTTCACAGTTTACTGAAGCTAAATGCAACGTTACCATATAATCTGTTTTCAACAAAGGTTTCACTCCGTCCGGTGTTGATGGAATGATTCAGGCCGTACTCGTCAGGCTTCCCGTCGACCACACGCATTTCAGTCACAAACCCCGTGACTGACAACAAGGGAAACAGCAGAAGAAAAGATGTGAAAAATACTGGATGATGATGATGGAGGATTAACCGCGGTGGCTAAACTGTTTCCTGTCTTTGTGGGCGTACTCACAGGGAAGTTTCCAGGCACGTCAGTCTTGGTGGCTAAAGTCTCCATTTTCCAACATGTATCGCTACAGGTGCAAAGACACAACATTAATCATCAGTGTAAATATTTTAATGCTGTCCAAACGGTGTTTGCTTTGTCTGTCCTCTCGCACTCACAGAGGAAACGAGGACGCCACCTTCAACCCATCTTCAGTTGGCTCAACCATGGCCGGACTTCCTGTTGGCTTTGTGACAGCAAACCACTTGAAATGAGAGCAAACTGCAGTCAAGCACCACTTACAGCAACCTGTGGACACGCAAATGGAAAGCACTGAGAATCATACAGAAGCATAAGAGCTGTTTATTGTAACACGTGTGTGTGTGTGTGTGTGTGTGTGTGTGTGTGTGTGTGTGTGTGTGTGTGTGTGTGTGTGTGTGTGTGTGTGTGTGTGTGTGCACATTAATAACACACTGATGTATGTTAGTTTGATTTATGCTATATCTGAGAAAACAACTGCAGAATTTTACATCAAAGTTTCCAAAGCTGATGTTTTGTTGTTCACTCTGTTTTATATTCATATAGTTTGTTGTTTTTAAATCAGTGGACAAAATAAATATTATCACACAAAATCCAGGGTGAAACATAACCAAATAACCTAAATGGTGAAGTCATTATAGAAGTACATGTTGCAAAGGTCAGCCTCCTGTATAGACTGCTAAACTGTCTGGGGGGGCCCTGCCTGTCCTCGTTGGATAAGCTCCACCCCTTTTCCATAAGACGGAGACATTTGTATGAAAATAGATGGGCAGTAAAATAAAAAATAAAAAATATTATGGATGACTCTGTAAATCAAAGTCCGCCTGAGGCAGAAGCAGAAACCATGAGGAGCACAGCACCACTCCCAGAAGGGCACGAAGTGAAGCCATAGCTGCTGAAGAGTGAAGACGTGATGATGGAGGAGATCACAGATGAAGATCTGCTGCCTGCTGACTCTTTATATAGAAGAGTGAGACTATCTCCCCACCAACAGCTGCACTTATACAAACCCCAGGTGCTGGGAAGGCTTTGAACATGTGACATTTTCTGCAAACACATGGACAGTTTCATAACCACAAAGATTATTCCTGCAGCGGCAGAATCGTATCCACTGTGTGAGAGGTGAACGTCAGACAGTTCTTAGAAAATGTAGTTTCTCTTTAAGCTTTTAACGTCTCTTTTACCCCCATTTGTCTAAAACTACTTGACAGCCCTTCATGTCAGAGGTTTATTACCTGTGCAGGATGGAGCACATGGTCTCAGTCAGGCTGGACACGATCACTCCTACAGGAAGTAAATGTGATTTTATTTCACCTGTGAAATGATGAAAAACAGCAGAATAGCTCACGCTAACAAACGGGTGTTGAAATGTTTCATTTTCTGCTGTTTCACAGGTCAAAAAGGGCGTCGAAGCAAACTGAAGCTGAGCTGCTGCTGCTGTTGTAGTGCAGCATCTGCTGTGTGCTTCATCAGAGAACCTTCTGTACACAGCAGACAGAGGCTGCTGCCACTGAAGTCCATCTGCTAGAGAGCTTTAAACACTGGTTATTGAAGTGGCTTTGATGATACTGATACACAGTCTTTGCTGTCACAGGACAGGGATCCACCAGGGAGTAGTTGTCAGGATAAAGAGCCTTCGCTTCTCTAAATATAAACTGGATACTTGTAGGAAACTTTGGGAAGCAGCATTTTTCCTCATATCGTCTAAACTGAAGTTAGCTCAGGTGCTTCTTCCATACTTGCTCTGCAGAAAGCCAAAGAGTTTGGAGCTCTGCAAACATTTGCAGCACAGCTGGATGTTTGTAACTTTGGTCACCTCTGTATCATCCCTCAGATTCTTTCTGCACAGCTTTGAAACCATGACAGCACGAGTGATGCTGAGGAGACGTCCAGTTTAAACAGACCTTTATTCCTGGAACACAAACACATGAAGTGATGCTGCTAAAGAAGAACATTTAATCGCACTAATGAATCAAGCATCTGTTTGTCTGTCAGTCTGTCAACAGTTCCTCTGATCGACTTCAGACTTGGTGGGTATTTTGTTTTTGCAGCGGTCAAAGTCGATCAGCGTGTTGCTTTGTCTGCTGTAAATCTGCCTGTACAAAGGGAAACATGCATGTTTTAGATGCAAACTCACAACATGGCTGCATTTTTGTGATTATGTGTATTTTATATTGATTTATTCTATTATGTTTTGTATATGAATCTTTACAAGTGTGTCGATACAAAGGCTTGATTAAAACAAAGGTCTCAGCTGTGCTGTTAGGGATGCACTCATATTTGTTTCAAATGTAATAAATCAAAGGATTTCAGGCTTTTCATCCTTTTTATTTGTTTGGTTCTAACAGCAGCTGGATAAAAACATGCAGGTGATGAATATAATTGTGTGATATTATGAGCATTGTGAATAAAGAAAGAGCAGAGATAGTAAAAAGGAAACAGGTGATGGACGTGAGATTTTCAGAACAAAAGCTCCTCAGTGAGACGATCACCTGGACACAAGGTCAGGCAGCTGGGACTCATCTAGAGAGCAAAATGGAAAAGTGATCTGTGCAGAACATCACTGTTGATTGCAGTTATTTACATCAGACTTCTTCTCTGAGATAAGAGCACCATTTGTGGGAAAGATGACAGTATTTCCAGGCTGGATGCTGTTTGCAGGGAGAACTGAATGAAAGTCTCCTGCACCTCAGCGCTGAGGTCCACACCTGTGAACACAGATGAGGTCAATCTGCTGCAGCACGTAGAGCTTTACTGATCAGCAGGTTAAAAGGCTTCAGCAGAGCGTAGAGTCAGAGCTAAATGCCACATCACCATAGAGTTTGTTAACAACAGCTTTCTTTGCCCTTTGTCTCGATGGACTGAATCAGGGATACTCGTCATACTTCACCTCAACCACGTCACTGAGAGACCCCAGCCTGACACAGCAGCAGAGATGATGAAAGCAGAAACAGCAAACAGATGCTTCAGTTGTGTTTCTCTCTGTGTGTGCGCTCACGCCCACTTGTGTGTGTGAACTTTCCACGTACCTCAGCTTGTTTCTCCAACATGAGCCATCAGGGCTGAAAAACATCACTAACACATGAATTCTTTCTCTTTTTGTTATCACCTGTGATCATGTGTCTCATGTTTCTGTCATTCACCAGTTCTTGTATAGTTACGTGTAACTAGACTTCTGTGGGACGTAAATGATTGTTTTGTATGCAGATCTGTACAAAGGATGTAAACACTTGATTACAAAGGAGATCTCAGCTGTGTTGTTGTGGATGGACTTCAACGTATTTGTTAAGAAAGAGAATAAAGCAAAGTGTTTTAGCTGTTTGGGAGTTTTTGTTTGATTCGATTCAGTTTTATTTCTATGGAGTCAAATAATAAGAAAGGCTCTAGAACAGCCCTGAGTTTGTCCAGGTGACACTCCTCTGAAGAACAAAGACAAAGAGGAAGAAGGGGATTCGTTTTCAAGTCTTGTTTCTTTCAAAATAAAAGCTGAAATGTTTTGGAAGCATGATAATATTTCAGCCAGGATGCCGTCTCCAAGGAGACCTGCACCTCAGCGCTGAGCTCCACATCACGCCCTGTGAAAGCACAGATATAAATCTGCTGCAGTGAGAAGAACTTTACCCAACACAAGTGTAGAAGTAGACATTTGACTTTACCTACAACCTGTTAACAACAAAGCTTTCATTGCCTCTGCTGTTGATGTCATGTAGGACTAATCATACTTCACATCAGCCATGCACACGTCAGAGGATCTCCAGGCTTTCAGTAATAAAGCCAAGCAGATGATGTCAACATAGCAATAGTAAAACATGCATCATAATCAGCTGTACAGTGGGGCAAAAAAGTATTTAGTCAGCCACCGATTGTGCAAGTTCCCCCACTTAAAATGATGACAGAGGTCAGTAATTTGCACCAGAGGTACACTTCAACTGTGAGAGACAGAATGTGAAAAAAAAATCCATGAATTCACATGGTAGGATTTGGTATGAATTTATTCGTAAATCAGGGTGGAAAATAAGTATTTAAGTTTATTACTCTGTATCACACATGAGTGCCCGAGGGAGGCGGGGCTGACTGGGGAGACACAGGAAACAGAGAGACAGGGCTGACTCGACATGAAACGATGAAACGTGGGACACGGGAACAGAAACTAAACACAGGCTGAAATGAACACTGAGGGAGGGAGAACTAAGATTACTGAGAGCCTGATAAATAAGAAGAACAAAAACCAAGAAAAACAAGAGTCAAAGAAAACCAAAAACACAAAGCATTGGGCCAGGACCCACTGCTGTGACATTTATATGTGATAAAAACATTAAAAACTGCTCAGATGTTGAAATCTTTCTACGTATACTTTAGGTTCAGCTCTCCAGCCTGGCATTTGGTTAAGCATGATTCAAACATTTGATTTTGTTTAACTGGTTTTAATTATAGTTACTTTTTGTGAACATTTGTTGCAGCATTTAAAAATACATCATTTATTTTCAAACTTTTATTTGATTTAGAGCATCATATTTGACCAACGTAAATGTTTTAATTTCATATAAAATAACTGAAGCAGTGAACTAAATATCTGAAATCTTTCCTTCCTTAAAAGTTATAATCCTACTTAAGTTATAGTGCAAACGCTTAAGCAACAAATATACTTGATGCTAATTAATTAATATTTCCCTTTGATGTTGCAACTATGCGGTCACTTCTGTCTTTAAACAAAATAATATTTTCCAGTTACAGAAATCATAAAGTCCAAACTAAAGTGCTACTGTTGCTATATGCATTTTATATAAATCATGGATGATGGTCCTGACATGAAGGAAGAGAAAGTTACAGGTTGCATCCTTTGACTTTGTCTCCGTGCCTTTGGGCCATTTTCAGAAGGACAGATGTTTCTGTTCAATTCTTAAATCAATTTTTTCAAACACAAACACTATTTTAAAGCTTGTAGAGAGTAAAATATTAATGATAATTATAATAACAATAATAAAAACAAAAGCTCTCAGATCCATCAAACCAAGCAGCAGAAAGAACAATAACTGAAGAGAAAACTTTAACCTTGTAGACTTCATTATGTTACAGCTGCTCTACAGACGCTGTGACCTCGAACTTAAGCAGGTCGTAAAGTATGTGCAGCTCAATAACTTCATAATCAGACCCTGTGGTATTTAGGCAGCAGAACAACTAAGAATAACAACTACAAATAATGTTTTTAGGTTTCTGTTGTACTGCAAGGTTCTGTACAGGAGAACCAAACCAAGAGCAAATATTACGTCTCATTTACACCTGAGCACGAAGAGCCATCAACATTTAGCAAATTGAATCATCTTTGTTTAGATGCAAGAAGAATCATATAGAAATGAAAAAGTAGAAATAGAAATCCAGAGCAAAGATATCCTCTAATTCAGCGTAGCACATGTGCAGCTGCTGCGATTCACGTAAGCATTCGGCTCGTCGCTGTTGCAGATTTTTCTCTCGCTGTTCTGGCTCACAGCGCTGCAAACACAGAAATAAATATCCCCAAAGGTGTGAAAGGGAGCTAATTAGTAAGAGTATTGTTACTCTCCGCAGGAGTAGTCCAGCAGTAGAAATCAGTCCAATAACAAGGTGTGTAACATCTAGCAGGGTGACAGAAAAACCCAGGGTAACTTCTAAGGACCTCAACGTCTCTCTCACATTGCGTTTTTTAAACATGCTTCCATTTGTCACTTCAGTCTTTACTCTGAAATACAGGAAGAGAAATCATGGCTGAAACAATTTCTCATGAAACCAGGGGTGTGGTCCAACAGTCAGTTTGGTGAGGAAGGTTCCTAACTGAGAGAAGTGACCCAGAAGTATCTGTGTAGCAGCCACAATGAATCCAGATCATGAGCTTTATTAACTGATCAAAGTCTCTTCTTTCATCTTCTGTATCATTCAGTTTGCATTGGTAATGCCCATTATTGTAATGCTTTTTTAAGACGAGCAAAACTTTATTTCACTTTGGGTTAGCTGGGATAAGTGATGGATGGAGGGAATTTTACTTCAGCCACAGAAATCCTAAACAGGAAGGAGGAGCAGAGTTACAGTGGATCACTATCCAGCAGGGAAACAAGGTTTATTTCAATTTCTTGGCCATGAGTGACATTTACTGAGTGGGCAAATTAGGGAGACGACACCATCAGATCCCGAGCCCTCCATGTGTTAATCAAGAGACGGCTGCTGTGCTACATCCATAAATAATGAATAAATTAGGAGCTAAAGCTGAAAGGACAGTTTATTTGTACCATCTTCACGTGAACACATTCAAGAACATCACAGATGAAGAAACATTAAAAACTTCCACACTACATAAAGCAAGAAAAATTGTTTTTCTTTCAGGTGGTTTCAGAAAAACAGAAACATCAAACATCTCCAAGACACTCTTTGAAAGAACTAAAAACCTTTGTTCTCATGGTCCAATCATGAGTGAACTCCCCGATGAAGCCTTGTGTGCTAAAACATGTCAGAGTTTTAAAGGTTAAACATGAGTTTCCAAAACGTTTTGCTGGAGAACAATGAACTATTTGACTGAGTTTCAATCATTTACAGACGAGCAAAACCAGGACAGAGAAAAAAGGACAAAACTGACTCAGTAAAAAACAGAAAAGAAGATCCCATGTAGATCTGTATTATGTAGAAGTTCAGCCCAGCAACCAGTTCAGTTCAACACAAGTTTAAATGATTCTATCTGAACTCTGTGGAGCCTGATCTCAAGCTTTTTGAGTCTGACACAGAAACCAGAGGATCTTTCTGTGTCTTCAGATTCACTGTGATCCAGTGATGGGAGTGATTTCAGCCCTGAGTGATCGCGCTGATGTTTGCACAGAGCAGACAATGAGGTGAATGTTTGGGCACATTGGTAACAGTGAAACAGTTTATTAGTAACGTGGGATCGTTTGTGTGCAGAGTATGAACTGAGATTCCTGAAGCTCTTGTCACACTGGTCACAGCTGTAGTTTCCTTCCATGTGTGCACGTTCATGACTGTTACGATTACCTGACTGTGAGAAGCTTCTCTCACAGTGTCTGCACTTGTGTGGTTTCTCTCCTGTGTGGACTCCTTTGTGTGATTTAAGCTGACCTTCAGTGGTGAAGGATGACCCACACTGATCACAGAGGTGCTTTTTAACCCCACTGTGAATCAGTTCATGTCGTTTTAAATCTCTTGGTGTGGTGAAGCTTCTCCCACATTCTTTGCAGTATTTCAGTTTGTCTCCAGTGTGTCTACGTTGATGTACTTTTAGGGTCTTTTGCCAACTGAAAGTTTTTCCACAGAGGTCACAATGAAAGTCTTTCCCACCACCACAGTGATGACAGGGTTGAGAACTGGATCCATCTGTGTTGCTCTGCTTCTAAACAAAGACACAAAGACAGTGTAAGTCAGTCCTTCAACATTTGTATCCTGAACGTCGCCTGAAATAAAGAGCATCTCTGCAGACGTCCAACTACATTTGACTGTTTCAGTTAACACACTCAGTTTACTGGGCTGCAATAACTACAATACTACCACCATAATACTACAGTAATACTAAAATCATAACTGAAAGGAAAATCTGAATAATCACTCAGAGCTGCTTTTCCATGCAGTAGAATTGCTAACATGCTAACACAGTTTAATGAGCAGAGTTGTTCCAAACAGTCAGGCTAAAATGACAAGATAACAATATAAATACATACCTCACAGTAGCTGCACTTGTAGAGTCTCTTTCTGGTGTGGATCTGTTGGTGTTGTCTCAGGTGATGTGGAGCTTTAAAAGTCTTCTCACACAGGTCACATTGATAAGGTCTCTCCTCAGTGTGGGTAAACATGTGTTGTTGTAAGTGTGCGTCTGTTGTAAACTCTTTGCCACACTGTTCACAGCAGTACACATCATGTCTGGTGTGAATGCGTAGGTGTGTATTTCGGTACCCTCTCTGGCTGAAAGTTTTTCCACAGATGTCACAGCTGTATGCCTTAATTCCAGAGTGGGTAACTAGATGCCTCTGTAAGCTGCTACTGCGAGTAAAAGCTCTGCCACACTGATCACAGCTGTATGCCTTAATTCCAGAGTGGGTAACTAGATGCCTCTGTAAGCTGCTACTTTGAGTAAAAGCTCTGCCACACTGATCACAGCTGTACGCTTTAACTCCTCTGTGGATGACCTGATGCTGTTTTAGTGAAGCCCTCACAGTAAAACCCTTCCCACACAAGTCACAGCTGAACGGTCTCTCACCAGTGTGGATGACCTGATGCCGTTTTAGTGAAGCCCTCACAGTAAAACCCTTCCCACACTCGTCACAGGTGTGTTTTTTCTCTCCCTTTCTTCTGTGAGGTTTGTCGGCCTCCTGAGAGCGCTGACTTCTGGCTCCATGTTGGTCCTGCAGTGACAGAGATACAAACAGAGGCAGTGAGTGAAATGCAGTCGTGGAACAAACTCAACCTTCAAACTCCATTAACACTAGTTTTAAACCTGAAGGTGGAGCGTGGCACCAAACACCTTAAAGGTCTCTTATCCCCACCTGCTGGTAGTTCTAACACATTACATCCAACCTGCTGTTAAAGATAATTCATGACTGTTCAAACACTAAAATCATGCCCATCCCTCCTGATTGTACACACACACACACACACACACACACACACACACTATTTTATAATTTAGATTATTTTGTTGTTTCCTATTACATATTTCTATAATTTGTATAGATTTATACAGAATTATTCAGTGATAATAAATCCTATGTTTGTTTATTCTAAAGGAACCCCGTTAGCTTCCACAACAGATGTTGCTCGTCTTCCGTCAAATACTCACATAAAATATTACACAATAAAGTGGATTCAAGATATCCACATAATTTCACTCTTACATCCACAGTGAGGTTTCACAATTGTTCAAATATAAGCAATCAATAATAATAATAATAATATCAATAACATTGAGGCACATTACACAAATTTCAAAAACAAATCATGTCTTACAATATTTACAACAACTAAAAGCTCTGTAAATCGGCTTTTAAGTGTTCATTGAAGTTTTGAATAATTCTCTAATTTTTTAAGGCAACTTATTCCACTTAAAAGTTGCTCTAAATGTAACAGTTTTACAAAACGTTACTTTTAACTCGAGCATTTACTAAGTTGCAGTTTGTTGAAAACTGTGTAATATGATGATGTATTTCATCTGGATACTGCAGCTGAGCAGAATAAATGTGGTGTGTTTAACAGAATTGCTTTCTTTAGAACTACAAGTAAGCCATAGAATATTTTAGCCTGTACAGGAAGCCAAGAAAGGTTATTATGCATTTTATCAATATTAGTATAGTATGAACATCTTCACACTAATCTGGACGCCTTATTCTGGACTAACTGAAGTCTGTTAAGATCTGTCTTATTAGCTGCTGACCAAATGATTGAACAATACTCCAGATGAGACATTACTAGTGCATTAATGACATCTTTCATAATGAAGAAGTGATACACAAAGAGCATTTCATAGCCATAGCTATGCCTTGTCGGCAGAGTTATGTGACATTAGTGATGTTTGTACTTTCAGCGTTAACTTGGTTTTAAAGCTTTTAAAATATACGCCGTTCAATAGTCGACCTTCATCTAACAGAGAATGTGATGATTTTGTGGATAATTAAAGTCAGTCATATATCCACAAACACAACAAGCTGAAAGTCAGTGATGCTGCTCGGTTTGCAGTCCTGAACATCACGGCACAAGCAGGATTCACTGCACTGTTAATGTTAGCTGTGTTATATTGCTGCCTCTGTTCGGTGGTGTCGAGCCAAACGCACTTTAACGTGTGTTTGAACGAGCTGACGGTTCACTCGTTAAGCTGAAAGAAAGATGCTTTAATCACAGCAGTCACACATGTGTCCACTGCACCATCTGGAACTCTTCTTGTTTACACTCGTAATAACACAAACACTAAATCCTGCTTCTCTGGTGCTGTTGTGTAGCAGTGTGTACACCTGAGACTGTCACCTGTCTGTCTGTCCTGCACTCTCTCTCTGTTTCTTTCTCTCTGATTGTGGAATAAAAGTATGAACATGTGTTTATAAGTTACACTTGTGTTTGAATCCTGCAGCTTATCACACATTTGATTTCCATGTGTGACGACTGCAAGTGTCCAGAGTGAGGACAGACTGAGGGAGCCACTGCTGCACATCATCTGTGAGGCTTTGCACCCCTGATGATCCACCAGGACAAACTCAGCAGTGTGTGAGGAAGAGGAGGAGGAAGAGCCAGCAGCAGCTGACAGATGGAGAGAATAGACAGACTGTTCCCTGTTTGTGAAGGACTGCTAGGAAAGTTTAACATAACTGTCTGTCCTGAATCAGTCTTATTAGGTAATGTTCAAATAATGTGATCATCCCAGTGTTTCCAGTGTGGGAGAAAGTACTCAGGGCCTTCAAGTTACACACTATGAAAGACAGCAACAAGTTTAATGTTCAGAAACCTAAAGTCTGTATCAGCAGCAGGATGGAGCTAAAAATAAATGTTGGTTTCAGTTCTATGAAGCTTTGAGTGTTTTGGATCAGTAGCTGCTGTGTTTGTTGCATCATATTGCTGTAACTGTTTATATGCTTTATATATTCTGAGCTAAGTTGATCTATAGTGTTACATCATATTCTATAAGGATGTTATGTGTTTGTAGACTTTCTGCCCAGTTTGACCCATTTAGCAGAAGTCAGCCTGTTTAAGGCTCTGATATCTATTCTGTGTGACTTACAGCAGTTATGACATGGTCTGATTTTCTCACCCAATAAAGGAATATTTCATATATCAGTCTACTCTTCATTCTATCAGACACAGTTATCACACCACAGTTATCACCCCACTTCCCCTGCCGGTGGCAGACTCCCTCGGGTGTCGGTGTGTTGGTGGTTCTTTGTATCTGGGGGTGGGCGTCCGGGTACACACCGGCTCACTCCTTGGCGGCCGCTTATTGGGGCTCGCTCGGGCCATTTCAGAGGTGGGGTGCCCCCGGCCTCTCGGCCTGGGGCTCAGTCACTCAGGCACAGCTGGCTGCCGGCGGAGCTCACGGGCGCGTCACTGCAACTCCCCCTGGCTTCTGCTCCGCGGCTGCTGAGTGAGCCCTCATCTGGGACTCTCCTCAGCTCTTACTGGGACAGTGGCGCGGCTGCCCCTCTGTGGGTCTTCCTTGGTCTCTTGTGTTCTGGGGGCCTCTGGATGTCTGGAGTTTTGATCTCCTCCATACCTGCTTGATACCATAAAGGACAGGGCTGTGGCTCCCCACACTCCCTAGCAGATCATTACATGGAGAAACCTTTGGAATGCAAGCATGCTGATCCACACAGGTATTCACAGACGCGGACTACAGCTTTCTTGGCTGCTGCCTCAAAGCACACTGTGCGCTGTCTATCTTGAGTGTTGCACAATATCGTTTATTATTTAGTATCTACTGATATCTACTGCTAGCTAGTTTATTGTGATGGTGCTTTTTTTTTTCTATTATTATGTTGCTCTTTGTTGTTTGCTGTCTCCTCTGTTTTTTTTTTCTCCATACAGGTGACCCAGGAGTTTTTTTTGTTTGTTTTTTGTTTGTTTTTTTTCTCTCTTCCCCCCCTTCTCACCGTCTCTTCTCCCCTTTGGTTTTCTTTCTTTCTCTCCCCCTCTTTCTTTCATTCTTTCCCCCTGTCCTATCCCACAGTTATGTCTGTCCCGTTTGCAACTGAAAATAAAATAAATTCATAATTATAATAAAGATCAATCAAATGGACCAATATGGCAAGGCCATGAAATTCAAATTCAAATTTTATTTGTCACGTACACAGTCATACACAGTACGATATGTAGTGAAATGCTTGGACAACTGCTCGTGACCTAAAGAAAACAAAAAAGGAAAAGGCTATGAATAAGATAGGAAATAAATATGAAAAATTAAAAAGGGTAAATTTAACTAGGAAGGAATAAAATATAAATTAAGGTTAAAAATGAAATAACTGTACAACACAAATTAGAATGAAGGGTAAATTTAACTGGGAAGAATAAGATAAAATATATAAATTAAAGTTGAAAATAAAATAACTGTACAACAAAATACACAATACACAATATAGAACTATATAAGAATGTATGAAGAAATCTAAATATAAATAAATATATACACAATAACAGCAGCTGTACAAGTATTAACCGGAAATGAAGAATATAGTGACCAGTGTTGTGCAAAACCAATGTCCAGAATGTCCAGTGTGTGTAAGAACTGTATGTGTGGGTCAGTACTGTGTGGTGGTGTGATTGAGAAACCGTATCGCCTGCGGGAAGAAGCTCCTCCTCAGTCTCTCTGTGTTGGTCTTCAGGGAGCGGAATCGCTTTCCTGACCTCAGCAGAGAGAACAGTCTGTTGTTGGGATGGCTGAGGTCCTTCACGATCTTCCTGGCCTTGGTCCAGCACCGCCTGCTGTAGATTGAGTGCAGGTCAGGGAGCTCGGAGCGGATGGTGCGCTCAGCTGACCGCACAACCCTCTGTAGAGCTCGTCTGTCCTGCATGGTGCTGTTCCCGAACCAGGTTAAGATGTTTCCCGCCAGGATGCTCTCTATGGTGCACGAGTAAAAGTTCCTGAGCACCTTGGAGGGCAGTTGGAAGTCTCTCAAGCATCTGAGGTGGTAGAGACGCTGTCGGGCCTTTTTCACCACGGTGTTGATGTGACAGGACCATGACAGGTCCTGCGTGATGTGAACTCCGAGGTATTTGAAGCTGTCCACTCTCTCCACTGGGCACTCGTTGATGACGGGGGTCTGGTAGTTCCTCTCCTGCTTAGTGCTGAAGTCCACTATCAGCTCCTTTGTCTTACTGACGTTTAGAAGGAGGTTGTTCCTCTGGCACCAGTTCTCCAGATTCCTAATCTCCTTCAGGTAGGCCGTTTCGTTGTTATCAGAGATCAGGCCCACCACGACGGTGTCGTCAGCAAACTTGATGATGGTGGTGGAGCTGGTAGTGGCCACACAGTCATATGTGTACAAAGAGTACAGCAGGGGGCTCAGAACACACCCCTGGGGGGCTCCAGTGCTGAGAGTGGTGGAGGCTGAGACATGTCCGCCCATCCTTACTGCCTGTGGTCTGCCAGTTAGGAAGTTGGAGATCCACTGACACATAGATGAGCTGAGTCCCAGATGCTCCAGCTTGGTGGTGAGTGTGGAGGGAATTATGGTGTTAAATGCAGAGCTGTAGTCTATGAAGAGCATTTTAACATAATTCCCCCTTCTAGTGTCCAAGTGAGTGAGTGATGTGTGGAGGAGATGAGAGATGGCATCGTCTGTGGAACGATTTGGACGGTAAGCGAACTGTAGTGGGTCCAGTGTGTCTGGTAGTGAAGAAATGATGAAGTCTCTGACCAGGCGTTCAAAGCACTTCATCACTACTGAGGTGAGGGCTACAGGGCGATAGTCATTGAGAGAAGCAGGGTGGGGTTTCTTCGGGACAGGAACAATGATGGACTCTTTGAAGCATGTGGGGATCACCGACTGAGATAAAGAGATGTTGAATATCTCAGTGAACACAGGAGCTAGCTGGTATGCGCAGTCTCTGAGGATACGACCTGGGATGCCGTCTGGTCCTGCTGCTTTCCTGGTGTTCACTCTCTTGAAGGCTCTCCTTACTTCATGCTCGGAGATGACGAGCACGTTTCCGGTGCTGGCAGTATCTTCCTGTCTGCAGCCGTTAGCGCCGCTAACACAAGCATTGTTGGAGACCTTAGCTGCAGCCTCGAAGCGAGCATAGAAAGTGTTCAGCTCGTCTGCCAGAGTCACGGCCGCGTTCGTCATACCGGTTGTTGGTGCTTTATAGTCCGTTATTGTCCTTAGTCCCCGCCACAGGCTCCTAGAGTCACTCTGTTGGAGTTGTGACTCTAGTTTCCTCCCGTAGCGCTGCTTCGCCTCTTTCACCGCCCTCCGCACGTTATATGACGCGGCTTTGTACGGGTCCATGTCCCCCGTCATGAGTCCCGTGTTGTAGGCAGCGGTGCGGGATCTCAGAGCGTCGCGGATGGTTTTATCCACCCACGGCTTCTGGTTGGGAAACGTTGTGATAGTCTTTGTCTCCACGGTATCATCCGCTAGTTTCCCGATGAATCCCACAACCGCTTCCGTAAACACGTTGACGTCATCGTCGGAGTTGTTTCTGAACATGCCCCAGTCTGCGTCATCGAGTGCGTCCTGTAACGCGGCCACCGATTGATCCGTCCAGCGCGCGACCTTCCTCTGAACCGGAACTTCCTGTTTCAGCCTTTGTTTGTATTTTGGCATGAGGAAGATGGCGGCGTGATCAGATTTGCCAAACGGGGGGCGGGATTGTGCCTTGTAGCCGTCCTTGACCGTAGTGTAGCAGTGGTCCAGTGTCCTTTCACCCCTGGTGGGGCAGGTGATGTGTTGATAAAAGTTCGGCGCTGCGCGTTTGAGGTTGGCGCTATTAAAGTCCCCCGTCACAATAAGCGCAGCGTCCCGGTGTTGTGTCTGGTGCTGTGTGAGTGCCTCATGCAGCTCGCATAAGGCGGTGACCGTGTCCGCTTGTGGTGGAATATAAACGGCACTTACGATGACCGATGTAAATTCCCGAGGTAGATAAAAAGGACGACACATGATGGACAGTAGTTCCAGATTTGGTGTGCAGGAGCGTGTGAGAGGAACAACGTTCGCACTGTTGCACCAGTTGTTGTTCACCATTAAACACACGCCGCCTCCCCTTGACTTCCCCGAGTCCCGTGTCCTGTCCATGCGGTGAACCGAGAAGAACTCGGCCGGCTGGATGGCGTGGTCCGGCACCTCTGGGTTCAGCCATGTCTCGGTGAAGCAGAGGAGATTGCAGTCCCGAATGTCTCTCTGGAACTTTATCCTGGCCCTGAGGTCGTCAAGCTTGTTCTCCAGTGACTGGACGTTGGCGAGCAGGATGCTAGGCAGAGGTGTGCGGTGTGCACGAGCTCTCAGCCTGTTCCTGACGCCGGCTCGCTTCCCTCTAGGCCGCCGCCGCTTCCCTTTGTTCTCCCTCGAGATCTCACTCGGCCAGCTCGGATCCGGAGTTAAAAACTTCGAATTGTGAGTACATTGTAAACCAATAGAAACAAGAGTGTCACTGTCATACCTAATGTACCCAATGGTGATGATTTTGCCGATTTAGAAACACTGAAAACTAACTTAAAAAAACAAAGACAAAGAAAAAGTGGTCGGAGCAGTCGTGACGGCAGCCGACCTCACCGGCGCCATCTTAATTCAATGATGATCCACTTGGTAAAATAAATCCGCTTGGCATCTTTCTTGGCCTCAAGACAACAATTCTGATGGCTATAGATCCAAACGGGACAAAAAAAAAAAAAAAAAAAAAGAAGACAGTTATCACAGCTCCTACGTTTGCTTTTTACACATACCGTATTTTCACGACCATAAGGCCAAAAGTCTTAGATTTTCTTCAAAAAGTACGGCGCGCCCTATAGCGCAGTGCGCCCTACTATAGCGCAGTGCGCCCTATACCTGTTCTTTTATACCTGTATAAAAGAACAGGTATGTGCATTATGCAGAACATCGTTGTTTTAACAACCCTGAAAATGCCAAAGAGACACGCTTGCGAAGCACAGTTTAAACTGAAGGCCATCAGCTACGCGGAGGAACATGGAAATCGAGCAGCGGCGAGAGAATTTAAGATTAACAAATCGATGGTTTGCAAATGGAGGAAGCTAGAAAACAAGCTCCGGCAGGTCAAGAAAACGCAGCTGAGTTTCCGCGGACATAAGGCGAGGAGGCCCGAGTTGGAGGAAAGACTCGAGCGGTGGATCATCGAGCAAAGAACGAGCGGGAGAAGCGTTTCGACGGTCACCATTCGGCTAAAAGCAGTTTCACTAGCTGAAGAGATGAACATTGAACATTTCCAAGGAGGCCCGTCTTGGTGCTTTCGTTTGATGAAACGGTGCCATTTTTCCATCCGGACCAGGACTACGGTAGCGCAGCAACTTCCAGCGGATTATAAGGAAAAGCTGGCCATCTTCTGCTCCTACTGCAGCAAACACATCGGCGACAAAAACATCCAGCCCAGCCACATCACAAACATGGACGAGGTCCCGCTCACTTTTGACATCCCGGTGAGTCACACTGTGGAGAAGAAGGGGACCAGCACGGTAGCGATACGCACAACGGGGTATGAAAAGTCTTCTTTTACTGTTGTGCTTGGCTGCCATGCTAATGGACAGAAACTGCCGCCTATGGTGATTTTTAAGCGAAAGACTTTGCCTAAAGAGAAGTTTCCAGCAGGAATCATCATTAAGGCAAATGAAAAGGGCTGGATGGATGAGGAAATGATGAAAGAGTGGCTGAGGGAGGTGTATGTAAGGAGACCAGGTGGTTTTTTTCCACGCATCACCATCGCTGTTGATCTGTGACTCTATGCGTGCCCATCTCACAGCCGATGTGAAAAAACTAGTGAAACAAATGAACTGTGAGCTTGCTGTCATTCCGGGAGGCCTGACAAAGGAACTCCAACCGCTGGACATCGGTGTGAACCGCCCGTTCAAAGTAAGGCTGCGAGCGGCCTGGGAGCGATGGATGACCGATGGAGACCACAGTTTCACCAAGAGTGGAAGGCAGCGCCGGGCGAGTTACGCCACAATTTGCCAATGGATTGTAGATGCTTGGGCTAACATGGCTGCTGGCTCTGTTGTTCGAGCTTTCGCAAAAGCCGGCATCGTTTCCGAGGAGCCGCACGGCACGGAAAGTGACTGACAGTGAAGAAAGTGAACCTGGCATGTGTGATGGAGATTTAGCGCAGCTGTTCAATTCAGACACAGAGGATGAGGACTTCGATGGGTTTGATTGATGATAAAAATGTGAGTACCAAACTTTGTTTTGCTCCTGCTTTATTTTTAAATACGCACACTTGTATGCTTGTGTGTTGTTGATGATGACGATTACTGGTAATAAAAATGTGAGTAAGGTACCGAACTCAGGTTTGCTCCTGCTTTATTTTTAAATACGCATACGGTACTTGTATGCGCCCTATGATCCAGTGCGCCTTATGTGTGTGTTAAATACAGTAAAGGCACACATAACTGAGACATGATACATAGATATGATACATCTGTATACACACTGTCACAGATACTTGTCTGTGAGTGAAGTGATTAATATGATAACTATAATATTGGCCATATCATATTTACACTGACTTTAGTCTCATGAACATCAGCTAATTGTTATTTACAGCTAATCTTAAACGACTGTTCAGCACAGAAATGAAGCCCAACAATCATGTTTCACAGTCCTGTGGTCTCAGCCTCAGATACTCATCAAATCACACAGAGCTCATGTAGAAACAAATGAACTAAATATGTTCTCCTTCATTTCTGTCAAACAAAGCTGTATGAAACGTTTCCAGCTGTTAGTATCATGGTTGCTAGGCAACCTGGGCAGCGCGACGGAGGCTAGACGTCCCATTTCACGAGCCTACGAGCCTCGCACTTCGGCCTTAGCGGTCTTTGAGTACGCGGCCCTTGAGGACTTTAAAGCTGCAGAACCTGAATCGGGATACAGCCATGATGATCTCCAGCCTCGTGCTCGCCAACATTCTCACCTGAGTTAAGAAGACGATCACTGAAATGGTCTCAGCAGGTCCTTTGATGACAGCAATGAAATGCAGCGGTAAGGCTTTTTGGGGATTAAGTTCGTTTTCATGGCAAAGAAGGACGATGCAGTTCATCTGATCACTCCTCATAACATTCTGGAGTGCAGGCAAAATGCTATTATAAAAACTTAAGCAGCAACTTCTCCAGGTTCCAATATTTATGCAATTCTCAAACCTTTTGGCCACGACTGTATAACCTCTTCTGAAGTTTAGTGGATATTATACATGGTTATGCTCAGGATGTGTCGGCCAGTTTCCACTGGAAACGCCTTTTGGTTAAACTGTCAGCGAGGAATTTGCATTTGCACTGTTACATTTTTATATAACTTTAATGCACATAAACAACAGCTGCTTGTTTCAGTGAAAATACATTGATGGGTTTTTAATAAAGTTGTGCAGCTGTAAAGTATTTTGTCTGGTGTCAATTCTATCGTCAGCTACATCGTTATGGCAAATGTTCAAATGTATATGGTGATAAATATCTTTGGTCATATGGTCCTGCTCTGTCTGTCACCTTCTGTGTTGAGCTCATTGTTTCCTCTGTAGTGGCTGAGCTGAGTCCAAGTAGCTGAAAATGTTCCTCTGCTGCTCCGTCAGACTCTCCTCCTCCTGCTGATCAGCTGGGACACAAAACAGATCTTTGTTAGGCTCCACACTGCACTGAAGAGTCAAAGTGTCTCATATGTTCATCTGACAAGTAAAAGAACACATTTTTGTTTCCCGAGGTGGGCAACTTGTTGGAAACAAACACAAAAGGTTTGAGCACTGATACCTGCCATTGCTGGCATTGAAAGATGCAACGCCAGCAATGTGGATTGGTTTGAGTCTTGACAATCCACATTGCTGGCATCTTTCAATATGTTTGAATGCACCAGTGTAAGTGCAGCCACTCAGACTCAATGTGTTCATAGAAACAGGTGCACATGTGTCAGGAGTTCATCCAGCAGTAGCTATGGCACTTGGCCACAGGGGGCAGCAGTGGACTGACCTGCATTTGAGACTGCTCCAGCTGCTCTGTGACAGTTAGTAGATCTGCTACAAATTGCAGATCACATGCAAGTTTTGGAAATGACATTATAAATATTCCTAACTTAGCCACGGCAGCCATGTTGATGTATTACCTATATTGGCTGAAAATGTTCATTTGCAGAGAAAAGACTGAATAACAGGAGTGGTGATTCCTGTAACTTTGTGTATATAATTTGGCATTTCTTACTGATGTAGGCCAAAAATAAATACATAAACTGAGCACCTGATGGCTTTGAACTTTTGTTGTCCATCTTCCATTGGTTTGAATTTTGCGCTCCAGTACAAACACAAATCCCCCAACCCGAGGATCAGCACAATTAACCTAACAGACCTACACCTTAGTTCACAGATTCACTTTGTCTAAGGTTGATTTCTGGGATTTCACACAACCCAGGATTCAGATCGTGAATCCATGATGGGCTTGGATTTACATCATTATAAATGAAATGTGCTCTACTTGGAAGCAGCCGGCCCCGCCCCTTTTGACGGGTTGTGTGAGACTTTAAATCATCAAACTGTAAATTATAAATTAAATTGTTATTGATCCTTTACCCCGAGTCCTAAAGTGTAGATTTATTTTCTTACTCTTCTTATATTTATTGTTTGTTTACTTGCACCGCTGTAACTGCAGCCTCGTCGTCTCGTCTCTCTATCCGGTTGTTCAGTGATGACAAGACGAATCCTACTTCCGGGCCTAAAGTAGTCTGCGTTTAATATAGCTTTGTGTTGTTAACATGTTTAATGTTATGTATTTTCTTCTATTTGATCTCAAAACGCTCCTAAAACAGTCAGCGATCACTATTGACCTCCCTCGGCTTTTATTACCGCTAATCATTTATTTAAGCTCAGTTTTTAAAACCTTAGGATGTAACTACAGCCCAGCCCATGCAGCAGTATATGAATGACTAACCTCGTATTGTGGATAGATTATCTCAGTTGTTCTCCTGGCTGAAGTTTGGTCCTTTTACAGCATCCTGCCATGCGATTACATTTGTTCCTGACCACCGAGAACACTCACGTTAACTTTTATCGAGTGGAAAAAAAGTTAGCTTGTTTATATTATGCTAACATAGCTGTGTTGCTAACGGTCACGTAGCACATCATTATATACCAGCTAGCCCAACTTCAGTAACCCTACAAACGCCACTGCTGTTTAGTTTTCTGTCTTCATTTATGCTGGAAGTGATAGCAGAGCTGTACGTTTGAATTTGTTTCCAAAACCCCGCAGTCAGGACATGCTATATTGTATTTAGATAGAAGCTAGCGAGCTAACTTCCTGCTAACTTCTAACTCCGTTAAATGTCATAAATTCCGTTTTCATGGATGCCTGGATGTTAAACTCAATTGTTACACCTGGTAGAGCAGAACGCTGATCATTTTATTAAAGATGAAAGACTTTAGACAGTTTTTCAACTCTCAGTAATGCCATAGTGATCGTTTGATATATGGACCTGCAGCGGAGTTTAGGCCCAGACACGGCTAGTGACGTCAGACTGAACAACCGGATATGCTGGACTGTCTGTAGCGGAGATGACAATAAAGTTTATGTCTGTGAAGGTTCTCAGTCATCCAGGTCATCGTAGTCAAAGGAGCTTGCATAGAAAAGCGTCTGGACTTCTTTAAGTTACGTGAAGACGTTTCACCTCTCATCCGAGAAGCTTCTTCAGTTCTAAGGTCAAATGGTGGAGAGTCCCAGATATAAACCTAGTGGGAGTGACCCCCCACAGAGGGACAAAAGAAGAAGCTTCTCGGATGAGAGGTGAAACGTCTTCAAGTAACTTAAAGAAGTCCAGACGCTTTTCTATGCAAGCTCCTTTGACAATAAAGTTTACTTTGACTTCAGCAGCGCGCAGGCGCACCGAGGGCTCTCGCGCTCACTTTATATAATTTAGAAAAAACATTGGTGCAGATTATAAGTCTGTATCATAATATCTGTTTGTTGTGTTGTTTTTATTTTGTTTTGCGAGTTGGTTATTAGATGCCGCTGCAGCCAGCCAGAGACTCCCCGCCATAATAAACTACGTATTCTCTTATTGCTGTTACCAAGTTCCTGTGAAAAGCAGATTTTTCCCACTGCTGACTCAGCTGGATCAGGGAGAGTGACTGAGGCAGATATTGAGCTGTCAGTGTTTTTATATAACATTAAAGTCCCTGAGGGTATGGCACCAAGCACCATTGAGAATTCCCCAACACTGTTTGACAAGTTTGACGAGCATCTTGACTTTTGGTCTTTGGATATTAACAGTCCTGGATATGTGACTTCTTGTTTAACAGAAATGTTACAGAGAGCATTTGCAGTGCAGCCTTTAATTGCTAGTAATTCACATTTTTTTAGATTTAGACATAAAGCAGATGCCTCAGAGAAATCACTAATAACACTAAGGGCTGGACGGATTTGATTTGCATTCTTCAAGAAGAGTGTGGTGTCATCAGCTAGCTGGCTGATGATGAGCTCCTTATCAGCTGTGCTGATTCCTTGTATAACAGGTCAAATCTCGGGGTGGAGTCTTAATCATTTTAATTGAGCTATTGCCATTCGTGTACAAGGTTTTGATAGCTTTACAGAAAAATGCCAAATTTTTCCAAAGAGTGGAAAATAAATTGATGTTCAATTGTATCAAAAGCCTTTTAAAAATCCAGGAAGAGAATGAAGCTATAGTCAGATACCAAATCAGAGTAATCAAGTAGATCTAAAACCAGTCTCATGTTCTTAGAAAGGTGTCTGTTTCTCATAAAGCCTGATTGTGTCTCATCCATAATTGTGTCCAAGAACTCTTTCATTCTGTTAGCAAGTACTAAAGCCATAATCTCATAGTCATCATTAGGGATGGGTATCGTTTAGGTTTTATCCGATACCGGTGCCAAATCGGTACTTTTGAAACGGTGCCGGTGCTCAAACGGTGCTCAAACCGGTGCTTAAAGAATGGAGAACACAAAATTGGTCCAAAAACCTCTCATGTTCAGCTGGTTTTGTGTAAAAAGATAACAATGTTAGCCTTTTCTGCAGCTATGGGGCATATATGGTATCACTCTTAGCTGGAAGCAGTGCTTAACCAATGGAAAAAATACAAACTTTATCCAAAAACCTCTCATGTTTAACTGTTTCCCTCTTTTTCTTTGGTCATTTTAGCCTTTTTGGCCAGGGTGAAGGGAGTATCTGCCATCAAACAAGAAGACAGCCGCATGTAGCTATGATGATGTTTGCTAGTTCACCTTACATGCATTAATGTAATAACGTGGTTAGCCTACTCAACGTAAATTACACGCGAACAACAGAGAAGAACGGCTGCTGCTGCCATCAAATACGGTGCATTTCTCGGCTTTAAAAAACCCGCTATGCGTCGCCAGGTGTTTCATCGGATTTGAGGTGTTACCTTCTTTGACAGTATCACAGTATCAGCTTAAAGCACTTGTTGCAGGCTGCTGAGTTTGCATATTTTGCTGTGAAGTACAGCCAGACTTTTGACCGCTTCGTCTTGGGCATTTCTAATCGGTAGCTCTGCTCTAACAGAACGTACGTACCTGGCCCCGCCTACTATCCTCGGAAACGTAAAATGATTGGCTAGAAGTGTATCAAGGCTCAGGAAAAAAAGCACCGAAATAAAGCACCGAAATGTGCGCTGCTTTTCGGTCTGGTTACTACCGTTTATGTCAGAACCGGTGCCATCATGGCACCGGACACCGGTACCCATCCCTAGTCATCATTGAGCAGACAGATGGGTCTCCAATTATCAATAAGAAGTAAGTCTTTGTTTGGCTTTGGAATAAGTGTTATGAGACCCTGAGTAAGAGTAGGAGGGAGGATGTTATTCTCTACACTTCCTATGAAAAGCTGCAGTAAGAACGGAGCCAGGAGATTAGAAAATGATTCATAAAACTCTGCAGTTAAACCATCTGTGCCGGGAGATTTGTTGGCCTTAAGTGCAGAAATAGGATTACAAACGTCCTCCACAGTCAGAGGGCTGTCACAGTGACTTCTATCTTCCACAACAATAGTTTTTAGGTTTTTAATATTATTGAGAAACAACGTTGAGACATATATATATATATTCTACTTTTCTAAATGATTGACTATTTCAATGGAGAACCTAAATGACACGGACCCGTGTTTGTTATTACATATCTCTATTTTGAATGTGACAAGTCTATCATTGCCTGTTATTCATAGGTATTAACAGAGTTTTTGGCCTTTTTTTCCTCTATAACAGTTAATTGACTCTTTACAGTGGCCTGCTATGGTTAATAATAACATGTTCAGTCATGAGTGAAATCAAAGCTTTTCTTCACTTTAGCATTTAACATTCCCAACAATATAATGTGATACCTTAATTAAAACACAGCTAATAAAACACAATTTTCTTAATGCAAACATCAGTGACTCAACATTAGCAACCAAAGGGTTCAGTCTGCAGCTCACACTCATGTGAAGCTACAGCCTCCCCCTTTAGTCTCTGTCATCCTTCTGCTCCTGCACAAACAAAGCAAGACAAAACCTCCACCCTTCTTCTACAGGCTGGGTGAATTGTTGTGGACATTCACTAATCCTAAAGTCGGCACCGTTTTTGTCTCAGTATCAAGTCAGTTAAACTTTTAGTCGTCAGTCCGTCACAGCCCAGTCACATGCATACATCCACACACATTCATACCAGATATTGCTGATAATGGAGTCTCACGCGCAGCCTATTCGAGCCTCCATCACCAGCAAGATGACGTCATCATTTTAAAGGAAAACAGTTCCTTGTTTTTGGACTGGATTGACTCGCTGCAATCCTTTTAGGCTCAGGACTTCTCATGTGATCAATGTCACATATAAGTGAATTTCTCCAAAGCCCATTATAATCATGGAGAAAAACACTTTGCCACTGTTTCCAATACTGGGGCCCATTGCAAACATGTCCACGCATAAAACCATCTTTCTCTCTCTTAGAGAAAGAAAACAATCCAAACCTCACTGATAAAATCAACCTAGTGTCAAGCAAAACCCAAAAATCAACCAAAACTTCACCAGAAAGTTTTCCTCTCTCCCGGGACAATATTGTGCAGGAATACAGGCACCGTAACTCCTTTTGCACTGACAAAAACATGTTGGATTGACTTGATTCAATAGTGGACACTGGTTGCACACAAAGGTTTTGCTTTGGCAGAAACTTAAACAACTGAGTTAAATCAACACAACCTTTTCATATTCAGTAAACCTGCATGTTGTGTTCATAAAACACGATTGAAACATGTTCAGATGGAGTAAGTTGAGCTCCTGGAACATTTTAATCCTTCAATTGAAATTGAATGGGTCTACAACAACCACCATCCTCCTATCTCTATCCTGGTTGCAGCAGGGCTGGGAAATAACCCTGAAGTGATAGGTTACCAGGCAGGGTACACCCTGGACAGCTCACCAGTCTATCAGATAGAAACACACAGCCGTTTACATTCATGGATAATTTAGCCCAGGACCTTCTTACTGTGGAGCAACAGCACTAACCAGCATGCCAACAATGGAGGAAATACAGGAAAGCTATGATTTCCTGTATTTGAGGCAGAATTATTTTGTTCTTGCCCTTGACAGGTTAATCCACAATAAATAGCAACAGCATGCATGTGGTGTGTGTGTCGTTGTCTGCCTCTTATAACTCCAGTGATTTTCCTGTAGTTTGAAATCTTATGCGGTGTTGACACAATAATTTGTTGTAAACCAGGAAATCCCCAACTGTGGTAGAAAGCACAGCTTAGCCTTAGCAAATGTTCAAAGAAAAGTCGTCACTTCCTGATTTCTGCTTCACTGATAAATATTGTCACACTGGGGTTTTTGCAAATGATATCAGTGAGCACTGTGTGGCAGCTGGAGTCAGACAACTGAAGCTCCCACAATCAAGACCACAAACAGCTTTCAAAGGAGATTTGAAGCTTTTCTGGCAGCAAGCTTCATGATTTATGGGACTGGAACTGGAACAGAAACTACCTGATCACCAATGGTGAGCTGGCATGGAATTATTTTTATGACATTTTATCAAAGTTATAAATAAGCATGCCCATTAACACATAGTGAGTGAGCATGTTGTCTTCCCACGCAGTGAACAGCGGATGCTAATGTTTTTGTCACTTTTTACAGAGTCAAACTCAAAGTAAGGTCAGTGCTTCCACGCTTTAAACGCTGCACGCTCACACTCTCTCCACACTCGATAGATTATCCATTGTTCATCTGCACACAGCTGCGGTTTTAGTAACGCAGTAACGCAGCGTGCTTACGGCAAAGTAACAGTAATCTAATTACCTTTTTTGCAATAGTAATCCCTCACTTTACTCGTTTCTTGAAAAAAGTAATCGGATTACTTCCCATCTCTGGTTGGAGCTGTGCACTTGTGGGTTCCACCTTGTGTACACGTTTATCTTTGCTGTGTGTACTTGTACCTCTGAGTGGAAGCTGAACTCTTGAGTTCGAGTATCGAAGCATCAGCTGTGACGTTAAAGTCCAAACAGCTCGTTCATTTGACGTGCAAATGAACGAAGGTAACGCCGTTTTCATGTGGATGTGTCACTGAGACACTTTCCACATCCACAGCTCACAAAATGGGAAAACTATAGAAGTATAACAATGAAGAAGTTACTATGTTACGGGTCCCAAGGATGAAGACCTCGATGACAAACATGTTACCTGTAAAAGCAGGTGAAGAGCAGAGTAAGGAAGACACGATGCGTCTCTGCTTTCCTCCAGAACGTGTCTGAGTCTGATTTATTTCACACAAATAAATGCTATAAAACACTAAACATGAGCTTTCAATATACTGTTCAGCTGGTTCCTCATTCACATCAATTACATTTACTTATTTCACAACATCAGTGAAATATACTCTTTTTAACTGGTTCAGTTTCTCAAGTTCACACTTCTTTCCATAACAGCTACATCCTTTTATCATATCAATAAACACATCACATTGTCTTCTGCAGTGTCTTACTGGCTAAACAGTTCTATTCAATAACAGCATTGGTAAATACATTACATTTGTTCCCTCCAGTAATTTACTGGCAAAATCACTATTTAGTGCATCATGAAACACAGCTTGTTGAATCAACCCATGAATGCCTCTGTTAGCTACACAGAGTTGCTCAGAGTGCTTGTGTTACACTAGCTAATCTACTCAGTCACTTTAACAGAACTATTAACATTCACATCTCACAGAACTGATTTGATTGGAGCATTACAACACGTTTGCACAGAGCATAGGAGCGCACTGACTCTGCTTCACGAGCGCTCCACCTAACGAGCGGGCTCGCGGTGCGGTCGCGCGGGACACTCCTCTGGTTTTCTCCCGTGTTTACATATAAATAACTTTGGCGGACCGCCTTAACTCTCCCATTCACATTAACGTGGGTAACCATGGTGACAATAAACAACATTTTCGGTGCGAGCACCGTGTACCGACCTGTAAAAGCAGGTGAAGAGCAGAGTAAGGAAGACACGATGCGTCTCTGCTTTCCTCCAGAACGTGTCTGAGGAAGCAGCGGAAGGTGGGCTCCACTTACTGCTCCCCGAAACCCCGGAGCAAGCACCAAAGTTCCGCCCTCACTGCTTTCTAACATAAAATGAATCCCTGTTACATGGATTTTCTATCCTCTTAAAGAAACTGAAAATAAATACATATAGCAATGAAAAATGTCCCGTTACATGAGTGTTTTACACAAAATAATATTCATGTGGTCATTCCCTCACAGGGGTGCCACAACTACACTGCTGTTTTGACAGAGACACAGTGTGTTTATCTAACTTGGCTGAAGCCAAAGTTCTCCAGACAAATTCAGTCTGTTTCTGCCAAGTGTGAACTCACTGGATGAGCGCCAGATACACAGAATCAAAAAGGGATAAATTACTTTTCTTATGTCATGTTCCCGTCACAAACTGGCTCAAGGAGAGGGGAAGCAGGAGTCCACAGATGAAATGTTCCTATAAATAAAGTGGAATTTATTCAAACTTTACCAAAACTTCAACACATCAAATACAAGCAGTTCAGCAGGGAGTGGATGTGTGTTGCATGTGCCAGGTGGATGCAGAGAGAGGCCAGGGCCACGTTCAAACCTGAACACGCTGCACAGTGTTTTGTTCCATTTGTTAGGGATGAATGAAATGCTTCCTTGAAAGGATGTGTGCAGTCACCAGTGGGCGTGGAAGCATGTGCGCCCTCATTTGGTGGGTGTGCAAGAAAAGTCATCCTGTCACACAGCAATGCCTACATAAATCACACCACTCTGCTTAAAATAATAATGTTTAGTGAAGCAGGTGAAGCAAAGGGCTGCTTTTAATAGGCTGGGAGACCCAGGTGTGCTGCTTTAGCTGCTGAGCCTCTTATGACAGAACAGCGGAGAGTGGTAAGAAGGGAGGAGGGGGTCTGGCTGTGTTTGTGAACGATAGATGGTGTAACTCTGGGCATTTCTCTATCAAAGAGACGCTATGCTGTAAGGACATTGAGCTGCTAGCGGTTAGCATGAGACCGTACTATCTACCACGAGAGTTTACACACGTGATTATGATAGCTGTGTATGTCCCGCCCTCTGCTAACGCTGCAGCAGCCTGTGAGGTCCTGCACACTGTAACCAGCAGACTCCAAACACAGCACCCTCAGGCCCTTTTCCTGATCTCTGGGGACTTTAAAGATGATGTAACCATTTAATTATGGTTACATAATTAATTATGTAATTAATTATGCAAAATGCAAAACGCTCAGCTGTGTCTCCAATCAAAGCTCTGTAACTTCAGAGGTGATGTTCATATGTTGACTAATGGTTTTCTTTCATTTTTGATGTACTGCAGAATATTTGTATAAAATCCAGGCCAGGAAAATCTCCTTCATGTGTTTCTGTGTTTTGTCTTCAGCTACGTTGACACAAAGGCCTCTGCTGTGACGCTCACACCTTTGATAAAGTCTGGAGAGTGTCAGCTTCCTGTTTATAGATACAAAAATATGTAATGTTGTGAACTCTGGCCGCAGCGGCGCAAGAAAAAGGAGAATTACGGGAAGCACTCACAACAGGTAAAATCAAAATAACAAAGTAAAGTAGGATAAAATAAAAAACAACAAAAGAACAACACAATATACTTCCCCGTACTGTTACTGCTAACCTCTGTTAACCTAGTAACTCTTACCTTCTAACTGACAGCTGGTCAATAAACGAGCTCCATAAACGCTCCATATTCACCTTTACATGGAATATAAAGGAAAAGAAGAAACACAGTGCTGTGTCAGCGTTAGACATATAGATATATCCTTGCTTTTAATACATCAGAATCAGAATCAGAATCAGAATGGGTTTATTGCCAGATGTTGAGGTTTACAACATTAGGAAAAGTGCTGCGGTGCTTCAGTGCAAACAATAAGAATTAAAGTGCTATGTAGAAAGAAAGATATGTGCATGAGATATACATGAGATATATACATGAGAATAAGAATTATGAGTGCTACGTAGAAAGATATATACATGAGTGCAGGTGGTGATCAGTGCCAGACATGAAATGATGCAGTGACACAGCGTAGGGTCATGTGTTAGTGGCGGGGACAGTCATGTGGTTATTGTTCATGTGTCCAACAGCAGAGGGGAAGAAACTGTTCTTGTGGCGAGAGGTTCTGGTGCGAATGGACCGGAGCCTCCTGCCTGAGGGGAGCAGGTCAAACAGACTGTGTCCAGGGTGAGAAGGGTCAGCTGAGATCTGGGCTGCACGCCGCAGTGTCCTGGAGGTGTACAGGTCCTGCAGAGATGGGAGTCTGCAGCCAATCACCTTCTCAGCAGAGTGCACAACACGCTGCAGTCTCTGTTTGTCCCTGATAGTGGCTCCAGCGTACCACACGGTGATGGAGGAGGTGAGGATGGACTCGATGATTGCAGTGTAGAATTGCATCATCGTCCGTGTTGGCAGGTTGAATTTCTTCAGCTGCCTCAGGAAGTACATCCTCTGCTGGGCTTTCTTGATGACGGAGGTGATGGTGGGCTCCCACTTCAGGTCCTGGGTGATGGTGGTACCCAGGAAGCGGAATGAGTCCACAGAGGTGATGGGGGTGTCAGTCAGGATGATGGGGGGGAGTGGGGCTGTGTGCTTCCTGAAGTCCACAATAATCTCCACTGTCTTCTGGGCATTCAGCACCAGGTTGTTGTGGCTGCACCAAGACACCAGACGTTCAACCTCCCTCCTGTAGGCAGACTCATCCCCGTCAGAGATGAGCCCAATGACGGTGGTGTCATCTGCGAACTTGATTAGCTTGACAGACTGGTGGGTGGAGGTGCAGTAGTTGGTGTACAGGGAGAAGAGCAGAGGAGAAAGAACACAGCCCTGAGGGGAGCCGGTGCTGATGGTCCGGGAGTCCGAGACATTCTTTCCCAGCCTCACGTGCTGCTTCCTGTCCGTCAGGAAGTCAGTGATCCACCGGCAGATGGGATCAGGCACATTCATCTGGGAAAGCTTGCCTCGGAGATGGTCTGGAAGGATGGTGTTGAAGGCAGAGCTGAAGTCCACAAACAGGATCCTGGCGTAGGTTCCTGGGGAGTCCAGATGCTGCAGGATGAAGTGTAGGGCCATGTTGATGGCGTCGTCTACAGACCTGTTGGCTCTGTATGCAAACTGCAGGGGGTCCAGGAGGGGGGCCGTGAGGGTCTTGAGATGGGAGAGAACCAGGCGCTCAAATGACTTCATGACCACAGATGTCAGAGCCACGGGTCTGTAGTCATTTAGTCCAGTGATCCTAGGTTTCTTGGGGACAGGGATTATGGTAGAGGACTTGAAGCAGGCAGGCACATGACATGCCTGCAGTGAGGAGTTGAAGATGCCAGAAAACACTGGGGCCAGCTCGTTTGCACAGTGTCTGAGGGTGGCAGGAGACACACCGTCTGGGCCGGGAGCTTTCCGAGCATTCAGACTCCTAAACTGCTTCCTCACATCTGCTTCATGAATATGAAGAGTTGTGGTCGGAGGAGGTGGTGTGAAATCCTCTTTTGTGTGGGGTGAGGGGGCGGGTGTTGCAGGTGAACAGTTTGAAGGTGGTGATGGCTCTATGGAGGGGGGAGAGGTGGGGGAATGAGTGTCCAAAGTGCCTCTATTGTTGGGGTCGTTGGAGGTGTGAAGGCTGCCTGATGGCTCGTCAAAACGACAGTAGAAGTCGTTGAGGGTGTTGACCAAGAGCAAGTCATCAGTGGAGTGGGGGGTTTTAGGCTTGTAGTTTGTAATATTCCTAAAACCTTTCCACACAGAGGCCGAGTCATTCTCTGAGATCTGCTGCTGCATCTTCTCAGAGTGCTGATGTTTGGCAATGTCCACTTCTTTAGTGAACCTGTACTTGGCATTTGAAGGTGGGTGGGAGAGGTGCTTCTCCGCGTAGTCTACGGTCTCTTTGGGATCGGTAAAGCTTTTCCTCACATCACCATGGGTCACTAACAGCTTTGCAGGGTATAGCAGTCTGTACCTGACGCCGGTCATCCCACGTAGTCTTCCTCTCATATTTGCAAATGCGGCTCTGCGTTTCCAACAGAGGAGGGAAATCTGGGAGGATGTTTATTTTAAAAACCCTTATACATCAGGTTCTTGTTCTCTGCAGCTTTCAGCAGAATTTCCTCACCAATGTGGTAGTAGTGCAATCTCAAGATGATGGGCCGAGGAAGATGACTTTGTTTGGGACGCTGGCGATTCACTCTATGTGCTCGATCGATGAGTGGCTTCTCCTCGAGAGATAGCGCCTCCGCCAACAGGTGTGAACCAACTCAGTCATCTTGGGTCCCTCTGTGCCTTCTGGTATTCCTGCAGTTCTTAAATGATTCCTCCTGGAGTGCCTCAAGAGCTCCACATCTCTCATCTAACTTCTTTACCTCCGCAGACAAACGCTCCACAGTGGCCTGGAGAGTGGCGATGGTGTCAGAGTGGTTCGAGGCACAGTCCTGCAGTTCAGTCAAAGTGTTATCATGCCTGGCCACGTCGCTTTTTATGTCCGAGGGCTGGATGCTCTGGTTCAAGGATGATATCTCGCCTCCTATGGTGGTAGAAATCTCTAATATGCAAGTGTCCAGTGCTAGTTAGTTAGTTCTAGTTCTAGTGGTTAGTGGGGCTTTATTTGATGATTCTAGTGTGTGTTACATTGTTGTCATATTGTTGAGTCGCAGAGCTGTACAGTGTTACAGTTTCTGTAGAGTCTGGTATAAGGAACTCAGATCCCTCTGTGAATAATGTTCACTGAAACTGATCTGTAGTTAATGAACTAGTCAGGATTTACACTAGAGAATGTTTCTGCCATTACATGGCCTGTATTTGTAGAGCGCTTTACTCGTCCCTAAGGACCCCAAAGTGCTTTTTTGCCCAAGGACACAACATGTCCAAGCCGGGGCTCGAACCGGCAACCTTCCGATTACAAGACAAGCTGCCAACTCTTGAGCCACGATCGGCCCACATATTGTTGTCTTTTGTTGCAGACACCAAGTGTTGAGATCCTCTCTACATGTTTAAGAATCAGATTTAGTAAAGTCAAAAGTGCGTCCTCCACTCCTCTGTTGGGCCTGTATGCAAACTGCATTGGATCCAGCTGACCTTCAGTCTCTTCATAATCACATTTCTGATGATTTTTTCAAAGACTTTCATGACAACTGAAGTGAGGCAACAGGCCTGAAGTCGTTTAGATTTAGGGACAGGAACCACGACTGCTTCTTTGCAAAGAGAGGGCACATGTTGTGTTTGCAAGGATTTGTTAAAAATAACCTGAAATATAGGCCTGAGTTCATCAGCACAAGATTTAATTAGGCGGCCACTAATATTATCAGGACCTGGCTCTTGTTCACATTGACTGTATGAAAGGCCTTTTTAACATCGCTGAGTTCAATGATAAAGTGCTGAGTATCTCTCAGTTTCTGTTTCAGTTCCCAAATATCCTCGCTGAAATCAGAAGAACTAAAACGAGCATAAAACATGTTTAAAGCATTTGAAAATCTCTGTCTGAATTAAAACATCTAAAATGACCTGACTGCTGCTCTGGGGATTTTGAAACCCTGCTATGGTTTTCATACAAGTCCAGGCAGACCCAAAAGTTTTTGCAGCAAATTTGCTTTCAAGAAGGTTTTTGTCTGTTTTGCTTTCAAGATCTCGATTTTCATTTCCTTGGTAGCTGTCTGAAAATCGGTAACAGCCCGTCTTTAAAGGCCTGTCTCTTTTTCCTTAAACAGGATTTGACACTTTTAGTGAGCCATGGCTTATTGTTAGCGTAAATTTTAACGCGCTCACGGGGTATAATCATGTCTTTACAAAATACTGCACAGGAGCTAGTAACATCCACCAAAGCGTCGAGATCATCTCCACAAGACTGAAGACGGGGCTGTACGAAGTCACTTTATCTCTACAGACTGTAAGCTGTCGTCTGTGAGGCGTGAGCGTGTTTGTTTGAACACAGTTCACGGTGGAGAACAGCTGCTGACATAATGTGGATCCCAAGATCCATAACTGGCCTACCTGGGGCTGAAAGTCTCCATAAATGCAGGCGTTTCGGCGGCTACACCGGCTTCCACGAGTGTGACGCTTATTTTGAGAAAATAATAGAATATAAATGTATTTTTATATTTCAATATCACAATAATCTTCCAATGTAGAACTACAAGTTAAAAAAGAAGTAACATAAATCAAATCCACTTCAGCTAAATACTTCTCATTTATTTCCATCTTACATGCTGTGACTGCAGCCATTCCCACATCTCTGTGAATGGGACTCATGGACATGGATCAGTGGTTGTTGATCAATGGTCCTGAGAATCTGCATAATTAAGATGAAGGAACGGAGCTCCCAGCCCATCGTTCCTGCAGCTGCTTTCAGTCTTTATGCAAATGTCCTGTTTGTAAGACTGAAACCTGCAGCTGAGACTGAAGACGTCACCTGATGATGACGACACGTTTCTCCCACAAAACGCTGCGTCCAGATGAACAGAAGCAACAGACTCACTTTCCTGGATGATTGAGATGCATCAAGACTTCATTGTGTGTTACTTCTCATTCAGCACAGACACATTATTCCTGTTAGGTCATGTCAGCTGTCACTCAGTACAAGCACAACTGTGAACAACACAAACTTCTCTTCAATGTGTCACAGAAACACTAAGTGTGAGAGCCTGTATGACACACAGGACAGACTGTAAGCTCTGCTGGCTGCACAGCACTTTGTAGCAGTTTTCCAACATGTCCTCCACCCGTGATGTCAGTGGTGGGACCCCAGTCACAGCACTCAGCACCACCTCCTTTAAATGTATTTTATAGCAGTTCCTCCCGTTACTCGGTGCAACGCTTCTTAAATGTGTTTTTGCAGGATAAAACACAGCAGGTGGTGTAGAGAGGACGTCAGCTGACGGAGCAGAGGGAGGCAGACTGTGGATAAATGACAGAGTGAGAGGAGAGCAACCATGACAGAAGCACAGGTGTGGCAGATAGAAGTGGCTTTATAGACACTTATTGTCAGTCCTCGTGCATGCTGTGGAAATAAGTGTCTGTGTCATGAGGTGACATGTGAGCTTATCTTTGGTCAATAAAGCTGAACGACCAGTTTTCACTTTGCTTGTTACGCTTGTTTAGTGACGTCTGGGTTTCTGTGGAGCCCGAATTTTGATGAGTTCTGGTGAAATCATCTGAGATCATCTGAGCATCGGTGAAGAGTCAGCAGAGAAAGTGTGGGACAGAAGTTTGCTTTGGACACATGGACTGAAATCAAAAAGTAACAAACAGGATTTCCAATGGACAGTATGGAGAAGTGAAAGTACACAAAGGCTGTGCTGGAACACGTGTGTTACACTTTTTGACAGCTGAGAACAAAACACAATATTTTGCATCATCTCTGCAGTGTCTCTTCTTTCCTCTGCTGTTGTGCTTTTAGCTCCAAACTGTTTCAAATGGTTTGTCAGCAAGCTGACCTCTGACCTCTGCAGTACTAACTCCTGACCCGTACAAAGAGCGGGCGTTTCTGACCTTTGACCTGCAGCTGTATGTCTCTCAGTCTCAGTTCTTCTCTCCGTCACTGATGGAGCAGGTGTAGTTGCTGCTGACAGTCAGTCGTTTGTTTTCTCAGAGTGAGGCTGAAGTCTGAACTGTTCAGAGCATCAGGTCTCATCAACGTGCGCTGCTGTAACGCCGCTTTGTCCTCTGAGATCACCAGGTATGAAACCTGAGTGCTGACAGAGCAGCATGTTCCCCCTCATTCACCTCCACCACCACAGCCAAGGCATGCTGGGAAACTGAGGACACACAGACGGAGAACTGAAGTGTCTGCTGTGTGTTCATCTCAGAGTCCTCACAGGTGACACATTAGCTCCAGAACACCAAGCCAGGTGTTTGAAGCCTGACAGGGATTCTTCCCATCCAGAGGGAGGATTTAGCTGCACAACAATGAACATTAGTGTGTAGTTTAGAAACACAGACTGTGCCTGCACTGCATCTAGTGAAGAAAAGTGTTACTGCCAGAGAACCAGGCTCCTTTAAAGCAGCTGATATTAAGGTTGAAAAATCAACAATAAGCTGATGTAATCAACGTTTCACAAAATGGTCAGCAGCTAAAATCTGGAGCCGTTCTTTGCTGGTAATTAACAGTTTGTTCTTGTTAGCTAATTATGTCATTAAAGGTAGCAGCAGAAGCCTTGTGTTGAAAGCCCATTCACTCACACATTCACACAGTATGTGTGTGTCTGTGTTACACTGTGGACATCCCTTCTGTTGGAGCGCCATCTTGTGGCAGGTTTAAGAAATGTTCTTCTTGTAAATCCAAACTGATGCACCTCCATAGCAGACTGTGGAGGCTTTCAGTGACATGAAGACTTGATTTATACTGTCATATTCTCCTGTTACACAAAGCACAGCACGCTGAACATGGATGAACTGAAACTCCCAGCATCTGACTGAGGAAAAGCACAAATCATTCTCACACTGACTCCTGCTTGATTTTAGATTTGCTTTCAAATCCTCACACTTTCATATGAAGCACTAAATGGGCTCCAGACTGTTTATCTCAGCTTCCTGTCAAACACACTGCTGCTCACACCGAGGCTCAGTTTACTCCTCCAGCCTGGCTTAACCTGCTGTCTGTTAAAAACAGTCCCACACTCCTCTGTTTAATCCTTCTGATCAGACTCTTTGATTTTGTATTGTTTTTACCTGAAGTTGTGTTTTTGACATGGTTCTGTCTGTGAAATAAAGCTCACACACACACTGCTACAGTCCTTCATACACTTAGAAACGAAGCTGCTCCTTTCCTCAGTGCTGACACATAAAGAAGAGTTGCTTTTATATCCAACACGTCTCTGTTCCAGAAAACAGCTTCAGCAGCCTCTGAGTCTGAACTTGGAGTTGGTTATAAGCCACAGGCCTGTGTGCACAGCAATGAGGAAATATAATGCAGTAAGTGAAACATGGATGTGTGGAACAGATTATCCCAAAGGTTGATTCTGTTCATCTGGACGTTCTCAGTGAAACATTTGGTCTCTCGGTCAGGTGACTCCTTTAGTCTCAGCTGACTGCAGCTTTCCAAACCTTTGTCACTGGATCACTCACTTCATCTCCAACGTGTCCCTGACACAGACAGCTGGAGCCGTTACAGCAAAATCATTGATCATCGTTTTTAGAACATTAGCTGGTGTTGGTGGGCAGGCTAGCAGTGCTAATTGTTAGCACTAGTTCTGCTGCTCTCCCTTTGTCTCTGTTATTGTTGGTCTTTAGTGAACAATAGAAAGTGTCTTTATGAGACTGTTGCCTAATGTTCAAATGTAGATAACACCACCTGCACCAACCTGTTACACAGCACAACCCTCTGGTGTAGCTTTGGCTGGAGCACATATTGGCAGCTCCAGTGACATCACCACTCCATGGTGACATCATCTCTACAGACTGTGGCTGTTACATATCCTCACCTGGTAATAATAAAACTGTCCTCAGCTGCACACAGCTCCAAGATGAACAAACTGAAGTAAATACAAATTAGAGTTACGATAGATTGAAATCTTGTAATCAGAGCTAATTCTTAGTGAAACTCTCACAACATCATATCATGATCCTGGGTTAGTGTCTCGGTCTCAGATCACAACATCAGCACAGGCTTGGCTTGGGTGAGGTATTGAGTGGTTCTTGTCCATGACAGCTGCAGGTACAGTGCCATCAGCCATGCTGCACCACATGTCTGCCCAGGAACATTAGTGTGGCTGAGTCTCATGTAAACATTGTGCTAAAGTGGTGGGAAAGTGGCTGCAAGCTGGCTGCACTGTGTCCAATACTCTCAGTATGATATCCACAAACCTCTGAGTGTCACAGAGTGGGCCTGTGCTCAGCTCACTGTGCCCCATTCAATTCTACTTGCATAGTTTTACAAGTAAAATTAAAAGTTGCTCAATGATAAGTTATTGTAGTAACAACTAAGTCCATGGTTATTATTTGTTAATAGTAGCTTAAAGCTTCTGCACCAATCATGGAGCAGCAGGTTTAGAGCATGTGGATCTACAAAAGTAAGTCCCAGTAAGATGGGCTGAGCCTTACATACTAGAAGAAACATGTCATTCCCAGCAGATGAAGCGCCCTTTAAAGCAGGATCTCACTTTAAACCTAAAGAACTTGCTATGAGCATGCAGTGCATTCATGGTTATTATTCATACGATTGTGGGGAGCTAATAAAGTGCAACTATCACATTACATTTTATTATTAAATTGTTGTTAACAATCCCTTCACTTCTGCTTATCTAATTCATGGTTGCAGGATGGCTGACAGCTTCCATTAGGCAGGAGGTAATGTCCATTCTGGCCACAGTGCAACCCACAATGTGTAACTGACACTATTATATTGCATTATGTCACATTGTTACATCTTTTTAATAAATGATGACAGTCAGCTGAATTTGCTGCCCCCTTGGTGGAGGACATCAGGATCTGCAGCTGCTGCTCCATCACAAACACCACAGAAGAAGAACAACACTGGATCAGATTATCTGGACGTGTTTGACAGGGACAGTGTTCATGTTCATGGACATCAGGACAAAAACAGACGATGGAAACCTGCCAGATTTGAGCTAAACTGCTCGTTTCCATGTGTAGTCCCTGGGAGGTCACATGACCAACAAAGACACAAGCTGTGTCCCAAAACGTCGGCTGCATCCTCCGGAGGCCGCATTTGAAGGCCGATGACGTCACAGCCAGGCGACGAAGGCTGTCCCGATTCCTCGACTCCTTCAAATGCGTCCTTCATTCCCCCGAGTTTGAAGGATGGGTCGGGTGTGTCCTTCGTGGCCCACCATATCCCAGAATTCATAGCGCGGCCCAGCCAAATTTCAGCTGCCAACAATGGCGGCCGCTACTAAGTTTTAAAATTTAACGAGGGAGCACTACTTACTTACAATGAATTCCTTACACTATATAATTTTCCCGTCAGTGTTGGGGAATTCTCAATGGTGCTTGGTGCCATACCCTCAGGGACTTTAATGTTATATAAAAACACTGACAGCTCAATATCTGCCTCAGTCACTCTCCCTGATCCAGCTGAGTCAGCAGTGGGAAAAATCTGCTTTTCACAGGAACTTGGTAACAGCAATAAGAGAATACGTAGTTTATTCCAAGAAGATATCATGTCTCTCCCATATATAGAATATCTTACTGGAACCGACATGTTCCAGATATCACCTGGAAGACAGTCTGGATGATCCCATAAATATCTAATTGTGAACAAGGTGAAGGAAATCTCATATAAAATTCTTCATAAATGTTACCCAGCCAGTCACTATATGGTAACATTTAACATTTAAAAGAGACATAAATACTAATTGAACTTTCTGTGGGGATCATCCAGAAACTGTGGCACATCTCTTTTGGTTCCTCTACACAGAGATTCTGGAAGAATTTAGCAGTTTTGTTATTGTCCATATTTTAAGGGAGTTTTCTTTACGATGGAAAATGTTTTATTCTTTTTCTTTAAGTTCCCCAGGAAGAATGATAAATGTTTTTTATAAAATATTTGTTAATACTTTTAGCTATTTTATATCCATAAATGTAAGTTTATTAATAAAACACCATATTTCTGCCTTTTTATAAGGATATGAATTGTACATACAATCAATTTCAGACTCAACCAACAAAAAGCCTCTCAGAACAATATTTATATGTTGATTTTTTTCGCCTACTCATATCATAATTTTTTTACTCCTGGTTCTGTATGTTCATGTTCTGTTCTTTTGTAAACTTCATCTGTTTGTATGTTGTATACTCATTGTGTTTCAATAAAGTTCGATTTAAAAAAGGTACGTTCTAAACGAAGCTTCAGACGTCGCTGATCACGTGACTCTGGCCAAACGAATCAAGCCTCGACACGGTGCTTCTGAAGCAGCGCGTTGATCTTTCTGACACACGCACCGGAGCGTCAGCTTCAAGCGGACCATCACTACGTCTCACATCTAAAGGTGTCAAGGTAACTTTGAACTGAGTTCAGTCAATCTGGAGTTTTTCCAAGTTTTCTGTTGCTCTCTGTGAGAGAAGAGCGTTAAAGGCGGGGCTCTCCAGAGTCCAGCAAAACAGGAAACCACAGCTGGGTGTGTGTAAGTGTGCAAACCAATAGAATGCATCGTGGTGGGGGGCATCACGGGCAAGAAAAAAATAAAATAATCGGTCGTACCCATGCTTCCCCGACGTTATGCCAGCGCATATTGGGAAATTCGTAGGCACCGATCGGTTTTCTATCAGCCATTTGCTGGGAGTAAGGGCGCCCTCCGTTTGCGAGGTGCGCCTGCTGCTGGCGGCACAGGGAGGAGAGGGCGGGGCGGCGGGGAGTCTCTGGCTGGCTGGAGCGGCATCTAATAACCAACTCGCAAAACAAAATAAAAACAACAAACAGATATTATGATACAGACTTATAATCTGCACCCATGTTTTTTCTAAATTCTATAAAGTGAGCGCGAGAGCCCTCGGTGCGCCTGCGCGCTGCTGAAGTCAAAGTAAACTTTATTGTCATCTCCGCTACAGACAGTCCAGCATATAGAGAGACGAGACGACGAGGCTGCAGTTACAGCGGTGCAAGTAAACAAACAATAAATATAAGAAGAGTAAGAAAATAAATCTACACTTTAGGACTCGGGGTAAAGGATCAATAACAATTTAATTTATAATTTACAGTTTGATGATTTAAAGTCTCACACAACCCGTCAAAAGGGGCGGGGCCGGCTGCTTCCAAGTAGAGCACATTTCATTTATAATGATGTAAATCCAAGCCCATCATGGATTCACGATCTGAATCCTGGGTTGTGTGAAATCCCAGAAATCAACCTTAGACAAAGTGAATCTGTGAACTAAGGTGTAGGTCTGTTAGGCAGGGCTGTGCAGAGAGGTTTAAAGGGGCGGGTGCTCAAAGTTAAAAAGGGGCACATTGAACCAGGCTGAATAACAACAACACAGTTTCATCAAGAATCTAATATGGGCAACAAGGCAAAGCAAACGTAGCCGATGCTTTACCTGATGGGTACAATGTTGCTGTTGAGGGGTTGCTGTGGATAGTGCTGGAGGGCAGGCAGGGCTGGACTGGGACAAAAAATCGGCCCGGGCATTTTGACTGGAGACCGGCCCACCAAAAATGTGACGTCATTCATGGATAAAACCGCAAAGGATTCTGGGAACTTTTGGCAAGCGGTACTAGCGCATGCAGGCTTTCAATTGAACTCAGTTACACAGCGATAAAAAGAAACACAAAAAATGGCAAGAAGCTAATTAACATTAAAAATGTATTTTGTAAGAAGTAGTTGGACAGCAGAAATGGCTCAAATATTACAATTATTTTTCCACTACTAATTAATTACCGTTGAGCTCAAAGGTTATATTAATACACGGTTAACGAATGTGTACTTATGACGACGATTTGTGAGACGAACAAAGGTAAACTTACGTTTGTTTGTACGATGGTCTTTCGGTGCATTTCAAGGTCCTGTACCCATCCGTCGGTAAACTGTACCTGGGCTTGTTGCAGTGACCTGAAGTTACTAAACTTCATGAGTGTATGCACTCACTCCAAGAACCGTATAATTATAAATCTGAGCGTGGTGAAAGTTGGGCAGCACGCTAACGTCTTTTGTCCCTCTGTGTGCTCGTAAGGGTCTGACCCTTTCATTCCTTTGATTTTTCCTCGTAACTTTTCTTTGTCTTTTCGTCGAGTCTGTCTTTGTACGGACCGGCATTGTTCTCCGTCGTTTTGTACATACCTTTTTTGTGCGGCAAAGAAAAAACAAGAAGGTATTGGAACCGGAGAATGAACGTTTTGCGGTGCTGCAATTGCAAATGCTTGTATTTGATGCGGTACTTGGATTGTTTTGCCAGGAGTTCCCGGCATGCAATGCGCAAAGTCACGTGGTCTGTCAATCGCTATAGGAAAAACCATAAAGCCTTTGCATGAAAACAACTGCTTTGATGTACACTGCCTTGTTGGTATATATGTATCAATCTGATAAAGTTAAACCTACACCATTCTCCCTATTCGGGATTTTAAACAGTACATAGCGGAAACAAAAAGACTGCTTGGTAGAGTTAACCTCCTGAACTATCTACAACACATGGTAGAAACCTGAAATTAAGACCAAGAACACTAGAGGTGAGACATGATCATTAATTAATATTAAAATTAATAAATGACAGATTTAGGGATATTTTCATAAAGTATTTATTTACCAAAACAATAGAAAACAGCATGGTAGCACAATATATTTTGTTAACACAGCAACCTTTAAATATGAAAGGAGACAGAGAAAGAAAGGTGAGAAAGAAGAATAAGAATAACACTTAATTGAGTTTTTGATGGCATTTTACACACAGTACTAATACAGTATCTAGAAAATATGGGAAAATACTGGCATCATATACAGTACTTACTTCTGAAGAAATTATATGCGACCCTGAAAAACAGGACACAAGTGAAAGGACAAAGAACTGTGAATGGCAATTGATGGACTTGCTCAGATGATCACAGTACTGGCATCTTTATTCCAGAAAGGAATTAGAGAAATCATATACACTAGTACTTACGTTGATGAACTTAAAAAGTTGAATGGTCTCGAACCTCTTAAACAAACAATGTATGATCAGACCCTGACAAACAGGACAGAAAGGAATAAAGATTAGATGAATATTAAAATCTATAAAGGACAGATTATGATTGAATTGTATCACCAAAGACTATTCACTCATCAATAAAAGGTCACCTACAACACTTCCACAGCAGCAACACTGAACATATCTTAAGACATGGAAACCTTTATGAAGTGAAAGGACAGACAGTGAAGGTTGAGAAAGAATTGTACTTAATAGATTTTTTCAGACGATGACAGTACTGGTATGCTTACTCTAGAAAAATGGTTGAATCATATTCCATATAGTACTTACTTAAAATGAACACACTTCAGTCCTCCTAAAATGACTGACAGCATCTGAAATGAAACAATGACAGATTAAGACTGTAAGAATATATGTTTATAAATGCCTAATACTCCAATCTCATATTTATTCTATCTATTAAGATGGACAAATTCTAAGCATTTACCAATCACTTGACTTGTTTGAAGTGAAGGTAGATACTAAATGTATTCATTTAGGCAATAACAATAAAGCTGAATCTAATATTAACAATAGATAATTAGGAATGTTTTGCTCATTTTTATTTCACCTCACCAGGTTACAAAAGGAGCTTTCTCAGCAGGTCACTCTTCTCAGCTACCCTGTCAATGACCATGTCAGAGTCCAATGACATGAGAATGTCCTTTTCAGTGGCCATCAGCATAAACATCTCCAGCTTGTTTGCAGACAGGCTGCTTCGGAGTCTGCTTTTAATGAACTTGAGTGTAGAGAATGTTCTTTCACAGGCAACCTGAGTGAGGGAGAGGGTCAGCAGGTACTTGTATGCCAGCCCAAGGAGACGATAGGCATCAGACAGCATGTTGAACCGCCTGAGTATTTGATAGCAGCACAGTGGGCAATTTTTGCAAGAACCACAGCTTTCGGTCACAATTTCACTTTCTTCGTCCCATTCTTCAGATCTGTCCTTTGCTGTTCTGGTCGTGTACTCATCTACATGTGATGTCTTAAGCCTTTCCCACTGTTCAGCAAAACGTTTCAGTTCTGACTGAAGGTTATTAACTGTAGCCCTGCTGTCAAATTTAAGTAGACAGGCGCTGAGGTTCTGAAATGCATTACTTGGAAGAGAAACTGTTCTGACCTGGCTAAACTTCCTGGGGTCCAACCATGCCAAATCGGCAAGAAGAGGGCCATGTATGACAAATCGTCTGTGGATTGCTTCAATAACTGTGTCCAGGATGATGTTGTGCACTTTCACCTCATATGATTTCTCAGCATTGATTTGCAACTCATCTTCAGGCATCTCTCCGGCCATGCCTTTTCTCCTTTTGGCTCTCTTTTTAGGTAGTTCAGCCTCCACTTCCATGTCTGTGTTGTTCACCCTCTCCTCTAGTTTTTGATTTGTCTGTTTCACAAATGTGTCTGCAGCTGTCTTCACAGTTGGAAAGTCCCTGGCAATACTTTTGAGGCCATCTTGTGTGGCAGTCACCATATGATGGGCAGAGAGAATGTCCATCCCCTTTGACTGGAGGTACTTTGACGGAGGAGTTGTTTGCTCAAACACTCTAAGAAATATCTGTGCTGTTAACACAGTTTCATGCTTCAAGAGACACTCTTTAAAGCCTCGTGCTTTGGCACGAACAGCTGGCTTTTCTTTTTCCCTCTTTTCAATGGCTTCCATCGTCAGCACTACATCAACGAAGAGGCCATCATCTGGTTTTCCAAAATGTCCAAAGATTTTCTGGAGGGCATCATGCTTGGCCCACCACCGTGTCTCACCTATTGGACTGAGGCGTCTGTGTCTTGTGTTTTCGGTTTGTTTCTCCCACAGATTAAGCCTGTGATAGGACTCCTTGATGAACACAGCTATGTCATTAAGTAAATTAAAGAGTGATCCACTTTCAATGACACTTTGTGTTGTGTCAGCAATCACAAGATTAAGTATGTGTGCATAGCACCACACATGCACATGAGTTGGAGACTGGGCAGTCATAAGTGCTGAAAAGCCTTTGTACTGGCCCTGCATATTTGAAGCACCATCTGTTGCATTCCCAATGCACATGGCCTTGTCTAGATTCAGATGCTCTAAAACTCCAGAAAGCAAGTTTACAAAGTACTGCCCCGTGGATGCTTCGCACCTCACTATGGAGACAAGCCTCTCCTGCACAGACTCAGTAACATACCTGATGATTACTGAACACTGATCATAACCTGTGATGTCTTGGGTTGTGTCTAGCTGAACAGAAAACATCCCAGCTTTCTGGACATCACTGGCGATGCTCTCTTGAAGGAGATGGCCAAGTGCATCAATCACTGAGTTGACAGTTGTTTTGGAGAGTAGGGTGATGAGAGATCCTCTACCTCTTGATCCACTGGTCTGATGCAACTTCTTGCTTTTTTCAATGCAGTCATTCAAATGTTCTCCAAGGCACATATCATACTTGCCTAATAACACAATCAGTTCCAGAAAGTTACCATGATCGATGGTGTTATCACCTAAAGTGTATGCAGCCTCATTCTCCACATGCCTATAGCTGAGTCCCCTCTTCCCAAGTACTTTGATCACATCCACTATACGCTCTAAAACTTGCCGTCTCTTTTTCACTTGTGCTCTGTGAGCTGACAACTGACTGCCAGCAAACAAGCTCCTGATGTTGCCTTTTGAGCACCTTAAGAAAAAAGCTTCAGCACAGGTCTGGTGTGTATTGCTCTTTTCATGCTCCTCTGTGCGCAGATGTATATGTCGCCAGTCACTCATGCCTGTTATAAATGTGCTGGTGTCAGTCAGCCTTGCAAATGCCAGACACACAAAGCAGAACAATAAATGGCGTTCTTTGCAATAAGTAAGCCACTTCCTGTTGGTGCCATCTTTACAGCTGAACACCCTCATCACAACTGCACTGCTACTGTTCTGCTGTGGGTGGTAATCTAAGAAGGCCTGTAATATGGCAGGTTCAGGGCGAGCAAAGTCATCGATGCCCTGGCTCTCACTCTCCTGCTCTTCCATCTCTCTCTCCTGCTTTTCCATCTCTCTCTCTTGCTCTTCCATCTCCCTCTCTTGCTCTTCTCTCTCTCCTGCTCTTCCATCTCTCTCTCTTGCTCTTCCATCTCTCTCTCTTGCTCTTCCATCTCTCTCTCTTGCTCTTCCATCTCTCTCTCCTGCTCTTCCATCTCTCTCTCCTGCTTTTCCATCTCTCTCTCTCTCTTGCTCTTCCATCTCTCTCTCTCTCTTGCTCTTCCATCTCTCTCTCTTGCTCTTCCATCTCTCTCTCTCTCTTGCTCTTCCATCTCTCTCTCTTGCTCTTCCATCTCTCTCTCTCTCTTGCTTTTCCATCTCTCTCTCTCTCTTGCTCTTCCATCTCTCTCTCTCTTGCTCCATCTCTCTCTCTTGCTCTTCCATCTCTCTCTCTTGCTCTTCCATCTCTCTCTCTCTCTTGCTCTTCCATCTCTCTCTCTCTCTTGCTCTTCCATCTCTCTCTCTCTTGCTCTTCCACCTCTCTCTCCTGTTTTTCCATCTCTCTCTCTTGCTCTTCCATCTCTCTCTCTCTTGCTCCATCTCTCTCTCTTGCTCCATCTCTCTCTCTTGCTCCATCTCTCTCTCTCTTGCTCCATCTCTCTCTCTTGCTCTTCCATCTCTCTCTCTTGCTCTTCCATCTCTCTCTCTCTCTTGCTTTTCCATCTCTCTCTCTCTCTTGCTCTTCCATCTCTCTCTCTCTTGCTCCATCTCTCTCTCTTGCTCTTCCATCTCTCTCTCTTGCTCTTCCATCTCTCTCTCTCTCTTGCTCTTCCATCTCTCTCTCTCTCTTGCTCTTCCATCTCTCTCTCTCTTGCTCTTCCACCTCTCTCTCCTGTTTTTCCATCTCTCTCTCTTGCTCTTCCATCTCTCTCTCTCTTGCTCCATCTCTCTCTCTTGCTCCATCTCTCTCTCTTGCTCCATCTCTCTCTCTTGCTCTTCCATCTCTCTCTCTTGCTCTTCCATCTCTCTCTCTCTCTTGCTCTTCCATCTCTCTCTCTCTTGCTCTTCCATCTCTCTCTCTCTTGCTCCATCTCTCTCTCTTGCTCCATCTCTCTCTCTTGCTCTTCCATCTCTCTCTCCTGCTCTTCCATCTCTCTCTCTTGCTCTTCCATCTCTCTCTCTTGCTCTTCCATCTCTCTCTCTTGCTCCATCTCTCTCTCTTGCTCCATCTCTCTCTCTTGCTCCATCTCTCTCTCTTGCTCCATCTCTCTCTCCTGCTCTTCCATCTCTCTCTCTTGCTCTTCCATCTCTCTCTCTTGCTCTTCCATCTCTCTCTCCTGCTCTTCCATCTCTCTCTCTCTCTTGCTCTTCCATCTCTCTCTCTCTCTTGCTCTTCCATCTCTCTCTCTTGCTCTTCCATCTCTCTCTCTTGCTCTTCCATCTCTCTCTCTTGCTCTTCCATCTCTCTCTGCTGCTCTTCTGTCTCCTCTGTCACAGACTTCTCCACTTTTGATGATAAATCAGCTGGTGCAACATGGATTGGCACAATTTGTTAAGACTTTGAGAAGTTTGAGAAACTAACCTTAAGCATCAAATAAAATTTACTATCAGTAACTTCATAGCACCCGCCCAGCAGTATATAAACTCCGTCATGCTAGTTACGCTGTACGAGTTATTCTAAGCGACTGTATAAAGTCACCACAACGAAAACAAACTACAACTAAAATTAGTTTATATCTGACACAGATAGACAGCAGGTCATAACTTCTTACCTGAAGTTCAGTTCCTCTGCCACTATGACCGGCGGCCGCCTCGGGTCTCTCCTCCTCCTGCCTCCCCTTTCCTTCATCCACCTGCTGGCCTCCACCACTTGCTGATCTTGCTAAATCTATGGAAGCTATGCCATAGCTACCACCAAACAATTCAGTAATTTTCACACATTTGGCAGCGTCTGCCTGAAGGGCTTGTTTCTTTTTGGCCCTAATTTTTTCGGCACCTCCTTTCCTTTTTTTGTTCTCCATTTTCTTTAGTTCGTCTATAAGATTGCTAAACATGGGGGAGGGTGCATCCGACCTCCTCGGCTGTAATTGGTCCAGCCCAGAGTCGATCATGACCAATTGGCCAATCCAACGCCTTTCATTGTTTATACCCTTCCCAAAAAAAAAGAAGAAAAAAAAGAAATCGGTCGGCCCATAAAAACATGCCCGATGGCCAGTCCAGCTATGAGGGCAGGGCTGTGTTGGTCTGAGACTGTAGACATTAAAAAGTCCACAGGAGAGATGGTAGCTGATTAAACAAGTGTCATGAGATAATAACAAAATGCAAAGATTGGTGACAGCGCTTGGAACCATAAGGCAACAAAAAACTGTGAGAAATAATTTAGGCTCTGCCTGTGAATCACTCTTTGCTTCTCTTCTTCCTTCCATCCCATCATTTCATATATCACTCTGCACTTGCTGTCTATGTGAGAACAAGGCACAACTTGCTATTGCAATAAATGGTAAATGGCCTGTATTTGTATAGCGCTTTTCTAGTCCCTAAGGACCCCAAAGCGCTTTACACAACCTGTCATCCACCCATTCACACACTGGTGATGGCAAGCTACAATGTAGCCACAGCCACCCTGGGGCGCACTGACAGAGGCGAGGCTGCCGGACACTGGCGCCACCGGGCCCTCTGACCACCACCAGTAGGCAATGGGTGAAGTGTCTTGCCCAAGGACACAACGACCAAGACTGTCCAAGCCGGGGCTCGAACCGGCAACCTTCCTATTACAAGGCGAACTCCCAACTCTTGAGCCACGATCGCCCCATAAACTATAATCTAATTATCCACACCTAACAACTCTTGCACTTAATCTATAATAAAATGATGACAGAAAAATGTTATAGCCCTGCCTTTAGTAGCCTCACACAGCTCCTGCTGTTTCCTAATGTTTGTCGCGCTGTTGCACACACAGCACGCTCGTTTGTTTCAGTTCGTCAGTTGCAACAAGACAGCTTACCAACGTGTACGTAATAAGCTAATACTCCTGTGTGCTACACACTACAGTGTGCGCTGTACAGCTACTTACTGGTTTTGTCGCATCAGTCTGTGTCTCTGAGTTAACTTGTGTTTCTCCTACAGCTCCGGACCGCTAAAAATGCGAGTGCTCTTTGTGAGCTCGTTCCCGGCTCGTAACCAGCGCGTTCTGCCGATCATTGGTTAAATGTGATCATGTGACTGATGCAAGCCGGATCCTTTTATTTAGCAAAACTGTGATTAATAGTTAAATATTATTGTTGAGACAGGACTCCGCACGCACACACACATTAAAAAGAAAAAAATAATAATTAAAAAAAAAAAAAGTTGCCTCAACAAAAGGGCACCTTGGGCACCCATCAGGAAAGGGGCGGGTGCTCAAGCCCCTCTAGCCCCCCCTCTGCACGTGCCTGCTGTTAGGTTAATTGTGCTGATCCTCGGGTTGGGGGATTTGTGTTTGTACTGGAGCGCAAAATTCAAACCAATGGAAGATGGACAACAAAAGTTCAAAGCCATCAGGTGCTCAGGTTAGAAAAAAGAGAAAAGATGCAGGTAAGCAGACGTGTGATTGGATAATGGCAGCTCATCCTGAACCAATCAGACTAAACTCCAAACAATACATTATGTTACAGATTTTAATATTAATTAGTCATTGTTACTTGTTGATTTGTCCTTTTCTCATTGTGTGACGAATTATGACGACTGTTTGGTAGCTGTTATTGTCTCTCTCTCTCTCTTCATGTGTGTTTCTCTGGTGAAACAATAGTTTTGTGTTAATGTTAGGGCTGCACGATTTTGCATAAAATGAGAATCACGATTTTTTGGCTTAGAATTGAGATCATGATTCTCTCATAACAATAAATAAACATAAAACAACAAATGTCTCACGTTTTGTTGTTGCAGCAAAATGTTGTCCTGCTTGAAATTCCGTCTCCACCGTTGCTCGACGCTGCGTGTACAGAGCAGGTAGTGCAACAATAGAAAAATAGTTGCGGGACGGCACTGTGTAGCGTTTGTCTAGGGTGTTGATCATTTTCCTAAATCCCTCGTTTTGCACAGTGTTGATGGAGCCATATCTTTGGTCAGGTGATAAGTGATAGCCTCCGTGATGTCTTTGAGCCTGCGGGAGTTCGACGTGTATAGGGAAGCGCTGTATAAGGTTCCCGTTATTGATGTTTGGGTGGTTGACCGGGACGGATTTTCTCCTGTCACTTTCTCGTCATCCCTGACGTGCTCTCCGTTGTTTTTTCCCTGCTAATTTTAGCATCACACGGCACAGCTTCTGTATCACGTGGTATAAGGCTCCGCCCTTGTCATTTGTTGAGCAGGAAGAGTGAGCGCTTGTTTTCATGCAGAGTACGTCCCGGATCAAAATGTGAAGTTTTACAAATCACCACTTCTTTAGTGAATATCATTTCAGTCTCAGACAATCTCGTTTCTCTTACAGAGGTTGAATGCACCTTCTGCGGATGGCGGTACCACACAGTGTGCGTGGACTTCCCCTGCACAGAAGGCAACTACAAATGCTGTGAATGCTTAATAAACAGAAACAAATGATCCCTGTTGTCTTTGCTTGATGATTGGTTTGAGTCTTGACAATCCACATTGCTGGCGTTGCATCTTTCAATGCCAGCAATGGCAGGTATCAGTGCTCAAACCTTTTGTGTTTGTTTCCAACAAGTTGCCCACCTCGGGAAACAAAAATGTGTTCTTTTACTTGTCAGATGAACATATGAGACACTTTGACTCTTCAGTGCAGTGTGGAGCCTAACAAAGATCTGTTTTGTGTCCCAGCTGATCAGCAGGAGGAGGAGAGTCTGACGGAGCAGCAGAGGAACATTTTCAGCTACTTGGACTCAGCTCAGCCACTACAGAGGAAACAATGAGCTCAACACAGAAGGTGACAGACAGAGCAGGACCATATGACCAAAGATATTTATCACCATATACAGGGAGTGCAGAATTATTAGGCAAGTTGTATTTTTGAGGAATAATGTTATTATTGAACAACAACCATGTTCTCAATGAACCCAAAAAACTCATTAATATCAAAGCTGAATGTTTTTGGAAGTAGTTTTAGTTTTCGCTATTTTAGGGGGATATCTGTGTGTGCAGGTGACTATTACTGTGCATAATTATTAGGCAACTTAACAAAAAACAAATATATACCCATTTCAATTATTGATTTTTACCAGTGACACCAATATAACATCTCCACATTCACAAATATACATTTCTGACATTCAAAAACCAAACAAAAACAAATCAGCGACCAATATAGCCACCTTTCTTTGCAAGGACACTCAAAAGCCTGCCATCCATGGATCCTGTCAGTGTTTTGATCTGTTCACCATCAACATTGCGTGCAGCAGCAACCACAGCCTCCCAGACACTGTTCAGAGAGGTGTACTGTTTTCCCTCCTTGTAAATCTCACATTTGATGATGGACCACAGGTTCTCAATGGGGTTCAGATCAGGTGAACAAGGAGGCCATGTCATTAGTTTTTCTTCTTATATACCCTTTCTTGCCAGCCACGCTGTGGAGTACTTGGACGCGTGTGATGGAGCATTGTCCTGCATGAAAATCATGTTTTTCTTGAAGGATGCAGACTTCTTCCTGTACCACTGCTTGAAGAAGGTGTCTTCCAGAAACTGGCAGTAGGACTGGGAGTTGAGCTTGACTCCATCCTCAACCCGAAAAGGCCCCACAAGCTCATCTTTGATGATACCAGCCCAATCCAGTACTCCATCTCCACCTTGCTGGCGTCTGAGTGGGACTGGAGCTCTCTGCCCTTTACCAATCCAGCCACGGGCCCATCCATCTGGCCCATCAAGACTCACTCTCATTTCATCAGTCCATAAAACCTTAGAAAAACCAGTCTTGAGATATTTCTTGGCCCAGTCTTGACGTTTCAGCTTGTTAGAATTAGAATTAGAATTAGAATTCAACTTTATTGTCATTGCACATGCACAGGTACAGGGCAACAAAATGCAGTTTGCATCCATCCAGAAGTGCTTTAGTGATATAGATATATTACAATATATATTAGCAATAGTATAGATATGTAAGTATATTACAGAAATGGGTCTATTATGGTATGTTATAATGTACACGGTATGAAGTATGTTGTGAATATGCTATAACTATAAGTATGTACAGGCTGTAGTGAGTACAAGCTATGTACAGGATATAAATATGAAAAACTATACAGAATATGAAATAAATAACTTTACAGAAATCTGGGATATACAGCTATACAGAAATGGGAACTATGCAAGTTGTAAACAGTTGTAGGATTAAAGATTATCGAATGTACAGAATGATTATTTACACAGTGCTATACAGTAGTGCAGTTAAGATAAGTGAGGGTGTGGATAATTTCTACAGAGGCTATATAAAGTGCCAGTGGTTGTGAGTGGTGGTTCACTCCATGTTATTATTGTGTGTTTGAGGGTCCAGGGCCCTATTTCAGGAAGCCGGTTTAGTGCAAACTCTGAGTAAGTATACCCTGAGTTAACGAAAACTCTGGGTTTTCGGTTTCACAAAGCGAGTTTAGTTTAATCCTGAGTGAGTTACTATGACGGCACACTCCGTGAAGCTAACCTGCCCCCTAGCAGGTTTACTTCAACTAACCCTGACTTTCTCCGTCTCTGTGTCGGAAACCTGACTGTAGGAAGTGTCAGACATGGCGTGCCCCTTCCTTGAAGAGCCAGTAGATGTTGAAGCCCAAATTCTCCGCAGAGCTCTCTGCTGGGAGAGAGTGATTAGAGCGCGTTTGGACATTTTATCATTTCCTGATGATTTCCTGTGTGAACGTCACCGTTTTTCAGCACAATCTATAATTCATTTGAATAACATCCTCAGGCCTAATATTGCTCATGTGACACATCGCGGACATCCTCTCAGTTCTGTACATATTATTTGTATTGCACTTCGGTTTTTTGCAAACGGGAGCTTTCTGTATAATATTGGTGACGCTGAGCACGTTTCCAAGGCTACCGTCTGTCGGGCAGTCAGGAATGTTACAGTTGCACTGAAACGTCTCCTGTACTCGTTTGTGGTGTTCCCCGGTCACAGACCCACAAGATTTATCAAAGAGGGATTCCACAAAATTGCAGGTAGCAGGATGAACAAAACTTAATTTATGATGTGGTGATACTTGAACTACTACTTAAATTTTACATTTATTTTCAGGGTTCCCAGGCGTGATTGGCTTTACAGATGGCACTCACATTCCAATCATTGCTCCTTCAGTAAATGAAGGAGACTATGTGAACAGGAAGTCTTTCCACAGCATTAATGTGCAGGCACATAGTTCCCTGTAGCATTTCAAACTAACAAATCATTTCATTATAGTAATGGATGCTAATTTGTGTTCTCTGCACTGTGAAGATCATATGTGAAGCTGCCAACGTTATCACAAATGTGGAAGCCAACTGCTCAGCCTCTGTGAGTGGTGGTGGTGGTGGAGGACCCCCACCTGTTTTTCAGGCCTCTGCTTTTTTTCTAGTGGCCATAACGGGTCACATTTGAGCATACAGAGTAAGCAAATATTTACTTGTAATGTGCTCAGATAATTTCAATAAGTGCTTACAGAAAGAAAATTAATGTAGCCTCTAACTGCAATTGATTTACATAGGACAAACAGACCAAGCACTATGGCTCATAATACAATTACACCTTACCTGTTTGGACTATATTTTTATATTTGATTTTTACTTGCTGCCAGGAACGTTTGGGGCCTGTTGGGTTGCACCTGCGCTCACGTCACATCACAAAATAAAATGTGTAAAATAAAAAATGAAATATAATAAAATAACGTGTTAAATGGGTGGAAATCCCTAGATCAATGTTTAAATTAACACTCACGCATTGACTCTGTCGGCTATGTTTTGCCATGCATGCTCCCTTTCTTTTGCAGCTGAGGCTGTGTTACTTTTTTCTGCAAAATTTGCATGTTATCGGCATATGCTGCCATCAGAATTTCGGCCTCAAGCGCTGTAAAATACATTGACCGCGCCTTCTTTCCCTCCGTCTCCATGGTGACTCGCTTAATCTGTGCTCCACTAATCAGGGCTTTATGTATCCTCGTGCGCGTGCTTAACTTGGGGTTAAAGCAACTCCGCGTTGATTGAACTACTTGTTATCAGCTTTTCTGAAACCGAATATTCCGAGTTGGACAGTTCGGGGTTACTCAACCCTGAGTATCGTTTTTCACTCTGAGTTTTCTAAACCGGCTTCCTGAAATAGGCAAGGCAAGGCAAATTTATTTGTATAGCACAATTCAACAACAAGGTGATTCAAATAGGGTACAGTTGTCCATTGTGTCTGTGTGTATGTTGAGTCCATAAGTTAACGTGGGTCAGATGTCAGGAGGCAGAGTTCAGGAGTCTGACAGCTGTGGGGAAGAAGCTGTTCCGGTACCTGGTGGTCTTAGTCCGGAGGCTCCTGTAGCGCCTCCCAGAGGGCAGGAGGGTGAGGAGTCCATGTGATGGGTGACTGGGGTCTTTGATGATTTTCCCAGCCCTTTTCAGACACCGCTTCCTGTAGATGTCTTTTATGGCAGGAAGTGGTGCTCCGGCGATGCGCTGGGCAGTTTTCACGACCCTCTGCAACGCCTTCCGGTCCGAGGCAGAGCAGTTCCCGTACCAGACTGTTATACAGTTGGTCAGGATGCTCTCGATGGTGCAACGATAGAAGTTCACCAGGATGTCTGAGGACAGGTGGTTCTTCCTCAGAGTCCTCAAGAAGAAGTGGCGCTGGTGAGCCTTCTTGACCAGCTTGGAGCAGTTGGTCGACCAGGTGAGATCCTCGGAGATGTGGACTCCCAGGAACTTGAAGCTGCTCACACGCTCCACAGCCGTCCCCTTAATGTGGATGGGTGGATGTGGGTCAGCATTCCTCCTGTAGTCCACGATGAGCTCCTTGGTCTTCTCGGTGTTAAGCAGCAGGTTGTTTGTGTCGCACCACTCAGCCAGACGATCCACCTCCTCCCTGTAGGCGGCCTCATCGTTGTCACTGATGAGGCCAATCACCGTGGTGTCATCTGCAAACTTAATGATGGTGTTGGAACCATCAGCAGGTCTGCAGTCGTGGGTGAAGAGGGAGTAGAGGAAAGGGCTCATCACACAGCCTTGTGGTACACCGGTGTTCATTGTGATGGTAGATGAGCAGTGGTTATCCAGCCGGACATGTTGGGGGCGATTGGTCAGGAAGTCCAGTAACCATTTGCAGATGAGGGAACTGATGCCCAGGTCTGTCAGTTTCCTGATGAGTTGTGAGGGGTGGATTGTATTGAATGCTGAACTGAAGTCTATAAACAGCATTCTGGCGTAGGTGTTGTTGTTGTCCAGGTGTGAGAGGACAGAGTGCAGTGCGATGGAGACTGCATCCTCTGTGCTCCTGTTCTGGCGGTATGCGAATTGGTGGGGGTCCAGGGTGGGGGGGAGACAGGATTTGAAGTGTGCTAGGACCAGCTGCTCTAAGCACTTAGTGATGATGGGGGTGAGTGCTACTGGGTGGTAGTCATTGAGGCAAGATGGGTTGGAGTTTTTGGGTATCGGGACGATGGAGGTGGATTTGAAGCAGGCCGGTACCACAGCATGGGCCAAGGACAGGTTGAATATGTCTGTCAGCACTCCTGCAAGCTCCCCAGAACACGCTCCAGGGCTCTAGAGTGCGACCAATTTGGTCGCAAATGCGACCAAATTTTTCAGTGGTGCGACTAAAAAAAAATATTTGGTTGCACCTGTGCGACCAACTGTTCGGGTAGCAAAAAAAAAAAAAAAAAATCTGCAACCTTCCCTGTGGTCAACAACAGACACACATTTTGCCCCTATCGTGGACTAAACCAATCAGAGATAGTCAGGGGCGGGACCTCTCTGATTGGCCGTGGTCCAGTTGAAAGTGCAGGTGGAAGTGGGAGGTGAGTAGCTTGAATAAAGCGATATCGATTCATTAAATCCTGAATCGACTTTTAAATATAACTGTGTTTTGCCAGAAACGCCAGATTCTCAGATTAAAGCTCACAAAACCATTTCAACAACAACCAAACAGCAAATGAGAGCAGGTACACGGATTCCACACAAAGACGTAAACACAGCACAGACCCGACGCATCAGAATTAACTTTGTCTTTCTCGGCTTTCTCACCCGACGGCCCGTAGACGGACACGCTGTCGGAGCTTAGCGATCCTGATGCGTCCGGTCCGCGCTGTGTTTACGTCTTTTTGCGCTGATTCTGAGCTGCAGGTTTTGTCTCTCCAACCAAAATTCACCGAGCTGAATTTTGCTGTTTTGCTTCCACGACTATTAAAATCGCACTTCATGCACAGCTAGCTCTCTCTCTCTGTACTTCAAAAACAGTTTCCCGTCTCCAATCTCTGTTTTCTGTATTATTCATTCGCTTATTACCCACCAGTCTACCGTTGTTTACCGTTGCGGCTGCTGTCTTTTTCTTCTCTTTTTCTTTTTTTTACTTAAATGACCTCGGACAAGAAAGCCTGTTTTTTCTGTTGTTCAATACTGAAGAAATTTAAACTTTATATGCAGAACATTGTAGAATATTTTTAAGGTTATCTGCTATAAAAAGCCAGACCAGGAAAATCTCCTTCATGTTTTTCTGTGTTTTATTCTGTTACTTTCACACAAAGGCATCTGCTGTGATGTTCACAATTCTGATGAAGTCAGTACTGATAAATGATCAGAATTATAATATTTCTGACTGTCTGAGGCTAAGTTGAATCGAATCGGGACTTTGAAAACCGGAATCGAATGGATTATAGAAATCAGTGATGATACCCAGCCCTAGTGAGCAGCCTAGGCACGACAGACGTGGATGTAGCTGTAATAGGAAAAGAACTATTGCTAACTTTTCTGTTAAGGCCTGATCCTTCTGAAATTCATAGCCAGTGCTCTGACACGGTGTCATCAATCTTTGAATGCTGAAAAAGCACAGTTTATCCAGAAAAACACATTATATTATATCAATTATTATAAAATTTGTGTGCGCCTAACTTTTGTGCCGGTACGCCTAACTTTAAAAAGTTAGGCGTACTGGTACGCCCATGGCAAAAAGTTAGTCTAGAGCCCTGCGCTCTGAGAACACGCCCGGGGATGCCATCAGGACCCGCAGCCTTGTGGACATTGATCCTGTTCAGCACCGCTCCTACATCGGTGGGGGAGAGAGTCAGAGGTTGGTGGTCTGGCGTCATGTTTGCTTTGGTTGTGGTTGTGGGGTTCCCTCGCTCAAAACGAGCATAAAAGTTGTTGAGCTCGTTGAGGAAGGAGACATCAGAGGATGCGGGGGAGGGTTTGGTGGTCCTGTAGTCTGTAATGGTCTGGAGTCCTTGCCACATGCGTCGGGGGTTGGAGTTGGAGAAGTGTTCTTCTACCTTCTTTTTGTAATGGTGTTTGGCGTTTTTGATGCCCTTCTTTAGATTAGCCTTGGCTGTGCTGTAGGCGTGTTCATCTCCTGACCTAAAGGCAGTGTTGCGGGCGTTCAGGAGGAGACGAACATCCCGGTTCATCCAAGGCTTCTGGTTGGGGTACATGGTGATCCGTTTCTGGGTGGTGACACTGTCTGTGGTTTCGGAGATGTAATCCAGTACAGATGAGGCGTACTGGTCCAGGTCTGTGTGGGTGAACATATTCCAGTCTGTGTTTTTAAATCTGTCCTGGAGCACTGCGTCTGTCCCCTCTTGCCACACTTTAATTGTCCTCACAGCAGGTTTCACACGTTGGATGAGTGGTGAATACCTAGGTGTGAGGAACAAGAAGAGATGGTCCGATTGTCCAATGTGGGGGAGGGGTGTGGCTTTGTAGGCTCCAGCCAGGTTGGAATACACATGGTCTAAAGTCTTGTCTCCTCTGGTGTGGCAGGAGACATGTTGGTGGAATCTGGGGAGGACTGTCTTTAAGTTGGTGTGGTTGAAGTCGCCAGCAACAATAAAAGCAGCCTCGAGGTGTTTGTTCTGGTGTTTGTTAATGGCTGCAGAAAGTTCTTTCATGGCCAACCTAGCATTAGCGTCGGGGGGGATATACACGGCAGTGAGTATGATCGAAGTGAGTTCTCTGGGGAGATAATAAGGTTTGCATTTGACCATTAAAAACTCCGCATTAGGTGAGCAGTGACTCTCAGTAGTAGTGGAGTTCATGCACCAAGCATTGTTAATATAAATGCACAAACCTCCACCTCTGGTCTTGCCGGAGTCATCTGCTAGCCTGTCGGCTCAGTGTGTGTGGCGTCCTGCTAACTCGATAGCATTGTCCGGGCAGCTGTTGTTCAACCATGTTTCGGTGAAAAACATGACATTTGAGTCCATAATCCATCTGTTGTTAGTGATGGAGAGCCGTATCTCATCCATTTTGTTTGCCAGAGAACGGACATTGGCGAGGAAAATACTGGGTAAAGGCAGCTGGTGTGGTGTTAGCTTTAGCTTAGCCCGTAGCCCTCCGCACCTACCTCGCCTTTGTTTACGATCTCGGTGCCATCTGCGTGCACTTCCGCCCGGCCGGGGAGAGTGGGCAGCCTCCGGTGTTCTGGAGATCTCTGGGATGAGTCGGAAATCGGCGATAAAACTGTTGGAGTTGTGAGTCCAGATGTCCAGAAGCTCCTGTCTGCTGTAGGTCAGCAACGCACAGCAATTCTGGACGAATAATCCGGTTAAAAGTAGATAAAAAACCGCTAAATAGCAGATTCTGGAGAGACACTGAGCTTCGCGTTGTTCACCCGCCGTCATCTTGTGTGTCTTGTTCAGTGGTGGTCGTCTTTCAGCCTTTCTTACCTTGGCTCTGAGTATTGCACACCTTGTGCTTTTGGGCACTCCAGTGATGTTGCAGCTCTGAAATATGGCCAAACTGGTGGCAAGTGGCATCTTGGCAGCTGCACGCTTGACTTTTCTCAGTTCATGGGCAGTTATTTTGCGCCTTGGTTTTTCCACATGCTTCTTGCGACCCTGTTGACTATTTTGAATGAAACGCTTGATTGTTCGATGATCACGCTTCAGAAGCTTTGCAATTTTGAGACTGCTGCATCCCTCTGCAAGATATCTCACTATTTTTGACTTTTCTGAGCCTGTCAAGTCCTTCTTTTGACCCGTTGCCTAATAATTCTGCACACCTGATATAGGGTGTTGATGTCATTAGACCACACCCCTTCTCATTACAGAGATGCACATCACCTAATATGCTTAATTGGTAGTAGGCTTTCGAGCCTATACAGCTTGGAGTAAGACAACATGCATGAAGAGGATGATGTGGACAAAATACTCATTTGTCTAATAATTCTGCACTCCCTGTATACATTTGAACATTTGCCATAACGATGTAGCTGACGATATAATTGACACGAGACAAGCAGCTGTTGTTTATGTGCATTAAAGTTATATAAAAATGTAACAGTGCAAATGCAAATTCCTCGCTGACAGTTTAACCAAAAGGCGTTTCCAGTGGAAACTGGCCGACACATCCTGAGCATAACCATGTATAATATCCACTAAACTTCAGAAGAGGTTATACAGTCGTGGCCAAAAGGTTTGAGAATTGCATAAATATTGGAACCTGGAGAAGTTGCTGCTTAAGTTTTTATAATAGCATTTTGCCTGCACTCCAGAATGTTATGAGGAGTGATCAGATGAACTGCATCGTCCTTCTTTGCCATGAAAACGAACTTAATCCCCAAAAAGCCTTACCACTGCATTTCATTGCTGTCATCAAAGGACCTGCTGAGACCATTTCAGTGATCGTCTTCTTAACTCAGGTGAGAATGTTGGCGAGCACGAGGCTGGAGATCATCATGGCTGTATCCCGATTCAGGTTCTGCAGCTTTAAAGTCCTCAAGGGTACTCAAAGACCGCTAAGGCCGAAGTGCGAGGCTCGTAGGCTCGTGAAATGGGACGTCTAGCCTCCGTCGCGCTGCCCAGGTTGCCTAGCAACCATGATACTAACAGCTGGAAACGTTTCATACAGCTTTGTTTGACAGAAATGAAGGAGAACATATTTAGTTCATTTGTTTCTACATGAGCTCTGTGTGATTTGATGAGTATCTGAGGCTGAGACCACAGGACTGTGAAACATGATTGTTGGGCTTCATTTCTGTACTGAACAGTCGTTTAAGATTAGCTGTAAATAACAATTAGCTGATGTTGTTCATGAGACTAAAGTCAGTGTAAATATGATATGGCCAATATTATAGTTATTATATTAATCACTTCACTCACAGACAAGTATCTTTGACAGTGTGTATATAGATGTATCATATATAAGAGACAAATTTTGTTCCTTCAGTATGTTGGCATTATTACATTTGGCTCAATGCTTACATATATGTGTAAAAGCAAATGTAGGAGGTGTGATAACTGTCTGATAGAATGAAGAGTAGACTGATATATGAAATATTCCTTTATTGGGTGAGAAAATCAGACCATGTCATAACTGCTTTAAGTCACACAGAATAGACATCAGAGCCTTAAACAGGCTGACTTCTGCTAAATGGGTCAAACTGGGCAGAAAGTCTACAAACACATAACATCCTTATAGAATATGATGTAACACTATAGATCAACTTAGCTCAGCATATATTAAATTCAATTTTATTTATATAGCGCTAAATCACAACAAAAGTCGCCTCAAGGCGCTTCATAGATACAGAGAAAAACCCAACAATCATATGACCCCCTATGAGCAGCACTTTGGCAACAGTGGGAAGGAAAAACTCCCTTTTAACAGGAAGAAACCTCCGGCAGAACCAGGCTCAGGGAGGGGCGGCCATCTGCTGTGACCGGTTGGGGTGAGAGAAGGAAGACAGGATAAAGACATGCTGTGGAAGAGAGACAGAGATTAATAACAGATATGATTCAATGCAGAGAGGTCTATTAATACATAGTGAGTGAGAAAGGTGACTGGAAAGGAAAAACTCAATGCATCATGGGAATCCCCTGGCAGCCTACGTCTATTGCAGCATAACTAAGGGAGGATTCAGGGTCACCTGGTCCAGCCCTAACTATATGCTTTAGCAAAAAGGAAAGTTTTAAGCCTAATCTTAAAAGTAGAGATAGTGTCTGTCTCCTGAATCCAAACTGGAAGCTGGTTCCACAGAAGAGGGGCCTGAAAACTGAAGGCTCTGCCTCCCATTCTACTTTTAAATACTCTAGGAACAACAAGTAGGCCTGCAGAGCGAGAGCGAAGTGCTCTAATAGGGTGATATGGTACTACAAGGTCATTAAGATAAGATGGGCCTGATTATTTAAGACCTTGTATGTGAGGAGCAGGATTTTGAATCCTGGATTTAACAGGAAGCCAATGATGGGAAGCCAAAACAGGAGAAATATGCTCTCTCTTTCTAGTCCCTGTCAGGACTCTTGCTGCAGCATTTTGGATTAGCTGAAGGCTTTTCAGCGAGTTTTTTGGACATCCTGATAATAATGAATTACAGTCGTCCAGCCTGGAAGTAATAAATGCATGAACTAGTTTTTCAGCGTCACTCTGAGACAGGATATTTCTAATTTTAGAGATGTTGCACAAATGGAAGAATGCAGTCTTACATATTTGTTTAATATGTGCGTTGAAGGACATGTCCTGGTCAAAAATGACTCCAAGGTTCCTCACAGCGTTACTGGAGGCCAAGGTAATGCCATCCAGAGTAAGAATCTGGTTAGATACCATATTTCTAAGATTTTCAGGGCCGAGTACAATAACCTCAGTTTTATCTGAATTAAGAAGCAGAAAGTTAGCGGCCATCCATGTCTTTATGTCTTTAAGACATTCTTGCAGTTTAACTCATTGGTGTGTGTCATCTGGCTTCATGGACAGATAGAGCTTGGTGTCATCAGCATAGCAGTGTAAATGTATGCTATGTCTTCTAATGATGCTGCCTAAGGGAAGCATATATAATGTAAACAGAATTGATCCTAGCACTGAACCCTGTGGAACTCCATAATTAACCTCAGTGTGTGAAGAGGACTCTCCATTTACATGCACAAATTGGAGTCTATTAGATAGATATGATACCAACCACTGCAGCGCAGTACCTGTAATACCTACAGCATGTTCTAATCGCTCTAATAGGATATTATGGTCGACAGTATCGAACGCTGAACTAAGGTCTAGCACATAGGTGTCAAACTCAAAATTTGGCCCGCAGCCTAATTACATTTGGCCCGCGAGGCCATACCAAATTACTATTAGAGCTGGCCCGCCGGTCTTATGCAGCGCATGTACTGCTAATACTACAACTCCCAGAATGCTCTGTTGGCATTTTGGCGCGTCAGTCAGGACAGGACCCATTAACGCCCTCTCCTCTGTTTGCTGTAGTCATAGCAACCGCGCTAATACTGCCGCGCTACCTCTCCCAAAATGGCGAAAACAAAGAACGAAAACAGGAGCTTCCTGGACAGGTGGGAGACAGAATATCTGTTTACCTATGTAAAAGACAGACCTGTTTGTCTTGTATGTGGAGCTCATGTGGCTTTAACCAAGGAGTACAACATTAGACGACACTATGAAATGAAACACCAAGAGAAGTACAAGGACCTGGACATGACTCAAAGGCGCCGGAAAGCAGAAGAGATGAAAAGAAGTTTTGTTTCACAACAAACTATGTTCAAAAAAGCCATATCACAAAGTGAGGCTGCTGTAAAGGCTAGTTTTGTTGTGGCAGCAGAGATCGCAAAATCAGCCCTGCCCTTCAGTGAGGGAGAGTTTGTGAAAAGTTGTATGATGAAAGTGTGCCCAGAGAAAAAGCAAGCATTTTCAAATGTTAGCCTGAGCAGAAACACAGTAGCTGATCGCACACGTGAACTTGCCAACGATCTAAATAACCAGCTGATGGAGAAGGGAAACAGTTTCGTTGCATTCTCCCTCGCTATGGATGAGAGCAGCGACGCCTCTGATACTGCCCAGCTTTCAGTCTTCATCCGCGGTGTGGACTCAACTCTCTGTGTTACGGAAGAACTTTTAGGATTAAAATCAATGCATGGAACAACCACAGGGAAGGAAATATTTGAAGAGGTTTCCAAATGTCTAACTGAAATGAAGTTGCCATGGGAAAAACTTGTGGGGTTAACGACAGATGGTGCACCAGCGATGTGTGGTCAAAGGAGCGGACTGGTGGGCAGGGTACGGGAGAAGATGCGAGCGGAGAACTGTGCAGGTGAGCTGACTGTTTATCACTGCATCATACATCAAGAATCACTTTGTGGCAAAGCCCTAAAGATGGAACATGTTATGACCGCAGTAACACGAGTAGTTAACTTTATAAGAGCCAAAGGTCTGAATCACCGCCAATTCAAATCTTTTCTTGAGGAGTGTGGTTCGGAATACGGAGACGTGCCGTATCACACGGAGGTGAGGTGGTTAAGCCGAGGGAAAGTACTGAACAGATGTTTCGAGCTACGCGAGGAAATATTTCAGTTTCTGGAAAGCAAAGGGCAAGACACAGCTGAGCTCAGGGAGCAAGAGTTTCTGTGTGAGCTGGCCTTTATGTGTGATATCACGAGCCATCTCATTGCACTGAACCTGCAGCTTCAGGGACGGGGGCGTATCATCACAGATATGTACACTGCAGTGAGGGCTTTTAAAACGAAATTGTGCTTGTGGCAGAATCAGATGCTACAAGGAAACCTGGGCCATTTTCCCTGCTGCCAAATGATGAACATGCAAATCTCTACTGCTGTGTTCCCATGTGCACAGTTTGCTGAAAAACTCTGTGTACTCAGTACTGAGTTTACCTGGCGGTTTGCCGACTTTGACGCCCAGAAATGTCGATTTGAACTGCTCAGTAATCCTTTTGCAGTTGACGTGGCAAAAGCACCAACAAACCTCCAAATGGAGCTGATTGAACTCCAGTATAGTGACACGCTGAAATCAAAGTATAATGCTGTGGGCGCTTCACAATTTCCACATTTCATCCCTGACACAATGCCTGGGCTCCGCACCCACGCTGCTCAGATGCTCTCCATGTTCGGCAGCACTTACCTATGTGAGCAACTATTCTCCTCAATGAAGATGGCCAAAACATCTCACAGGAGACGTCTGACCGATGAACACCTTCACTCGATCCTGAGGATTTCCTCAGCACAGAGCCTGAGCCCAGACATTGAGGAACTAGCATCCAAGAAGAGATGCCAGGTGTCTGGCTTGGACGCATCAGAGTAGATCAGTGTGTAGCAAACTTAGCTATAATTACCATTTTCTTTGTGCAATTTGTCTTGCTACTCCCAGACATGGGCTTGAATGGTTTCACGTTTAATGATATTTTTATTAGTTAAGTGGTTTATTATTGTTATTTTATTTTTACATTTATTATTAGCCTGGGGAAAAAGTTTACTGCTAAAATTTAAATCAGAAAGCTGCAAATACAATTTTTATTTAAGAAATGCATTCCAGTGATATGCTATTTAATTGGAATTTAAATTTTGCATGTGTGCAATATTAAGTTATATATGTTTATATAAGTTATATATCGTTCAGTATTAAGCGTTTCTTATTCCATATTCAGTTTTTCAGCAAAACTTATTTGAGTCTGTAAGAAAAGGTTCCTTGTTATATTTGGAGGAAGATTTTTTTCAATAAATATTAACGTTGGCCCGCGACTTTGTTCCAGTTTTGAATTTTGGCCCACTGTGTATTTGAGTTTGACACCCCTGGTCTAGCAGGACAAGCACAGAGATGAGTCCACTGTCAGAGGCCATAAGAAGATCATTTGTAACCTTCACTGAAGCTGTTTCTGTGCTGTGCTGAGCTCTGAAACCTGACTGAAACTCTTCAAATAAACCATTCCTCTGCAGATGATCTGTTAGCTGTTTGACAACTACTCTTTCAAGGATGTTTGATATTAGAGCTGGGCGATATATCGAGTTTTTAAAAAATATCGATATATTTTTATACGAGATATAAGATGTGACAATATCCTTTATATCGATATAGTCTATGTTACATTATAATTATACTTGTGGAGCCGCAAGTTTGCCTCTCTTTCGTCCACTTTCGTCTTCACAACGTTACTCGGCCTCGCCTCTCCTTCACTGAACACAACTCCCCCTCCTCCCCCATTGCTTCACCTGCAGGAAGCGACAAGATGGACACGGCAAATCTCCATTAACGAGTTACTGCGCATCAACCCGTGTGTGGGGCTGGACGCCGTCAACGTGTTAGCTAGCTAACCACGCTAACGAGCTAACCACACTAACGCCATGCAGCCCAGAGGTGGTGCACGGACTAAAATCCTTTCATTTTCTCAAAAGTTGACAGCGCGCCTTATGTATGAATTCTGGTTGTGCTTGATGGCCGCGAACCGATTTTATGTGGAACACGGCGCTCAGCAATCTGTCAAAAAATGTTTTAGTACGACTTTGGTAAGCTACGGAGCTGCACCGCTTGATGGATTGTCAGAACATTACGGCTGAGCCTCGCGGAGTGATACGTACTGTGCTTCAACACAATATTACAATATTACCCTACTGTGTATAAGGACCATAAATGGCACCTGTTAAGAGACGTGGTTGCGAAGCGGATTTCAAACTCCAGGCTGTCAGTCACGCAGTACAAGTTGGGAACTGAGCAGCTGTGAAATCTGTCTTTGTTATTGTGCTCAGCGTCTTTTAGTTTACATTTTGACTGCACAATTGTGAGCTTTTTGATATGCACAAAAACAACATTGTTTTCTTTTATTTATGGAGCATTATTATTTAATAAATGCTCATTTATTTTTGAGTAAATTTTATGTACATCTGCTCTATTTATAAATATATATCTTATATCGCCAACAAGCTAAAAAATATCGAGATATGAATTTTGGGTCATATCGCCCAGCCCTATTTGATATGAAAGGAAGGTTGGAGATTGGCCTATAATTAGCTAAGACTGCTGGGTCTAGAGATGCTTTTTGAGTAAAGGTTTAACTACAGCCAGCTTGAAGGCCTGTGGTACATAGCCGATCATTAGAGATAGGTTGATCATATTTAAGATCAAAGAATTAATTAATGGCAGGACTTCTTTGAGCAGTTTTGTAGGAATGGGGTCTAAAAGACACGTTGATGGTTTGGAGGAAGTAATTATTGAAGTTAACTCAGAAAGATCAATTGGAGAAAAAGAGTCTTAGTACCATTGATGTTAAGTTAGAGTAACTGTAGATAATATTACATCTGTGGGATGATTACTGGTCATTTTTTCTCTAATGATAAAAATTTTATTTGTGAAGAAGTTCATGAAGTCATTACTAGTTAACGTTAAAGGGATGGTTGGCTCAAAAGAGCTCTGACTTTTTGTCAGCCTGGCTACAGTGCTGAAGAGAAACCTGGGGTTGTTCTTATTTTCTTCAATCAGTGATGAATAGTAAGATGTTCTGGCTTTGCGGAGGGCTTTCTTATAAAGCAACAAACTATTTCTCCAGGCTAAATGATGATCCTCTAAATTTGTGACACGCCATTTCCTCTCCAGATTACGAGTCATCTGCTTTAGGGTACGTGTTTGAGAATTATACCACGGAGTCAAATACTTCTGATTAGAGACCTTAGTTTTCACAGGAGCTACAGTATCCAGAGTCGTACGTAGTGAGGAGGTGAAATTATTAACAAGAAAATCGACCTCTGTTGGGGTAGCGTTCAGAAAGCTGCTCTGCTCTGTGTTGGTACAGGGCATTGAAGATGATAACAGTGGGTGGATTATATTCTTAAACTTAGTTACAGCGCTTTCAGAAAGACATCTACTTTGATAAAGTCTACTCTTCACCGCTGTGTAATCAATTATTGTAAATGTAAATGTTATCAGAAAATGATCAGACAGGAGAGGGTTTTCAGGAAACACTGTTAAATGTTCAGGTTCGATGCCATATGTTAAAACAAGATCTAGAGTGTGATTAAAGTGGTGGGTGGGTTCTTTTACATTTTGAGAGAAACCAATTGAGTCTAATAACAGATTAAATGCCATGTTGAGGCTGTCATTTTTAGCATCTACATGGAAGTTAAATCAATTTGTTGATCAATTATTAAGTCATGTACTAACAGAGACTTGGAGGAGAGAGACCTAATGTTTAATAATCCACATTTCACTGTTTTACTCTTTGGTTCAGATGTGGATACTGTATTGTTCTTTCTTTGTAATTGTTTATGTTTAAGTTGTTTGTTGCTGGTTTTTAGTTTGTTTTTTGTCTTTTTGGGAGCTGACACAGTCTCTATGGAGATGGGTTTTTGGGGGGGTAGCAGGAGGAGAGAAGCTGCAGAGAGGCGTGTAAGACTGCAACTCTGCTTCCTGGTCCCAACTCTGGATAGTCATATTTTGGGGGGTTTAATAAATTTGTCCATATTTCTAGAAATGAGAGCTGCTCCATCCAAAGTGGGATGGATGCCGTCTCTCCAAACAAGACCAGGTTTCCTCCAGAAGGTTTGCCAATTATCTATGAAGCCCACATCGTTTCTGGGACACCGCTCAGGCAGCCAGCAATTTAAGGAGAACATGCGGCTAAACATGTCACTCCTGGTCTGATTGGGGAGGGGACCAGAGAAAACTACAGAGTCCGACATTGTTTTGGCAACGTTGCACACAGATTCAATATTGATTTTAGTGACCTCCAATTGGCGTAACCGGGTGTCATTACTGCCGACGTGAATTATGATTTTACTGAAATATATATAAAGCATATAAACAGTTACAAACACAGCATCATATTGCTGTGTTTGTTGCAATATGATGCAACAAACACAGCAGCTACTGATCCAAAATACTCAAAGCTTCATAGAACTGAAACCAACATTTATTTTTAGCTCCATTCTGTCATGGTCCTGGGTCGGTGACCCAGCGCTTTTAGTTATCATTTTCTAGTTTATGATGATGATTATTATTGTTTGAGTTCTGTGTGTTATATTTGGTCTGCCTTTGAGTCTGTGTCTCTGTCTATGGTGTCACCCCATCTGTTTGTGAATCTGTCTGTTTAGTTCAATGTCTTGTCTGGTTCCATGTGTCTGAGTTTCCTGTTTTATTGTGAAGGTCCGCGTCGTATGTGAGTGTGATCAGTTTACGTTTCCCCTGTCCCGTCAGCCCAGATTCCTCCCAGCTGTGTTGCCCTCCTGTCTCTCATCCCCTGATTACTGGTGTGTGTATTTAAGCCCTGTGTGTTCTCCTGCCTGTTGCCGGTTCGTCTGTGTTCCTCCGTGTCAGTCTGTTACCCTGTGTTCCACGGTGTCCTGTTCCTCGTCTGCGTCTCTCTGCTATTCATCATCCGTTGTCATATGCTCCCAGGTCTGTTATTTTAGTTCTCCCAGTTTAGGTGTCTTTAGTTGTTTGTTATGCCCCACTGTTTGTTTGCCACTACACCTCTGTAAATAAAACCACCGGTATCTCATCCACTGCCTGCATCTTGGGTCTTCCTTCTATATCCACACGGCTCGCCTCGGCAGCCGTGACAGTACGAACCGGCCACTATGGACCCAGCAGCATTCAACCCGCCCAAGGAGCTCCGGGAGGACATTGTTTACTCCGTGGACAAATTAATCAACGCGTGGCTGGAGCACGAGGGGAGAGAATTTCGCCAAGCCGTGGCTAATCGGCTACAGCGCTTGGTTTCTGGTCTCCCCTGGCTGCTCAGCTCACTTCACCCGTTCGCACAGAATTTCATTCTGAATGGACTCCGTCTTCACCCCCCGGCTGCTACCACCCACCCTGCAGCTCATGCTTCACTGCCCAGTCCAACAGAGGATGTTCTGCCCGGCCCGTCAACCCAGCCTTCGAGGGGGAAACGGCGCTGACGCTGCCGACGCTCCTCGCCACAGTCGGACCTGGGGATTTCCGAGCAGCCAGCTGTGGTGAGTGGACAGGACAGTATTGTTGGTCTGAACTGTGGGACCGTTTACTCAGGGGTGATGTTCTGTACGGCACTGGACAAAAACTGTTTATCGCCAGAAGCTCAGTTAGCCGCCCGGCCAGAAGCTCAGTTAGCCGCCCGGCCAGAAGCTCAGTTAGCCGCCCGGCCAGAAGCTCAGTTAGCCGCCCGGCCAGAAGCCCAGTCGCCACCTCCGCCACATTCAGCCTCACAATCCATAGCTCAATTACAGTCACAGCCAGACTTATTACAAACCCTGTTACAATCCATGGCCCAGTCAGTAGCCCGGTTAGCAGAAGAATCATTAGCTTTATCCTCAGTTCAGCAGTCACCAGCCCTGCATCCTGTGTCAGTTGCTCCACTACCTTTTCAGCCATCACCTTCACCTACTCCTCCTGTACAGCAAGCCATGTCAGTCCAACCCATAACGGACAGTTCAACAACTCCGTACTCTAAGCAGAGAGACAAACCCAAGAACAATGTCAACATTCCTCAAAGGCTGGCCAGTTCTGAGACTGAGATGCACTCCAGGGCCTCCCCAGAGGCTGGGTTTCAGCCCCCATTAGACTCTGGACCCCTGGAGTTTAAGAAGCCAGCTGAGGACTGCACAGAGCTGTCGCTGCCTGAGCAGGGTCAATGCTCTGCACAGCTGCAGGCCGCTATGTGTTTGCCAGAGGCCCGTGTGCCTGCTGGTCCTGTTCTGTCCCTGCCAGAGGCCCGTGTGCCTGCTGGTCCTGTTCTGTCCCTGCCAGAGGCCCGTGTGCCTGCTGGTCCTGTTGCGTTCCTGCCAGAGGCCCGTGTGCCTGCTGGTCCTGTTGCGTTCCTGCCAGAGGCCCGTGTGCCTGCTGGTTCTGTTGTGTTCCTGCCAGAGGTCTCCGCACCTGCTGGTTCTGTTCTGTGTGTGCCAGGGGCTCCAGTGCCCACTGGTTCTGAGACTGTTTTTGCTGGGGGGGCCCGAGGAGCCCGTTCAGCCATCTGCCTCGTCAGCTGGGGGGCCCGAGGAGCCCGTCCAGCCTCCTTTCTCGTCAGCTGGGGGGCCCGAGGAGCCCATCCAGCCACCAGCTGCTCCACCAGCAGCCTCATCCACGCTTGCAGCAGCAGTTTCATCCATGCCGCCACCTGCTGCAGCGCCTCCGTCTGCATCCTCCACGCCGTTGCCTGGCCCGGCCTCTGCTGCATCCTCCACGCCGTCACCTGGTCCGGATTCAGCATCCTCAGCGTCGCCTGGTCCAGCGCATGCTTCGGCTTCATCCGCTTCACCTGGTCCAGCCACTGCTTCATCCTCGCCTGGTCCAGCCTCCGTGTCTTCATCCTCGCCTGGTCCAGCCTCCGTGTCTTCATCCTCGCCTGGTCCAGCCTCCGTGTCTGCATCCCCGTCGTCTGGTCCAGCCTCTGCATCCCCGTCGTCTGGTCCAGCCTCTGCATCCTCGTCGTCTGGTCCAGCCTCCGCTTCAGCGTCCGCCTCGTCTGGTCCAGCCTCCGCTTCAGCTTCCGCCTCGTCTGGTCCAGCCTCCGCTTCACCTGGGGCTGCAGGGGCCACGCAGCCTTCAGGTCCCCTACTACCACCTCCACATCGTCGGTCATCTGCCTGGCCGCCTGTTGGGCATCTCCGCCACCGTGGACGCCCTCCTGAACGCCGCCACTGCCTTCCACGTGGCCGGCCTCCGGACTTGTTTCCACGCCGCTGTTGCCGTCCGCACGGTCGGCCCCCAGAACTGTTTCCACGCCGCTGTTGCCGTCCGCACGGTCGGCCCCCAGAACTGTTTCCACGCCGCTGCCTACTGCGTGGCCGGCATCGGGACCGGCCCCGCTGCCGTTCGCATGGTCGGCCTCCTGAACTTGACCATCTGGGCCTTTTGGACTCTGTCCCTCCGTCCTGGGCCCCCTCCGCCCTCCCTGGTCGGGTGCTTTTCTTTTTTGGTTTTGGTCCGTTTTTGTGTTTCTGCTGGGCTGTCTGGAGCCAGCCCTTGAGGGGGGGGTACTGTCATGGTCCTGGGTCGGTGACCCAGCGCTTTCAGTTATCATTTTCTAGTTTATGATGATGATTATTATTGTTTGAGTTCTGTGTGTTATATTTGGTCTGCCTTTGAGTCTGTGTCTCTGTCTATGGTGTCACCCCATCTGTTTGTGAATCTGTCTGTTTAGTTCAATGTCTTGTCTGGTTCCATGTATCTGAGTTTCCTGTTTTATTGTGAAGGTCCGTGTCGTATGTGAGTGTGATCAGTTTACGTTTCCCCTGTCCCGTCAGCCCAGATTCCTCCCAGCTGTGTTGCCCTCCTGTCTCTCATCCCCTGATTACTGGTGTGTGTATTTAAGCCCTGTGTGTTCTCCTGCCTGTTGCCGGTTCGTCTGTGTTCCTCCGTGTCAGTCTGTGTAACTCTGTGTCAGTCTGTTACCCTGTGTTCCACGGTGTCCTGTTCCTCGTCTGCGTCTCTCTGCTATTCATCATCCGTTGTCATATGCTCCCAGGTCTGTTATTTTAGTTCTCCCAGTTTAGGTGTCTTTAGTTGTTTGTTATGCCCCACTGTTTGTTTGCCACTACACCTCTGTAAATAAAACCACCGGTATCTCATCCACTGCCTGCATCTTGGGTCCTCCTTCTATATCCACACGGCTCGCCTCGGCAGCCGTGACACATTCTGCTGCTGATACAGACTTTAGGTTTCTGAACATTAAACTTGTTGCTGCCTTTCATAGTGTGTAACTTGAAGGCCCTGAGTACTTTCTCCCACACTGGAAACACTGGGATGATCACATTATTTGAACATTACCTAATAAGACTGATTCAGCACAGACAGTTATGTTAAACTTTCCTAGCAGTCCTTCACAAACAGGGAACAGTCTGTCTATTCTCTCCATCTGTCAGCTTCTGCTGGCTCTTCCTCCTCCTCTTCCTCACACTTTTAATATCCTCAGAGACTCTCTTTCAACCTATCAGAAAGCCGTTAAAGAGGCCAAGTCCTCCTACATATCAAACCTGGTTAGCAGTAGTGTCCATAAACCTCAGACTCTGTTTCGTGTTTTAAATTCCATTGTAAATCCTTACACATCCACCAGCCTCACACCTTCTGCCACCCTCTGTAATGACTTTCTAAAGTTCTTTGTAAACAAGATTTCCTCCCTGCAGTCTGTCATTCCATCTTCACCTTCCAATCCCTGTGTTTTGTCTTTGTGCCATTCTGCCTTTAATCAGTTCGAACCAATCTCTCTCTCTCAGCTGCATGAAATAGTCTGCAAGGTTAAGACTACCAACTGTTCCACTGATGCTATCCCCTCTCGGCTTCTGAAGCAGGTTCTGGACTCAGTCGGACCTTTCCTTCTGGTCCTGATCAATGCCTGCCTCAGTTCTGGTTGTTTTCCAACACCCTTCAAGCACGCTGTTGTTCAACCTCTCCTTAAAAAGCCTAATCTAGATCCATCCCTACTCTCTAACTATAGGCCCATTTCCAACCTCCCTTTTCTGTCTAAAGTACTGGAACGAGCCGCCCTCACGCAGCTCCAGCTATTTCTTGACAATAACAATCTCTATGAGAAGTTCCAGTCTGGTTTTAGAGCTCGGCATAGCACAGAAACCGCCCTTCTGAGAGTTTTTAATGATTTGCTTTTAACTGTTGACTCTGGTTGTGCTGCTGTCTTAGTAACCCTGGACCTGACAGCAGCCTTCGACACTGTTGATCACAACATACTGCTATCCCGCCTTCAACATTGTGTCGGTTTAAAGGGCACTGTCTTAAAGTTTTTCCAGTCCTATTTGAATAATAGGAGTTTTTCTGTTCACCTTGGTGAACTGTCATCTCCCAGAGCTCCTTTAACCTGTGGCGTACCTCAGGGGTCCATACTAGGCCCCCTGTTGTTTATTCTGTACTTGCTCCCTCTGGGCGATGTGCTCCGTAAACATAATGTGTCCTTCCACATCTTTGCCGATGATATTCAGATCTACCTCCCTCTGAGGTTGAACTGCAATGTTTCTTTGCAGCCGCTACTCTCCTGCTTGTCTGACATTAAGACTTGGATGACTCTTAACTTCTTACACCTTAATGAAAGCAAAACTGAAGTCATTGTGTTTGGGCTTCCTAAAGATCCCAACTTCTCTCTTGACTTTTTGGGACCCCTAACCTCCGATTGCACTTCTTCCATTAAGAGTCTTGGTGTTATTTTTGACAATGCTTTTAAACTTGATAAACAAATCAGCTCTGTAGTTAAGGGATCTTTTTATCATTTGCGGATTTTAGCCAAAGTCAAGTCTTACCTTTGCAGGAACGATCTAGAAAGAGTGGTCCATGCTTTTATTACTTCACGGCTAGACTACTGCAATTCCCTCTATGCTGGCCTAAATCGTTCCTGTCTACATCGCCTTCAACTGGTGCAGAACGCTGCCGCTCGCCTGTTGACCGGTTCAAAAAAAAGAGAACACATCGCTCCGGTTCTCTGCTCTCTCCACTGGCTCCCAGTTGCCTTTAGGATTGATTTTAAAATCTTATTGCTGGCTTTTAAGGTTTTAAATGGCACTGCACCTTCTTACCTGTCAGAACTCCTTAGTACTTATCGCCCCAGGAGATCTTTGAGGTCAGCCGACCTGATGCTTTTAGATGTTCCCAGGTATAAATTAAAGACAAAGGGAGAGAGGGCGTTTGCTGTGGCTGCACCCAGACTGTGGAACAGTTTACCTCCTCACGTCAGACTCTCCAAAAGCCTAGAAACTTTTAAAACCGCTCTTAAAACTCACCTCTTTTCATTGGCTTTTAGAAAGGTTTAATTTATTTGTTTTATATATTTTTATTTTATTTTTTATCAGCGAGGTGTTATTACGAAATTGTGTTCTATTATATTTTTATCTGTATTTACTGTACAGCACTTTGGTCAGCCTTGGTTGTTTTTAAATGTGCTCTATAAATAAACTTGACTTGACTTGACTTGACACACTGCTGAGTTTGTCCTGGTGGATCATCAGGGCTGCAAAGCCTCACAGATGATGTGCAGCAGTGGCTCCCTCAGTATAAATATACGCCAACTATTGAACGGCGTATATTTTAAAGGCTTTAAAACCAAGTTAACGCTGAAAGTACAAACATCACTAATGTCACATAACTCTGCCGACAAGGCATAGCTATGGCTATGAAATGCTCTTTGTGTATCACTTCTTCATTATGAAAGATGTCATTAATGCACTAGTAATGTCTCATCTGGAGTATTGTTCAATCATTTGGTCAGCAGCTAATAAGACTGATCTTAACAGACTTCAGTTAGTCCAGAATAAGGCGTCCAGATTAGTGTGAAGATGTTCATACTATACTAATATTGATAAAATGCATAATAACCTTTCTTGGCTTCCTGTACAGGCTAAAATATTCTATGGCTCACTTGTAGTTCTAAAGAAAGCAATTCTGTTAAACACACCACATTTATTCTGCTCAGCTGCAGTATCCAGATGAAATACATCATCATATTACACAGTTTTCAACAAGCTGCAATTTAGTAAATGCTCGAGTTAAAAGTAACGTTTTGTAAAACTGTTACATTTAGAGCAACTTTTAAGTGGAATAAGTTGCCTTAAAAAATTAGAGAATTATTCAAAACTTCAATGAACACTTAAAAGCCGATTTACAGAGCTTTTAGTTGTTGTAAATATTGTAAGACACGATTTGTTTTTGAAATTTGTGTAATGTGCCTCAATGTTATTGATATTATTATTATTATTATTGATTGCTTATATTTGAACAATTGTGAAACCTCACTGTGGATGTAAGAGTGAAATTATGTGGATATCTTGAATCCACTTTATTGTGTAATATTTTATGTGAGTATTTGACGGAAGACAAGCAACATCTGTTGTGGAAGCTAACGGGGTTCCTTTAGAATAAACAAACATAGGATTTATTATCACTGAATAATTCTGTATAAATCTATACAAATTATAGAAATATGTAATAGGAAACAACAAAATAATCTAAATTGTGCATGTGCGTGTGTGTGTGTGTGTGTGTGTGTGTGTGTGTGTGTGCATGATTTTAGTGTTTGAACAGTCATGAATCTTTATCTTTAACAGCAGGTTGGATGTAATGTGTTAGAACTACCAGCAGGTGGGGATAAGAGACCTTTAAGGTGTTTGGTGCCACGCTCCACCTTCAGGTTTAAAACTATTGTTAATGGAGTTTGAAGGTTGAGTTTGTTCCACGACTGCATTTCACTCACTGCCTCTATTTGTATCTCTGTCACTGCAGGACCAACATGGAGCCAGAAGTCAGCGCTCTCAGGAGGCCGACAAACCTCACAGAAGAAAGGGAGAGAAAAAACACACCTGTGACGAGTGTGGGAAGGGTTTTACTGAGAAGGCTAAACTAAAACAGCATCAGGTCATCCACACTGGAGAGAGACCGTTCAGCTGTGACTTGTGTGGAAAGTCTTTTTCCAGGAAGGGTTACCTAAAACAACACCAACTCATCCACAGTGGAGTTAAAGCGTACAGCTGTGATCAGTGTGGGATGGAGTTTACTCTGAAGGCTTCACTAAAACAGCATCAGGTCATCCACACTGGAGAGAGACCGTTCAGCTGTCACTTGTGTGGAAAGTCTTTTTCCTCGAAGGGTTCCCTAAAACAACACCAACTCATCCACAGTGGAGTTAAAGCGTACAGCTGTGATCAGTGTGGCAGAGCTTTTACTCAAAGTAGCCACTTACAGAGTCATCTAGTTACCCACTCTGGAATTAAGCCATACAGCTGTGACGAGTGTGGGAAGGGTTTTACTCTGAAGGCTAAACTAAAACAGCATAAGGTCATCCACACTGGAGAGAGACCGTTCAGCTGTCACTTGTGTGGAAAGTCTTTTTCCTTGAAGGGTTCCCTAAAAAAACACCAACTCATCCACAGTGGAGTTAAAGCGTACAGCTGTGATCAGTGTGGCAGAGCTTTTACTCAAAGTAGCCACTTACAGAGTCATCTAGTTACCCACTCTGGAATTATGCCATACAGCTGTGACGAGTGTGGGATGGAGTTTACTCTGAAGGCTTCACTAAAACAGCATCAGGTCATCCACACTGGAGAGAGACCATTCAGCTGTGACTTGTGTGGAAAGTCTTTTTCCTGGAAGGGTTCCCTAAAACAACACCAACTCATCCACAGTGGAGTTAAAGCGTACAGCTGTGATCAATGTGGCAGAGCTTTTACTCACAGTAGCCACTTACAGAGTCATCTAGTTACCCACTCTGGAATTAAGGCATACAGCTGTGACATCTGTGGAAAAACTTTCAGCCGGAGAGGGAGCCGAAATGAACACCTACGCATTCACACCAGACATGATGTGTACTGCTGTGAACAGTGTGGCAAATACTTTACAACAGACGCAGACTTACAACGACACATGTTTACCCACACTGAGGAGAGACCTTATCGATGTGACCTGTGTGAGAAGACTTTTAAAGCTCCACATGACCTGAGACGACACCAACAGATCCACACCAGAAAGAGACTCTACAAGTGCAGCTACTGTGAGGTATGTATTTATATTGTTATCTTGTCATTTTAGCCTGACTGTTTGGAACAACTCTGCTCATTAAACTGTGTTAGCATGTTAGCAATTCTACTGCATGGTAAAGCAGCTCTGAGTGATTATTCAGATTTTCCTTTCAGTTATGATTTTAGTATTACTGTAGTATTATGGTGGTAGTATTGTAGTTATTGCAGCCCAGTAAACTGAGTGTGTTAACTGAAACAGTCAAATGTAGTTGGACGTCTGCAGAGATGCTCTTTATTTCAGGTGACGTTCAGGATACAAATGTTGAAGGACTGACTTACACTGTCTTTGTGTCTTTGTTTAGAAGCAGAGCGACACAGATGGATCCAGTTCTCAACCCTGTCATCACTGTGGTGGTGGGAAAGACTTTCATTGTGACCTCTGTGGAAAAACTTTCAGTCAGCAAAAGACCCTAAAACTACATCAACGTAGACACACTGGAGACAAACTGAAATACTGCAAAGAATGTGGGAGAAGCTTCACCACATCACATCACTTAAAACAACATGAACTGATTCACAGTGGGGTTAAAAAGCACCTCTGTGATCAGTGTGGGTCATCCTTCACCACTGAAGGTGAGCTTAAATCACACAAACGAGTCCACACAGGAGAGAAACCACACAAGTGCAGACACTGTGACAGAAGCTTCTCACGTTCAAGTACTCGTAACAGGCATGAACGTGCACACATGGAAGGAAACTACAGCTGTGACCAGTGTGACAAGGGCTTCAGGAATCTCAGTTCATACTCTGCACACAAACGATCCCACGTTACTAATAAACTGTTTCACTGTTACCAATGTGCCCAAACATTCACCTCATTGTCTGCTCTGTGCAAACATCAGCGCGATCACTCAGGGCTGAAATCACTCCCATCACTGGATCACAGTGAATCTGAAGACACAGAAAGATCCTCTGGTTTCTGTGTCAGACTCAAAAAGCTTGAGATCAGGCTCCACAGAGTTCAGATAGAATCTCCTGTAAAAATCTGATGAGGCAGCTGTGAATCAAACTCTTCCCCTAGTTCCATTTTAAGCTTTCAAAACTGTCCTACTGTAGTGTTCATGTCAAGTGGTTAGCTTTCTTTTCATCAGTTGGTTGAAAACTCTGTTTCCTATTATAAAGTTTTTGTTTTAATGTATTTTGATCCACATAAATGTTTTCTTGTTCAGGTTCTTTATGTTATTGAATCTTGCAAATGTTAAATAAAAAAATCAAATGTTAAATAAAGAAAGATTTTAATGACAAAGATTTGAGCCATGATGTCATTTCCTGTTTTTCAGAGTAAAAACTGAAGTGACAAATGGAAACATGTTTACAGTAACAGTTCGATGAACTGTTTTCAGTGTGTTACAAAATTAATATATTATTAGTGCTTATTTAGAATAGAATAGAATTAGAATTAGAATAGAATTCAACTTTATTGTCATTGCACAGGTACAGGGCAACGAAATGCAGTTTGCATCCATCCAGAAGTGCTTTAGTGATATAGATATATTACAATATATATTAGCAATAGTATAGATATGTAAGTATATTACAGAAATGGGTCTATTATGGTATGTTATAATGTACACGGTATGAAGTATGTTGTGAATATTCTATAACTATAAGTATGTACAGGCTGTAGTGAGTACAAGCTATGTACAGGCTATGAACAGGATATAAATATGAAAAACTATACAGAATATGAAATAAATAACTTTACAGAATCTGAGATATACAGCTATACAGAAATGGGAACTATGCAAGTTGTAAACAGTTGTAGGATTAAAGATTATCGAATGTACAGAATGATTATTTACACAGAGCTATACAGTAGTGCAGTTAAGATAAGTGAGGGTGTAGATAGTTTCTACAGAGGCTATATAAAGTGCTAGTGGATGTGAGTGGTGGTTCAGTCCATGTTATTATTGTGTGTTTGAGGGTACAGTTGTCCATTGTGGGGATGTGTATGTTCAGTCCATGAGTTTAACGTGGGTCAGATGTCAGGAGGCAGAGTTCAGGAGTCTGACAGCTGTGGGGAAGAAGCTGTTCCGGTACCTGGTGGTCTTAGTCCGGAGGCTCCTGTGGCGCCTCCCAGAGGGCAGGAGGGTGAAGAGTCCATGTGATGGGTGACTGGGGTCTTTGATGATTTTCCCAGCCCTTTTCAGACACCGCTTCCTGTAGATGTCTTTTATGGCAGGAAGTGGTGCTCCGGCGATGCGCTGGGCAGTTTTCACGACCCTCTGCAACGCCTTCCGGTCCGAGGCAGAGCAGTTCCCGTACCAGCAGTTCCCGTACCAATGAAAAACTTGCTGCTATGTTTAGCAACCTAAATGATAAAAAAGTGCAAATAATTTGTGGTGATTTTAATATAGATTAGCTAAACCCAAATGGACATCAGAAAACAACAGATTTCACACACCAGTGTGTGAATGTGTGTGTGAATGGGTGGATGACTGGATATGTAAAGCGCTTTGGGGTCCTTAGGGACTAGTAAAAGCGCTATATAAATACAGGCCATTTACCATTTACCATAAATACAATGTATAGTCACTCCCTTTTCCCTGTAATTATAAAACCAAGTAGAATAACAATTGATACAGCTACATTGATAGATAATATTTTCACAAATAAAATTGACCATGAAATAGTAGGTGGACTTCTTATAACTGATATAAGCGATCATCTTCCTGTTTTTGCAATTTTTCAAAATTATTTTGGGATTAAAACTAAACAAAAGAATCAAATATTTGATATGATACGACATAGAACAACAAGAGCCATTGCTGCCCTCCAGGTGGACTTAAAGGAACACAGTTGGAATGAGGTTTTTGCACATGAAGATTCAAATAGTGCATATGATGCATTCTTATCAACTGTAATTTCACTATATGAAAAACATTGTCCTTTAATGAAGATCACTAGAAAGCATCACAGATCAAATAAGCCATGGATCACAAAGGGGATAGAAGATGCATGTAAAAAGAAAAATAATCTATATAAGAGATTTATAAAACAGAGGACAAAAGACGCTGAAATAAAGTACAAGTTATATAAAAATAGATTAGTAAATATTATAAGAACAAGTAAGAAAGAATATTACCACAAATTATTGGAGCAAAGTAGAAGTAACACACAAGAAACATGGAGGATATTAAACAGTATAATCAAAAAGGGCTCAAAAAATAAGAATTATCCAGATTATTTAAAAAAAGATAAAGATATTGTGCTTGATAAAACTAAAGACATTGCAAATGAATTTAATGATTTCTTTGTAAATGTTGGCTTTAATTTAGCAAAAGAAATTCCAGAGTCAAGAAATAATAACGACCTAAATAAACATATTACTCAGAATGTGTCCTCCATGTTTATTGGTGCTGTAACTCAGAGAAATAATTAACATTGTGAAGACATTTAAAAATAAAAAGTCCACTGACTGTTTTGGCATTGACATGATATTAGTTAAAAGTATTATAGAATATCTAGTGCAACCTTTCGCATACATTTGTAATCTGTCCTTTCAAACTGGTGTGTTTCCCTCACAAATGAAAATAGCAAAAGTTATTCCAATCCATAAAAACGGAGAGAGATGTCAGTTTACCAATTACAGGCCAATATCACTACTCCCACAGTTCTCAAAAATTTTAGAAAAGTTATTTGTTAATAGACTTGATAAATATATTGAGAGGCATAATCTCCTAAGTGATAACCAATATGGCTTTAGAGTGAAAAGGTCCACTTCGATGGCAGTGATGGAACTTGTTGAAGGGATATCTAATGCAATAGATAATAAGGAATATACTGTTGTTGTTTTCATAGACTTAAAAAAGGCGTTTGATACAATTGATTATTCTATATTAATGAATAAACTAGAGAGATATGGCATAAGAGGGTTAGCATACAAGTGGATGAAAAGTTACCTGGATGAAAGATATCAATATGTCGAATTCAATAATGTAAAATCTAAGCAGTTGAAGGTAACTTTTGGTGTTCCTCAGGGCTCTGTGCTGGGCCCTAAATTATTTATATTATATATAAATGACATATGTAGCATTTCCAAACTGTTAAAATGTGTATTGTTTGCTGATGATACCACTCTGTACTGCTCAGGTAAAAACCTAGAACAGCTTCTGACTACAGCGGAAAAGGAGTTAAATATATTAAAAAACTGGTTTGATGTAAATAAGTTATCATTAAATATAAAGAAAACAAAATTGATTATTTTTGGCACTAGACAAATGAAAAATGTATCTAAAATAAGGGTTAATGGAATTGAAATTGAAAGAGTGTACGAAAATAAATTTCTTGGAGTGATAATTGATGATAAGCTGAGTTGGAAGTCTCATATAAACCATGTGAAAACAAAAATGTCAAAAACCATTGCTATTCTCTATAAAACAAAGCATGTCCTGAACAAAAAATCATTATACACACTTTATTGTTCTCTGTTGCTTCCATATATGACTTACTGTCTGGAGATATGGGGTAATGCATATAAAACGAACACTCTTCCTATTTTCAAGTTACAAAAAAGAGCTATAAGAATTATAAACCTTAAAATCAAACTATATAGAACCAACTAACATTTTGTTTATTAATCTGAATACCCTGAAATTTTATGATTTAGTTGAATATAAAATGGCACAGATAATGTATAAAGCACAAAATAACTTGCTTTGCCCCAGTACTCAGAAGCTGTTCAAAGTCAGAGAGAGTCAATATGACTTAAGGGGAACAGATTTCTTTAAAACAAACAAGATAAGGACAAATATAAAGCAGAGATGTGTTTCTGTTAGAGGAGTTAACCTGTGGAATAGTTATGACAGTGATTTAAAAAGGTGTAGTTCATTTTCCTTGTTTAAAAACATGTTTAAAAATAGAGTATTAGAAAAATATATAAATCAAGAATGAAAAGAGCAAAAGAAAAAAAAACCCTCTTGATTCTTTTGATTTGATGTAGTTACTTAACCAAGGTGGAAAGTTTTTTGTTTGTTTGTTTGTTTGTTTGTTTCAGCAGGTCTGCAGTCGTGGGTGAAGAGGGAGTAGAGGAAAGGGCTCATCACACAGCCTTGTGGTACACCGGTGTTCATTGTGATGGTAGATGAGCAGTGGTTATCCAGCCGGACATGTTGGGGGCGATTGGTCAGGAAGTCCAGTAACCATTTGCAGATGAGGGAACTGATGCCCAGCTCTGTCAGTTTCCTGATGAGTTGTGAGGGGTGGATTGTATTGAATGCTGAACTTAAGTCTATAAACAGCATTCTGGCGTAGGTGTTGTTGTTGTCCAGGTGTGAGAGGACAGAGTGCAGTGCGATGGAGACTGCATCCTCTGTGCTCCTGTTCTGGCGGTATGCGAATTGGTGGGGGTCCAGGGTGGGGGGGAGACAGGATTTGAAGTGTGCTAGGACCAGCTGCTCTAAGCACTTAGTGATGATGGGGGTGAGTGCTACTGGGCGGTAGTCATTGAGGCAAGATGGGTTGGAGTTTTTGGGTATCGGGACGATGGAGGTGGATTTGAAGCAGGCCGGTACCACAGCGTGGGCCAAGGACAGATTGAATATGTCTGTGAGCACTCCTGCAAGCTCCCCAGAACACGCTCTGAGAACACGCCCGGGGATGCCATCAGGACCTGCAGCCTTGTGGACATTGATCCTGCTCAGCACCGCTCCTACATCGGTGGGGGAGAGAGTCAGAGGTTGGTGGTCTGGCGTCATGCATTAAGTGAATATTGTCACTTGTTTAAACAGGTACATGGAGTTGTTTGCAGTGAAAGTTATTTTTGAACACAGTCAATATTCCTTCTCCTCTACCTGACATCCTTGGAGCATTAAGAAATGAGCCGTCAGAGGGTAACAGTCCAGAAATAATGCTAGACTCTCCAACTCTCATCTGTGTCTCAGTCACAAAAAGCAGATCCAATCCATTGGAGGAAAAATAATTTATAATGAAGCTTTATTTGCTAAGGACCACGCATTTGTTAGAGCCACCTTCATTGGAGCTGGAGCCTGGGTAGAAGTTGTCGGTGAAGCCAAAGTTAATGGGAGCAAATTCAAAAAGTTTATTCCATGACTCCCACAATGCAAAAAACAGTGAGCAGGGTTATGGACACCTAAGCCCACAACAGTAACCAGACAGGAGATAACAGGATCCAGGAGACGCCTTGGGATGTGGCGGAAGGGACCATAACCAGCTGGAGCGGCCGCTGAAGAAAAGATAAGTCAAGCTTTAAACTTCACCAGCCGACCGGCACGTTTACCCCGGTGTCTGTGGCGGTGTGTCGGAGCAGGTGGTGGCACTTTATGTAGCAAGTAATCAGGAACATCAGCCAGGAGCAGAGGATACCCTGTTTGTTTCTTCTGATTAGAGCTCTGAAAGCCGATGGCAAAAAACTGAAGATCCAAAGGGTTTTGGTGTTCCCCAGTTTTGAGTTGATTTCAGTGACAAGAATCATCAGAAACAGAACAAACAGTAAGAAAATTGACAGAGGTAAACAGCAAGCACACACACTGGGCGATCGTGGCTCAAGAGTTGGGAGTTCGCCTTGTAATCGGAAGGTATCCGGTTCGAGCCCCGGCTTGGACAGTCTCGGTCGTTGTGTCCTTGGGCAAGACACTTCACCCGTTGCCTACTGGTGGTGGTCAGAGGGCCCGGTGGCGCCAGTGTCCGGCAGCCTCGCCTCTGTCAGTGCGCCCCAGGGTGGCTGTGGCTACAATGTAGCTTGCCATCACCAGTGTGTGAATGGGTGGATGACTGGATATGTAAAGCGCTTTGGGGTCCTTAGGGACTAGTAAAGCGCTATATAATTACAGGCCATTTTACAGGCCATTTAGTTTAATTATGTAAATTACAATTAAGTAATCTGATCATCTACAAACTGAAATAATCTCAACATAAGCTGACGGAAGAAGAAGAAATTGAGGAAGAAGTTCAGGCCGTGTACTGAAAACATCTTTTTTCTTGTTATCATAAGACATTTGGTGTGACGACTTCTACAACTCAGTTTTTGGTTTTGCTGAAGTAAAGTTTACACTCTGAGGAGTCACAGTGTTGATATTGGACACAAAGAGAAAAGTTCCTGTAATGTAAAATGTAAAAGTTAAAACTAGAATTTTAAAATGGAACCTAAATCTGATTGGTAGCCAGTGCACCGACTTTAAAACAGGGGTCATATGAGCTCCCTTGTTCGAGCGGGTCAGTAGCCTTGCTGTCAGTTTTGAACAACCTGTAGACGAGCTAGCCCTTTCTTGTTTAGACAAGTAAACAGGCTGTTGCAGTAGTCAAGTCTTGTAGAGACAAAAGCATGTATTATCATCTCGAGTTCACTTGTTGACGCAATGGATCTAAGTTTAGAAATGTTCCTCAAGTGAAAAAAGCCGGTTCTTACTGTCTGATTTAAATGTCCCTCTAAAGAAAAAGCTTCATCGAAAATAACACCCAGGTTTCTAAGGTTATGTTTCTGTGAGGAACCTCAGTCACCCAGTCGCCGTTTAATATCAGGCACTGTCTGGTGCAATCATCAAAGTTTCTGCCGGGTTTATCTGTAAACAATTATTGTTCAACCATTGTTTAATGTTGGTTAAACAGTCAATCAGATTGGAGAGCTTATGAGCTTCAGCAGGCTTAAAAGAATAATATAGCTGAATATTGTCAGCAAAGAAATGATAAGATACTTCAGGAAACTGCTGTATTATCTGGCTTAAAGGAAAATTGTATATTAAAAACAGAATAGGTCCCAGCATAGAGCCCTGAGGAACTCCACACAACAACTCTGTAGATTCCGACGTGATCTGGTTTGCAGACACACTAAAACTCCTTTCAGATATATCAAAAGAAAACCAGTGAACAGAGCAGACATCCCAACCAGGTCTCTCAGTCTGTTTATCAGGATGGTATGGTTGACTGTATCAAAGGCTGAGGTAAGGTCTAACAAGACTAGGACTGTGTATTCTCCGGAGTTTGCTGACATCATAATATCATTAGTAACTTTCAGTAGTGCTGTCTCAGTGGAATGCAATTTACAGAACCCAGACTGAAAACGCTCATTGAAGTTATAGTTCTCCAAGTATGCTGTGAGGTGGAAAGCTACTGCCTTCTCAAGGAGTTTTGACATAAATGGGAGTTTGGAGATTACATTTTAAAGTAGTGTTGGATCCAGGTTGGGTTTTTTGAGTCTTGGTTCCACAATGGCATATTTAAAAAAGCTGGGGAACACCCCAGTCTGAAGAGAAACATTAAAAAGGTTCCCAACCCAAGGACCAATGGTGTCAAAAGCATTGATGAAGAGCTTAGTGGGGACAATGTCTTAGGGGCTTGTAGGTGGCTTCATTTTGTCCACCAGGGCTGCTATTTCAATATATATTTTGCAGTTGTAAACGTTGACCAGGAGTACAAAGGGAGTGCCTGACTCGGAGAACAAGAAAGCTTTGGGGAGATTTCAGCATTGATTTCTTTAATCATGTCAACAAAAAATCAGAGGAGTTTACTACTATCTACTTTAGAGTGTACATCTAAAGGTACCACATCTGGGGAGACAATATCACAAATTTTGTCAAAAAGAAACTTGGGATTTCTCTTGTTTTTTGATATGAGTCTAGAAAAATATTTGATCTAACAGTTTTCATTTGTCATTTAAGGAGTTTGCTTTTCTTCCATAGTCGTCCCGTTTTGCAGCATATTCTCCTTAAGTTTAAGATAGACTCTTTTATCCAAGGGCATGTCTTTTGTAAAGCCGAGCTTGTTTTAATAGCTGTACACAGCTTTTACAGCTTTGATATTCTTTGACACTAGATATCAGGTGAAGGGATTAAATGTAAAGGTTTCTATGTCCCATTTACACTAACCAGTATTTGAGATTGTCAGACTCAAATGTCAAGGAAGGTGGTGGGAAGCAGACTACGCAGACATTTCAGGTTTCCAAAGGTGAGCAATTTATTTACAGTGAACTTAATTTAATGTGAAACTTCCCCCAAATCAACTGTATTAACAAAACTCAACAGAACATGGCTCTGGTGACACAGCTCACCTCTCCACTGTCTTGAATCTGGTAGAGTAGTGATGGCTCGCTTGAAGCTGACGCTCCGGTGCGTGTGTCAAAAAAATGAACACACTGGGAGTGAGGAGGTTCTGTTGTGTGGGAGTATTTTGAGTAGATTTTGGTCAATTGGGTGGGTTTTCCAGCTTTGTGTTCTGGCTGTTTGCTTTTGTTTTGTGCGTGTTTATTTTATTTGGAAAGGGGAAAAACTTAAAATGTCAAAAATCTGTTTTTCATAATATAAATATCATTAAATATCTTTAGAAAGACTTCCATTTGACTCGTAACATTTAATGTTATAAAAAGATATATTTTATTTTTAAAATAATCTTAAAATGGTAGTCTACAAAATGTGCAGCAATTTAATGTATTTATTCTCTTTAGCTGATAGTTTGTGGGGCCCAGGTAGACTGTATAACTGCATCTCTATCAGTTTCTCTGCACTCCAGCCTCTTCTGTGCCATGTGAAGGGACTTTTCTTAAGGCAGGAGAAATTATTCAATTCAATTCAATTTTATTTATATAGCGCCAAATCACAACAAAAGTCGCCTCAAGGCGCTTCATAGATACAGAGAAAAACCCAACAATCATATGACCCCCTATGAGCAAGCACTTTGGCGACAGTGGGAAGGAAAAACTCCCTTTTAACAGGAAGAAACCTCCGGCAGAACCAGGCTCAGGGAGGGGCGGCCATCTGCTGCGACCGGTTGGGCTGAGAGAAGGAAGACAGGATAAAGACATGCTGTGGAAGAGAGACAGAGGTTAATAACAGATATGATTCAATGCAGAGAGGTCTATTAATACATAGTGAGTGAGAAAGGTGACTGGAAAGGAAAAACTCAATGCATCATGGGAATCCCCCGGCAGCCTACATCTATTGCAGCATAACTAAGGGAGGGTGCAGGGTCACCTGGTCCAGCCCTAACTATATGCTTTAGCAAAAAGGAAAGTTTGAAGCCTAATCTTGAAAGTAGAGATAGTGTCTGTCTCCTGAATCCAAACTGGAAGCTGGTTCCACAGAAGAGGGGCCTGAAAACTGAAGGCTCTGCCTCCCATTCTACTTTTAAATACTCTAGGAACAACAAGTAGGCCTGCAGTGTGAGAGCGAAGTGCTCTAATAGGGTGATTTGTAGAGCTGGGCGATATGAGATTTTTTCATATCACGATATGTTTTTTTCATTTCAGGCGATAACGATATCTATCACGATATAAGCCAAATAACTATATTTGTAAGATTTAAATGTGCCGTTGCTCACAAGTAAAATGTGAAATAATCAGCAGCTTGTTTTTATTTAAATATTTATTTCCCATAATAAGTTCAACAGGGTAGATGTACTTAAGGAACATGAGACTTTTTCAGATAAATAAAGGCAAATATTGCAAACTACACAAAAGGCAGCCGCTAAAGCGTTTAAGTTTCAAAATAGAACAAAGGAAACAGACTAAATTGTCAATTCCACTTAGAAACAAAATATTAATTCTAAAAATAAATCTTAGTTTGTTTTACAGAAGAACAGACAAAACTGACTAACTTTTGTCAATATCAAATAAACTGAGAACTAAAAGGAAATTCTCAATCTCTCCTTGTTGTATAGCTGAGCTTTTCAAACAGTTTTAACAGTTACTTTAGTCTGACAAAAGCCGAATGATGAATTAGCATTTCCAGTCAGAGACTGAGGCTACGTCCACATGTACACGGGTATTTTTGAAAACGGAGATTTTCCGTTTTCGTTTTCAAAAATAATCCCGTCCACACATAAAGGCAGGAATGAAGGAAAACGCTGCTATGAACATGCCAAAGCAGCAGGTGGAGCTAGATTCCTAACCGTGCAGAAATGTTGGCCAATCAGAAGTCTAGAAGCCTCGGTGGGAAAAAGTAAACAAAGCTGCGGCATTTAAGAGGACAAGAGCGGCGAGGTCTATCGCGATAGCTTAATTTCTCTATCGAGTAAAAGTTATATCGCGATACATATCATTATCGTTCTATCGCCCAGCTCTAGTGATATGGTACTACAAGGTCATTAAGATAAGATGGGGCCTGATTATTTAAGACCTTGTATGTGAGGAGCAGGATTTTGAATTCTGGATTTAACAGGAAGCCAAAACAGGAGAAATCTGCTCTCTCTTTCTAGTCCCTGTCAGGACTCTTGCTGCAGCATTTTGGATCAGCTGAAGGCTTTTCAGGGAGTTTTTAGGACATCCTGATAATAATGAATTACAGTAGTCCAGCCTGGAAGTAATAAATGCATGAACTAGTTTTTCAGCGTCACTCTGAGACAGGATATTTCTAACTTTAGAGATGTTGCACAAATGGAAGAACGCAGTCTTACATATTTGTTTAATATGTGCGTTGAAGGACATGTCCTGGTCAAAAATGACTCCAAGGTTCCTCACAGCGTTACTGGAGGCCAAGGTAATGCCATCCAGAGTAAGAATCTGGTTAGATACCATATTTCTAAGATTTTCAGGGCCGAGTACAATAACCTCAGTTTTATCTGAATTAAGAAGCAGAAAGTTAGCGGCCATCCATGTCTTTATGTCTTTAAGACATTCCTGCAGTTTAACTCATTGGTGTGTGTTATCTGGCTTCATGGACAGATAGAGCTGGGTGTCATCTGCATAGCAGTGTAAATGTATGCTATGTCTTCTAATGATACTGCCTAAGGGAAGCATGTATAATGTAAACAGAATTGGTCCTAGCACTGAACCATGTGGAACTCCATAATTAACCTCAGTGTGTGAAGAGGAATCTCCATTTACATGCACAAATTGGAGTCTATTAGATAGATATGATACAAACCACTGCAACGCAGTACCTGTAATACCTACAGCATGTTCTAATCGCTCTAATAGGATATTATGGTCGACAGTATCGAATGCTGCACTGAGGTCTAGCAGGACAAGCACAGAGATGAGTCCACTGTCAGAGGCCATAAGAAGATCATTTGTAACCTTCACTAAAGCTGTTTCTGTGCTGTGCTGAGCTCTGAAACCTGACTGAAACTCTTCAAATAAACCATTCCTCTGCAGATGATCTGTTAGCTGTTTGACAACTACTCTTTCAAGGATGTTTGATATTAGAGCTGGGCGATATATCGAGTTTTTAAAAAATATCGATATATTTTTATACGAGATATAAGATGTGACAATATCCTTTATATCGATATAGTCTATGTTACGTTATAATTATACTTGTGGAGCCGCAAGTTTGCCTTTCTTTCGTCCACTTTCGCCTTTACAACGTTACTCGGCCTCGCCACTCCTTCACTGAACACAACTCCCCCTCCTCCCCCATCGCTTCACCTGCAGGAAGCGACAAGATGGACACGGCAAATCTCCGTTAACGATACTGCGCATCGACCCGTGTGTGGGGCTGGACGTTGTCAACGTGTTAGCTAGCTAACCACGCTAACGCCATGCAGCCCAGAGGTGGTGCACGGACTAAAATCCTTTCATTTTCTCAAAAGTTGACAGCGCGCCTTATGTATGAATTCTGGTTGTGCTTGATGGCCGCGAACCGATTTTATGTGGAACACAGCGCTAAGCAATCTGTCAAAAAATGTTTTAGTACGACTTTGGTAAGCTACGGAGCTGCACCACTTGATGGATTGTCAGAGCATTACGGCTGAGCCTCGCGGAGTGATACGTACTGTGCTTCAACACAATATTACAATATTACCCTACTGTGTATAAGGTTCGCAGCCGAGTGTGAAGCAGCGGGAATGAGGATCAGCACCTCCAAATCTGAGGCCATGGTTCTCAGCCGGAAAAGGGTGGAGTGCCCACTCCGGGTCGGGGATGAGTTCCTTCCCCAAGTGGAGGAGTTCAAGTATCTCGGGGTCTTGTTCGCGAGTGATGGGAGAAGGGAGCTGGAGATCGACAGACGGATTGGGGCTGCGGCTGCAGTAATGCGGACGCTGCACCAGTCAGTCGTGGTGAAGAGGTAGCTGAGTGTAAAAGCGAAGCTCTCAATTTACCGGTCGATCTACCACCCACACATGCAGGGTCTTGGAGTAGGGGTATGTCACCAGGGTGCAGAGGAGGCTACCCCCCCCCCCCCTCTGTCCCCTTCCGGCTGCCTCTGCCTCAATTTTATCCCACAACTTAGACATTCACATTATTCACACTCTCATTACACATACATATAGGATCTTGGGGGTGGGCACAATCACGGAGTCCATATTACCATCAGGGTGTACACCTCACCCCTGGCGTCGTTGCCCACCTCTCAATTTTAAATACACTTAGACATTGAGGGCTATCAGGAGGGACTATGCGCTTACCTGCTGCTCTCTGGCAGGTAGCTCCATGCCCTCCTGAGTTTTAATTGCACCTTAGAACACACATGCATCAACACTACAATGAGCGGGTGGAGGGAGGTTTGGAGTCTTCTCCCATCCCCATTCTCTGCGGCCTGCTGGAGCGGGAGGGCTAGGAGGAGTTGGCCGTCCGACTGCGGTCTGGGGTGTGGGGCCTCCCTGCTGCTACGGAGTCGGGGCGGTCTGCCTCTCCCCACCGCAGGGAAAAGGGTAACACCACCTGGGTCTGGGTGCAGTTCCCCCCTCCAGGGGCAAGGGTACCTAGACCTGGTTCGTAGAGTACGCTTGGGGAGTGTGTACAGCGTCTCTTTATGTCCCAACCACATTGGTTGAGTGTGGAGTAAGTGCATATGAGAGCATGAGGGTGGGAATGGATGTTTGTGTCTGTGTGTTCCTGTATGTCTGTGTCTATATGTCAGGTTGGGTATCAGACACCACCTCTCTGGGGACACCTCAGGCCCTCCAAGGTTTGGAGGCCTATCTCCACCCACCACCACTTCCCCTGCCGGTGGCGGACTCCCTCAGGTGTCGGTGCGTTGGTGGTTCTTTGTGTCTGGGGGTGGGCGTCCAGGTACACACCGGCTCACTCCTTGGCGGCCGCTTATTGGGGCCTGGAACCTGGGGCTCGCTCGGACCACTTCGGAGGTGGGGTGCCCCCGGCCTCTCGGCCTGGGGCTCGGTCACTCAGGCACAGCTGGCTGCCGGCGGAGCTCACGGGCGCGTCACTGCAACTCCCCCTGGCTTCTGCTCCGCGGCTGCTGAGTGAACCCTCATCTGGGACTCTCCTCAGCTCTTGCTGGGACAGTGGCGCAGCTGCCCCTCTGTTGGTTTTCCATGGTCTCTTGTGTTCTGGGGGCCTCTGGATGTCTGGAGTTTTGATCTCCTCCATACCTGCTTCATACCCTGGAGGACGGGGCTGTGGCCCCCCCACACTCCCTAGCAGATCGTTACATGGAGAAACCTTTGGAATGCAAGCACGCTGATCCACACAGGTATGCACACGGGTGTTCACTGCTCGTAGACTTAAATTACACCTTTCTTGGCTACTACTTCGAAGCACATCTGTCCTGCGTGCTGCACAACAACATTGAATATTTAGTATTTACTGCTGTTTACACTTAGCTAGATTAATGCGATGGTGTTGTGTTTAGTATGTTGCTTTGTTTTTTTTGTTTTTTTGCTTGTTTTCTATTCTTCTCTCAACAGGTGATCCAGGAGATTCTTATTTTTTTTCTCCCCCCCTTTCTCACTGTCCCTCTCCCCTTCTGTTTTTCCTTTCCTTCCTCTTTCTTTCTTCCTTTCCTATCCCTCACTCATGTCTGTCCCATCTGTAACATCTGAAAATAAAATATAATAAATAATAAAAACAAAGATCGACCAAATGGACCAATATGGCAATGCCACGAAGATCCATTTGGCAAAGTAAATCCATTGGGTATCCTTGTTGGTCTTCAGACAACAATTCTGATGGCTAAAGAACCAAATGGGACAGGCAAAAAAAAAGAAAAAAAAAAAAAAGAAAAAAAGAAAGGTTACTGGTGGATGCCAGCAACCATCTTGGAAGAGAACAATATAATCTGTTATAAGGCCTCCATTTGAAAATTGTGTATTTGATACTAGAATATAATAGCAAAATGTAATTTGAAGATAACATGTAGTATTTAAGTGACCAAGTAGTATTGGGTAAAAGTTATTGAATGGTGTTGGGATAAAGTGAGAAAATTGTGAAGGATTAAAATATTCCAAGAGCTCAAATTACTTCATCAAAACATGTTTAAGTCACATTTTATCAACACAAATTGCACAGGCTTATTGAACTTGAATAAATTGTGTTAATTTAACTCAGTTGTTTAAGTTGCTGCCAAAGCAAAACATCTGTGTGCAACAAATGTCCACCATTGAATTAAGTAAATCCAACAACATATTTTTTTCAGTGTAGTTTGGACTTTATGATTTCTGTAACTGGAAAATATTATTTTGTTTAAAGACAGAAGTGACCGCATAGTTGCAACATCAAAGGGAAATATTAATTAATTAGCATCAAGTATATTTGTTGCTTAAGCGTTTGCACTATAACTTAAGTAGGATTATAACTTTTAAGGAAGGAAAGATTTCAGATATTTAGTTCACTCTTTCAGTTATTTTATATGAAATTAAAACATTTACGTTGGTCAAATATGATGCTCTAAATCAAATAAAAGTTTGAAAATAAATGATGTATTTTTAAATGCTGCAACAAATGTTCACAAAAAGTAACTATAATTAAAACCAGTTAAACAAAATCAAATGTTTGAATCATGCTTAACCAAATGCCAGGCTGCAGAGCTGAACCTAAAGTATACGTAGAAAGATTTCAACATCTGAGCAGTTTTTAATGTTTTTATCACATATAAATGTCACAGCAGTGGGTCCTGGCCCAATGCTTTGTGTTTTTGGTTTTCTTTGACTCTTGTTTTTCTTGCTTTTTGTTCTTCTTATTTATCAGGCTCTCAGTAATCTTAGTTCTCCCTCCCTCAGTGTTCATTTCAGCCTGTGTTTAGTTTCTGTTCCCGTGTCCCACGTTTCATCGTTTCATGTCGAGTCAGCCCTGTCTCTCTGTTTCCTGTGTCTCCCCAGTCAGCCCCGCCTCCCTCGGGCACTCATGTGTGATACAGAGTAATAAACCTGACTACATTTGCTACACTCTCTTTATTACCTGTTACTTTAAAATTCATACACTAATTATGTCTGCCCATCTCTCTAATGTGAAGGTCAAAGGTCAACATCCCAGTGACATAAGAATAATCCCAAAGGGGCAAAGGCAGCGGTTAATTTAGCACATTTAGCATTAAGGGTACAGCAAGGATATACTTTTACTTATTGTGGCAGGGGTGTGGTCTCTGGCCTGCTGCAGCGGAGGCTGGTGGCGGGACGTTGGACGGCACAGGTGAGGGTGATGGAGCTCATGACTCTCCCCTTTATAGTGACGGAGGAGACTGGCGTGGGGGAAGCGTGTAGTGGAGGAAGCCGAGGAGAGAGCTGGTTTCTGGCTACAAAGACGGCGTCAAACCAGAAAAGATTGCTCGTGGTCAAATAATGTGTAATAATAATGAAATAAATAGGCCATTGGGAAAAACTTGATTTTGAAATAAAGACTGACTTTGAAAAAAAGGACATTTTGGAATAAAAATGGCTGGGAATAAATAAAATGCCTCAGGAATAATCTCTGTTATTGTGAAAAATAATGATCATGAAATAATATTTCACAATAATAAGTAAATTTATATAGCAGAATGCAATATATTTCACAATAATGAGCTTTTTTTCAAAATGTGTTCAATTATTTCACAATATCATTCTCACATTACATATCTGTGTCTTATTTATTGACATAGTTATTTATTTCATCATGACTTATTTATTTATTTAATTTTGAACACTTTGGAGTTCCATATGGTTGTAGTGGGCTTGTAATGTAAATGTGTCTGATTAAATGTGACATTAATGCTGACGCTGCATCAAACCCTGATAAAACAGTTCTATTAGTGGGTCTGTGTGATCAGCATCAGTGGGTGAAGCTGAGGCCTTGACTAGTAGAACGTCATGTTGGTGTTTAACAACACATGAGCCAACATCAGACTCCGAGCGCTACGATGCTAAAGATCAGAAGATCCAGTGTGACATCATCGTTACCTGGCAACAGTAGCCCTCATCTGACTTTATTGGAGGATATTTACACCAGCAACACGGTTTAGTTTGATATGACGGATTAACAACATGCGCTGTGATATCCAGTTCATCTGTAATAGATACTGGATCTAATCAGTCAGCAGATATTTGATCAGCTTATTTATAATTATACTAGAAACAAATACAACTGTGTTGGTGATTCATGCAAACTTGCATATCAGCCTTTGAAGGTTTTGTAGTATTGAGAACAAAGAGGTTGTGTTAGGGCTGAAAAGCCCGACTTGTTCTCCTCTGCAGGTCATCAAATGCACCACAGAAGTTTGTATTTGCACAGCCTGTATATGTTTGATGGCTTTATTATTCTCTGTTCAAAGACAGTAAATATGGAAAATGTCTCATGTAGTATCAGCTTCATGTAAAATGACTGCAGCAAACATTTAGAGAACATGTGCTGCTGTTTGTCCTACATTTCAACACTGAATGAACCCTGAAAACATGATGGCAGCTGGCAGGTTGGAGTTCACATGAAATATCGGCTGTATGAAGACTGGAAATATAGATGATAAAAACATGCAGCCAAACATTTGTGGACATGAATAAACTATCTGATCCAAAAAGCAGGAAGTGACACAGCTAGAAAGTGTGTAACAGCTGAAGTCAAATGTAATGCAGAGTTGAATCTGCACTTGGATCCATCTGTGAAAGGTCCACATGTAGGAATCACATGAGTCCTGATGTTTGTCAGTCCAGCTTGATAACTCCATCTACTGTGGCTACATATACTGGGCTGGTAGCTCCACAGTGTTGGAAAGAAACTATTAAATGTGCAAAGTTTAAAATCAGAGGCTCTTCTAACACAGGAGCCATGTTGAGTTTAGATCACAGCCGACCACCGGCAGTCTGAAATGGAATGAAGCCCATTGACAGCCAGCAGGTCTAAACAGGAACACACCCATTTGTATGTGTGGCAATGATGTGGCTGCAGCTGACACAGGATTGGTTCAAACTAAACATCAGACACATTTCACAGAGTTCACAAATAAACTCACGTTTTTATTTTTGAAGATGATCATAAAGTAGAATTTATGGTCCAGTAGAAACAGCAGGAGGTTTGAGCCCCTCAGCCCTAAACTGAGTGTTTCAGCTGATCTGAGGCTTTCTGGGAGTTTGTTCCAGATATAAGGAGCATAAAAGCTGAATGTAGCTTCTCCGTGTCTGGTTCTGACTCTGGGAACTGATAAAAGACCGGATTCAGATGACCTGAGGGATCTGGAAGGTTCATACTGGGTCAGGAGGTCACTGATGTATTTTGGTCCTAAACCATTCAGAGCTTTATAGACCAGCATCAGAACTTTAAAGTCTATCCTCTGACGGACAGGCAGCCAGTGTAAAGACCTCAGAGCTGGACTGATGTGGTCCACTTTTTTGGTCTTAGTGAGGACTCGAGCAGCAGAGTTCTGAATGAGCTGTAGTTGTCTGACTGATTTTTTAGGTAGACCTGTAAAGATGCTGTTACAGTAATCAAGCCTACTAAAGATGAATGCATGGACTAGTTTTTCCAGGTCCTGTTGAGACATCAGATCTTTTATCCTTGAAATATTCTTGAGGCGATAGTAAGCTGATTTTGTTATTGTCTTAATGTGTTTTTCTAAGTTTAGGTCTGCATCCATCACTACACCCAAATTTCTCGCCTGGTTTGTGGTTTTTAGATGTATAGATTGAAGTTTTCTGGTGACCTGTAATCGTTTTTCTTTGGTGCCAAAGACTATTACTTCAGTTTTGTTTTTGTTTAGCTGGAGAAAATTGTACGGGGCCTTGGTCTCCTGGTGACATTGTGATATATATTTGTGTGTCATCTGCATAGCTATGACAGTTTATTTTGTTGTTCTTTATAATCTGTGCCAGTGGGAGCATGTAAATGTTAAACAGAAAGGGTCCCAAGATGGAACCTTGGGGAACTCCACATGTGATACTTGTCTGCTCGGATGTGAAGTTACCTATTGATACAAAGTATTTCCTGTTTTCTACGTATGTTTTGAACCAGTTTAGTACAGTTCCTGAAAGACCTGTCCAGTTCTCCAGTCGTTTGAGTAATATGTTGTGGTCAACTGTATCAAATGCTGCACTGAGATCCAGTAAAACTAAAACTGACATTTTTCCACTGTCTGTATTCAGACATATGTCATTAAACAGCAGAAACAGGATTTGGAGGAAGATGTTAATAGATTAGAAAGAATTGTACACTGTGAATCAATGCAAGTCTTTCTATATAGACAGATCTGTAATAATCCCTCAGGTAGGTTCCTCTGGGACAGTCACAGATAGAGACACCAATTCTGACATCCTTTGAAAGTCTGACTTTGAATTTTCATCACTCGTCATGCACACAGATGTTAATTCTACATATTCCTGGTACTGAACTCTAAATCAATATGAAGAAAATGCTCCTGCTAATCTGCATCTATGTTGATATCAAATCCTTTTCCAGCACATGGATAAATCTCTATAAATCTTTCAGTCTGATCAGAATGGGCACAGTGTTGTTATTGCAGCTCCCTGATGTTTGAAAAGCTAAATGTCCATTTTAAAGTGCTCGTGTGTAGGATTGTGTTTCCTTCCTTTGTGCAGTTCTTACAGTAAACATGTTTGAATGTTTCCTGTTCCCCTGATGCTTCTTCCTGTTGGATAAAATTGGTTTGAATAACATGTTCTTATAGGTTTCAATGAACTTCAAACTGTGATCCACTTACAAAACTGCCTCATTTTATTGGAACGATCCACATTTGCATCCATTCACGGTACATTTGACATCTGAACACGTTTGTACACATGATGAAAGGACAGATGGTGTTTGTGTGTCCTTCTTAAACTCAGTGTGGATGTTTCATCATGTAGAACTACTTAGAACAAAGTCTTTGGAACATTTGGAGAACACGTTTAGGAAAGTAACATCCTGGTAGAACATTTTCTTAAAGCAAAGCAGAGCTGCAACATGACTGTGAGGATTCAGAAGAATAAAGTCAGAATACTTTATTATTATGAAGACTAAAGTGCACCTTAATGCTGCCGATGAACACACATGTTCTTTGTGAAAGCATGTGTGAGCATAGCTGACGTGCACCACACTGACCCCACTCGCCCCATTTCTTCATCCACTTCTTGCTCTTGTGCTTGAAATGAGACGCAGCAAAAGTCAGAGGCTCTAAAATCCACAAAAAGGGGGCTCGTTAGATCAGGATACTGGATGTGATCCATAGAAAACATGGATAATACACCACTTTATTTGAAGCATCTGTAGCACTGCCTCAGCTCTGGATGTTTCCACAGACTCCTCTGTGCACCTAAAGGAAAGGTCAAAGGTCAGCAGCACATGTAGTTGGGACAATTCTTCAGTTGCACAAACTCTACAATTTTTTTCCTCCAATGACGACTTTTCACTTGCAGAAATGGTCCTGTGTGATTTCCAGGCTGTGATATAAAAACTAGTTCCTAATGGCAGCGACTCACTCAGTAAACATGTGTTTCCTTCACCAACCTCACACACAGATCCAATAAGATCAGGAAGTGGGCAGTATAGTACAATATGTGTTATTCTGTGCTGCACTGCCCAAACTAAAGATCTGCTGAAGTGTTGGAAATGATCCAGATGTTTATTTTGGACGATACAGCAGAAGATCAGACATGAAAGTGGAGATAACACAGAAGACCTGCAGCAAAGGTCAGAGGTCAGACTGGGCCCTGGATTCAACAATGAGCCAATGATCATCAAGCAGTGACTAAAGCAGAGCCCTGACGTTCTGACATTCATCACACAGTCAGAACAAATGTCTGCTGATGACTTCATCTCATGAAACGACTGATAGATGTCAGTTCATTGATCAGCTGAGCTGCTGATCTTCATCGTCACAGAAACATTCAGCTTGTTTCAATCAGTAAATAACTCCCACTACTCCCAGTTTGAACTGTTCCCACTCAAAGTGCTGTGAGAACAATGATCATTGTAGAACTTCACAAACATCACGTGTTGTTTTCCACATGTAAGATCAGCAAACACACAGAAACTTCCTGTTGCCACACACGGCCTCTAAAATCTCTTCCACGCTTTCTGTCTGAAGTCCACTCTCTGTGTCGGATCCACAGGAAACAACAAGATCTTATTAACATGGTTTTCAATGTGTCTCCTTCCAAAAAGTCCAACCAATGAACAAATGTGTGTATTTGTGGAGGCCGAACAAAAGCATGACACATTTCTCTGTTTCTATAAACTGGAGTCAAACACAAACATGAAGAGTTTCACTGACAGACTCCAAAATGCCCCCACAGTGGATCAAAGGGAAATCCTACAGTGTGGCCAGAGACTCTTAATGGCTCCAACATCAACACATCCACAATGTTGGATCCAGTTCTGCCTCACAGAGTTACTAAGACACACCCTCTGCCAGCATCACAACAGCTCCACCTGCTTCACCTGCCTCCTCAGCATCTGTACACCTGAAGAGAAAAGAAAGGCTCCAACAGCTCAAATCTACAAAGGATTCATGAAGTTTCATCCAACAATAACATGTTTGCCTTCCACAGTGTGCTGTTAGACACCACTGTACCTCTGCCATTTCAAAAAGAGCAGCTTGGGAACATTTTGGCTCCAAACACTTTGTGTTTAAGTTCTTTGTTTTCTTTGTGAAGCCGACAACATCTGGAGCTTTGTGACTCATAGAAACATCATTTTGTTCTTTAGATGACAGCAGATTGGGACTGAATAATCAATCACTATCAAACCAATAAAGACAAACATGCTGATTTTACAGGAACTTTGTTGGAGAAGCTGCAAAGACATGAAACTGGTGGAGATCCCAAACCAGTTGATAGTGCTGGTTATTCCAAATAAAGCTGTTTCCCTTTGAGATGAAATGACTTTGTGTCCTGATATATAATAAAGATGTTGTTGTTTTTGAGCCCCTGTATTAAAAGTAGTTTAAAGTCAGCTTGAGTTTGATGTCTTTATGTCAAAGCTGCTCATGATGTTGAGCTGCTGATGGAATAAAAACAATATAAAAGCATGTAGTCCAGACTTAAATGTAGCCTGTTGTTAGCTGAGGTCCACACACAGTGTTTGACAGTGTAAAGTGTGTGAAAGGGCTGCTGGTGGAGCTCACTAGGATGAGCAGGTGACCATGTGCCACGAGGTGGAGAGCAGCTGGCCTGGCTTTGACCCGGGCCACGCCCCCTTTCTCTCTGCTTTGCTGTCACTTATCTTCACTGCTCTGTCCAATAAAGCTGAAAAAGGCCCCGAATCAAAGAAATCTGCTGCAGCCTCTGAAATGTCTTCTGTTTCCTTCCCGACGGCTTTTTCACCGTCAGCCCATCAGACAGTCCAGCAGCATTTATGATGATGTCATGATGTTGAAGAGGCTGCTACGGTGGCCTCCCATGACCCCCAGCCTCATCACAGCTGAGATGCAGACATTTGAAAACATTCAGCAGACAACTGAATAACAGTCCAACACAACAGTCTGTGTGCAGACACACACTGACCTTTCATATAGTCAAACACAGCTGGTTGAGTCATTTCTCTGTGAGTCTAAAGTGAATCTAGTATTTGAAAGTCCACTTCCTGTATTTGTTGTTGAAGACTTCTTCAGCTTCTTCTCGAGGACATCAGCTGCTTGTTTGGCAGCAGAGGCAGTTAAGAAGCTTCCTGAAAAACACTGAACAGTGAGTTCACTGTGGCATATGACAGATTCAGCTTTCTGTGTGCAAATGTGTCTGTGTCGACCTTTCAAATGCTGTTGAATCCAAAACATCAGCGGCTCCTCGGCTGCTCACTTCATGCACTTCTGTCTGTGTGACAGTCCAATGACATCACAGCTGTTTCCAGCCCCAGTGTCTCAGGACTGGACACCTTTAAACATGTCGAGGATCAAACAGCGTCCAGCTAAACACACATGAAACTATCAGAGCTGACAATCATTCCAATAACATCTAATGGTTCATGTATGTAGACACAGGACTACAAGGAAATGGCTCTCAGCATCTGGCTGTGGGAACACATGAGTCCCTGTTTGTGTTCAGATTGTGTGCATGTTTTAGACGTGTGTCACATGTAGAAACACAACAATCCCACAATGACACACAGATGTGTTTGACACAGCTGTGCAGCTGTAAGTTGTTTCTAATGATTCATTGAAGCTCTTCTAACATTCTGGAGACGATCAGTACATGAATCTGTTCAACACGACAACAATTTGACTTCAGTGTGAACGTTTGCATTAAATAACCTTCTTCATCCAGCTGACAGCATCTTCATCCTATGATGTGAACAGTTCCTCCTGTTGATGACAAACCTCTGACAGGATCTGCTTGAGGAGCTTTTTCATGTGCAGCTCTCTGAGCTCAGGGCTGAGCTGCTGTTTCATCTTTAAGAGCTGCTGCCTCCTCGCCGGACTTGTTCTCCTCTTCTTCTCCTAATGACACCATTTCTGCTTCATATTAAATTCAATAAAGATGCTGACATGTATCTGTAGCAACAACATCATTGAATCTAGAACAACTGGAGCCAAACCAGTGGCTCTGCTGGGATCACTGGTGAGCCAACACTTCCTTGTTGATGCAGATTTCAGGGCTTCCTTTTGCTCCTCCGTTATAACTGTTCTCTCTTCTCAACACATGATGACACAAAGGAATCAGCAGTGACAAAGATGATGCTGAAGAGAAGCACACACTTCACACATATAACAGAGCAGTGCAGTTACACACACCTCTGCTCGACATCAGGCCTCAAACAAAGACACAAAACACTAACTTGACTCTAAACAGAAGAAACGAGCAGCTGTTTCTGTTCTGTGCTTATTTATATTTGACACACATGCTTCTCTTTGTGCAAACACACATCGCACTATAAGGGTAACCTCGCACACAATGATTGGACAGCACAGTGATGATGCTGGGAGATCCTATACGCAGCAACACAGAAACACTGAGAACTTTAAACAATGATGGAAAGTGTTATAAATGACTTGTTGGCCTCTGATCTGTCACAAACAGCTGAAACGTGTCTCTCATGAGTCACATGAAGGTTTTTGACAGAAAGGACAAAAAGTAGCTGCAGTCAGTTTGTGTCATTTTTATATTTATTCATCTGGGAGAAAAATCTGAGGGACATTAAAATGTGTTTTCAACAGAGACAAGAACATGAATATAACAGAACAGGTAAATGAACATGTTTCAAGTAAACAGCTGGACTGATCAGGTCCAAACACAGAGTGATAAACTTGTCAAACAGCTGTCATATCTTTATATAGAAGCTCTTTATAAATGCTGCTCACTGCAGTCTGTTTACTAATAATGTCAAAGTGTTAGAAACACAGAAACATCAGAATGGTCTTTGTTCACAGAAACCTGTCTGGGATCCTTTGTTGTTCTTTTGATGCAGAGTTACATTATAAATATAAAGAGTTATTTCAGAGTCTCATCAGTTTTCCTGCATGTCTTTATTTAACACATCAGCAGGGCTGAAGCTCTCATGTTAAACACACACTGATCTATGGACACGTTCATGTGTTTCTAACAGAACCAGGCTGTTATCAGCCTGCACTAACATTATGTCACACACACTGAATGTAACAGTGACAGTTTACATCATCACACAATCAGCTGTGATTGTTTCACTGTCATCAAACGAGTCAACAGGAAGTAGAATCAATAGAAACCAATCATTTACTGACAGCATGTCTGATGGAAATAAGTGCAGATTATGTATGAAGTCTAACTGCACACAGTAACTGTGTTACAATAAGGACTTAACAGCGCCCTCTGCTGGAGTGTTTCAGTACTGCGTTAACTAGAATACACCACCTCCTCCTCACACCACCTGCTACAGCTCTACTCTTCTATGACTACAGTCATCCACAGCACTGATGTGAGGTCACATGGTTCATATGTAAGGAGCACAGCTGACCTCAGGTCAGTTTAATGACTGTGAGCAGCAGCTGTGTTATTGTCACTGTGACAGGGAGACACTCTCAGACACAGCGCTCATGTCAGCTTGTTCTCATGCAGGAGGATCAGGAGCTCCATGTTTGTCTTTCTGTTTGAATCATGATGTGTTTGTGCCATCAGAGTCTGTCATGAGTACTCAGGGTTTCACAGCAGCTCTTCTGGATGCTGACGAGGACTCCAACCTCATGTTTCACCTCTCTGAGCTTCTGATGTCTGTGAACACTCGTGTTTCTTCTCTGGGCTCATCTGGACAAAAACACCTTTCTGTGTTTGGCTGCAGCCTCATTCTGACTGACAGGAAGTGTGTTATCCATGAGCTGCACTTCTGTGAGGAAGTTTCCTGCTGTGTTTCCTGTCTGTGGACAAACACGAGTGTTCCAGCTGAGGACTTGGTTCCTTCCACCTGTCCATACAGGACATCACGCTGTCTGCAGCTCTGTAAATGCAGCTCCAGGTCCTTCCACGTGCTGCTCTGTATTTGTGCAGTTTGTAGTGTGTCCTGGGAAACGTAGCACACATGGTGTTCTTCTGCTGTTTCCTCCTTTCACTGAGTGTGAAACACTGACGCTGTGCTGTTGTTCACAGAGGGGAGCTGATTCTAGCTGCAGCTGGACTCTGTCATCTAACTGAATGTGTTGGTGCTGATCACGGGGCTCTGAGGGGGGAGCAGCAGGAGGACTCTGGATGCTGACGTCAGTGTATCTGTGGAAGCTCCCACAGCGTGTCTGTCATTCAATATTGTGCTGTATATTGTATCTATGCAAAGATGAACAGACTGTGTGTTCACTGGTCTCTGTGCTGCAGCTCTGATGTCATCATCACTCCCTCCTCCACCCTCAGCAGTCCCAGCATGCTGCTGTGATGCACCCCACCCTCACTCTACACCTGAGCCACAGACCACACCCTCCACCTCAATATACACCACAGTTTTCTCTGCTGTGGAAATGAGATCAGGAGGAAATCATCATTATTATTATTTAATAAACGCTCACATTAATGTGGGCTTATTTGTTTCATATTAGAAACATTAGTTGAGTGTTTTTAGTATAAAATGGTCAAAGTCCCTCTTTTTGCTCCTCCCCTCACCTGTGGATGGGCGGTGCTGTTACCGTGGTGACAGCTTGGATGTGTTTCAGTCCTGCCTGGTTATCACTGCAGGAATCTTTCACATTTATTACAGGTAATAACTCTGATTTTTCTGTGTATTATGAACCAAATGTATCCTGATACACACAGAGATGGATGAGCAGAGGTTTTTTTTGCAGTTTATGTAGTTACTATGGACTTAATGCACACATATTATTAAAATTAGGGCTATAACAGTTGTATTGATGTATAGCAACTTGAAATGCTCCCACAAATGGCTCCACAGCATGTAAAAATATAACAAAAGCTCTGGCGGACTTGGTTCTGTGGTCAGTCTTAAAGGGTGAAGTTAAACTCTGTAATCTTCACTGTGTCACAGAGTTCAGTGAGTCCCGTTATTCACAGTATCAATCAGATCATCAGAGAACAGCTGATCAGCAATCAGTGGTGCCAACAGCGCCTCCTGTGGTGAGAGGATGCAATAATGCAATGTAGCATTTTTCCACTCAACACTTGCAGTCATGGAAACTGTCTGTTGGATCTGTGTGACGTTGCTTTCTTGGTTAGAGTTCCTCACAAATGTCCAGATGATTCTTCTAATGAGGCGTCGACCATGTTTGCAGCTCTTTGGAAGAAAACGTCGCCCTTTGCCATCCTTACTTTTCTTTGACTTCTTCAAATGCAGCTGAACTCCAGCTGGTATTTTCTTGGACTTTGCAGCTGTTTCTGGTCATCAGTTCATTCCTGCAAACCTCTGAAGCTGAACAACAATGATACTGCATTGCTGGCTGATCCCAAAAGGTTGATTCTGTTCATCTGGACCTTTTCAGAAACGTTTGCTCACTGATCAGGTGACTTCTTCAGTCTCAGCTGACTGCAGCTTTACAAGCTTACAAACAGCACATTTGCACAATGACTGAAAGCAGCAGCACCTGATATATATGATACTAATATAATACATATACATATATAATCCATACTAATGATGAAGGAACTGAGCTCACAGTCCATTGTTCATTCAGTGAACTACTCAGTTTATTTTGGGCCTCAGAAATGCTCACTCTGTTTGTACATCACTGTCAGCAATAGACTCATTCTGCTGTGTGGACAGGAACACATGTGACATCACTTCCTGTTTGTTTGTGACTGAAGAAGTTTACAAGGAATCATTGAGAAGAGTTTCAAACATCAACTGATTGAATCCATGAATCTGAAAACGTGTTTGTGAGTGAAAGAGACAGACATGTACAGACTGAACTATCTGTTCAACAGTCAGAGTGTTTCTGTAACAGGAGACACTCTTTACACTCCACTCAGCACAGGGACACTGAGGTACCAGACCAGAAATAAAACCCAGGATAAAGAGTTTGAGTGAATGTGGTGTTGAAGGTGTGGAGGTGGATCAGAGTGTCAGAGGAGACTCTGTAGAAGGACAGAGTGCCAGCAGGACAGTCCACATACACTGCTGCTCTGTTAGAGACAGAGGAGGAGGAGGAGGAGGAGGAGATGGATGTGTGGCTTTTATTGTGCCTGACAGAATGAGGACCATCATCAGAGCAGCACAGACACCAGGACTGATCATTGTCTCCAAACAAACAGTCAACACTGACTCCTTTCCTTCTGATGCTTCTGTAACTCACTGATATATCAACGTTTCCTCTCCACTCGACCTCCCAGTAACAGCGACCAGTCAGACCATTTCTACACAGCAGCTGAGGATAAACATCAAATCTGTCTGGATGATCAGGATATGACTGAACCTCCTCCACTTGTGTCACCTTCCTGTTGTTGTCAGACAGTTGGAGGTTTGTGTTCACTGTGTTTGTGTCGATTGTGAGTTGACAGGAATCTGATGGAGAGAACAAACACAATCCAGCTGCAGTTATTGATCCATCATCTGTTCATTGATTGACACTTTGATGATGACTCCTGACATGATGAAGATGGTTGAATGTGTGCTGCTTTGTTTTCATGAATCCCATTAAAAACACACTTACACTTCCTCAGACCTGGTCTCAACCATCGGACTCCAGCAGGCTCCACCCTGAAAGGAGGAGGGGGGTCAGAGCAGCACAGTCAGCATGCACACATGGACATTACATGGCTCTCACACACACACTGTTACACACTGAGCTCAAAGCTCGGCTCCACTGTTTTATTCAAAGAAATCTACATTTATTTATCAGCACATTTAAAAACAGCTTGAGCCAAAGTGCTGCACAGAGTAGAGAGAAAATAGGAAACATACACAGTAATGACTATAAAGACTGGTCAGGATTGAAAGCTACAGAGTACAAATGTGTTTCCAACCGGCTTTTAAAAATGTCCAGTGTTGGTGACGACCTGATGTGAAGGGCGACTGTTCCAGAGTTTGGCTGCAGCCATCGATAAAGCTCACCTCTGTTTTTACGTCTAGTTCTGGTCAGAAGCTGCTTATCTGCAGACCTGAGGGCTCCACTTGGATTCTTTTGTTAAAGAGAGATAAGATGGAGCCAATCCATTCACAGATTTAAAGACAACCAGATCTGGAAGTGGATTCTACCACGTACTGGTAACCAGTGGAAAAAGCTGGTGATGGGTCGTCTAGCACAGACCCACCGCTGGAACCAGACAATTGATGAGGGAGAGAACTGTGACAGCGCCGTTCCTTCACTTGACCTCAGTCGCTCTCGTCTGCTCCCTCGTAACACTGCTCTTTATTGAGCTTACATGAATATGCACAAGTTCATTATGACGTCTTACACAGGTATGAACAAAGAGTACCAGTCTGTGCATAGTGTGTGTGTGTGTGTGTGTGTCTGTGTCTGTGTGTGTGTGTGTGCGTGTCTGTGTGTGTCTGTGTGTGTGTGCGTGTGTGCATGTGTGCGTGTGTGCGTGTGTGTGCGTGTGTGCATGTGTGTGTCTGTGTGTCTGTGTGTGTGTGTGTGTGTGTTCCAGATGTGACCCTGTGACCCCAAAGCTGGTGCTAAGAGTCCAGCGGTCCCCCTAACAAAGGGCTCTTATACTTAACCAGACACAGAGTAGGTGTCCTCCTACACCAGGGGTCTCAAACTCGTGGCCCGCGGGCCAATTGCGGCCCGCAGGACGATAGTTTTTGGCCCCACCTTAATATGAAAATGTAATGTTAGTTTGATAATGTATGACACTTTACAGTGTTGTGGGCGGAGCTGAATTAACCCACCAATCAGGGTGGGATATGGATCTCAGGGGACACCAGCCGGGCTTGATGCAAGCAGGGAAACATTTCTCAATGAGTCAAAGTTCCAGCAGCGTTGCCCTGGAGTGTTTCTTTCTTTCTGTGCCTGGCTGGCTTCCTCCTTTCTATTGGGCAAACGCCGACATTCGCCCCAGCGCGCTGCGTTCACAACACTTCAAAAAAAGTTGTTTTTTTAAGTTGCTGCCCAGCGGGACATTATACGTATATAGATTTATACACACGTCAGTGGGATTTAAAGTTATTTTTCCACAGAGAGAGATCTCATATTAACTCTCACAGTGATGCGTAGGCGGCGGGATAAAAGAAAAGTCATGAACTCAATGCAGCCCAATTTAGTCTGCAGTCACATAGCGACACCTGTTCATCGGCAACAACAGTCCCCGGTAACCCGGACTAATTATAGGGTCGCACCGTAATTTGTGGCTCCATGTTTTTATTTGCATCACTGCGTTTGCATTGCAGCAAACATGAACATTACATATATTTCAATATAATGTAAAAGCAGTCAAAACAACTAACATCAGAAACAGCTGATGTTATTTGTTATATGTCACGGTGTCATTTCCGCTTCTTTCTCCTGTAACAACAGCCCGGCGCCGTGAGCAGTCGCCTTTTTTGCGCTCGCTATCCCTGCACTTTCTACCATCTGCAAACGCCACGGTGTTCGTGTCGTCATGAAAGACATGAACATCGAGCGTAAAAACAAAGGAGACTGCTACCGGCTTTTTATCTGCCGATCGCCGTGCTACGGTTGCAAGAAAAAGAAGCAGAAATGACGTTCTCTACGCGTTGAGACGTTCCCCGTCCGTCGGCTAAACGCTTGATTGAAACTTCAATGCGACAGTGACACCAAGTAGAATTATAAATGTCACATAGCCCCAAACATGTCTTTTTCAAAGCCTGCGGTGAAGAGAAAGGTTGGTGATGAGCACCGACAATTTCAGGAAAAGTGGGAAATGCAATATTTCTTTGTTGAGCACAGGGGCACCCCGACCTGTCTTATTTGCACAGAGAAAGTTGCGCTGCACAAGGAATACAATTTGAAACGTCATTACACAACTAGACATGCTGAGCTGGATGCAAAATACCAGGGAGACGAGAGAGCGAACCGGGTTGCCAGTCTTAAAACAGATCTACTGAGGCAGCAAGATTTCGCCAAGAAAGCAACCAAAGAGAATAATGCAGCAGTCGGAGCCACGTGGTTAGTGAGATGATTGCTAAAGCAGGGAAGCCATTCACAGAAGGTGCATTTGTCTAAAAGTGCATATTGCAGGCTGCAAATATAGTCTGTCCGGGAAAGAAAGGTCAGTTTAGCAACATCAGCCTTTCTGCCAACACCGCAGCAGATCGCATTTCTGACCTGTCAAGTGACATTTATGACCAACTGTGTGAGAAAGCCAAATGTTTCAGTGTATACTCAGTCGCTCTTGATGAGACCACAGACATCACCGACACTGCCCAGCTCCCAATGTATGTCCGTGGTGTTGATGACAGTTTTGAAGTGATGGAGGAGCTGCTCACAGTAATTCCAATGCATGGCCAGACCACCGCTCAGCAGATATTTACAAGCTGTGTGATGCCATTGAGAATGTTGGTTTGCCATGGAAGAGGTTTGTTGGAATAACAACAGATGGAGCGCCATCAATGACAGGGAGGAAACATGGACTGGTGGCACAAAACAAACTGGAAGAGGAAGGCGTGGAGGAGGCCATTGCTCTGCACTGCATCATCCATCAGCAGGTCCTTTGCAGCAAATGCCTGAAGTTTGACAATGTGATGTCTATTGTTGTGAAATGCATCAACCAAATCAGATCCAGGGGCTTAAAGCACCGAAGGTTCTGTGCTTTTTTAGAGGAAATGGAGTCAGAATATGGGGATGTGCTCGACTTCACTGAGGTACGTTGGCTCAGCAGGGGAAATGTATTAAAGAGACTTTTTGAGTTGAGAGCAGAAGTGAAGCCTTCATGGAGAAGGATGGAGTTAGTGTTCCTGTGCTAACTGATCCCAAATGGCTCATGGACTCAGCTTTTCTTGTTGATATGACACATGAGCTTAATGTACTGAACAAGACGTTACAAGGCCAGGGGCAACTTGTCAGTGCTGCCTATGACAACGTGAGAGCATTCTCCACAAAACTGGCGCTCTGGAAAGCTCAGCTCTCTCAGACAAACCTTTGCCATTTCCCAGCATGCAAGGCTCTCGTGGATGCAGGCACACCATTCAGTGCTGACGAGTATGATGATGTCATTTTGAGGCTACAGGAGGAATTTGATCACAGATTTGCTGACTTCAAGACACACAGAGCCACCTTTCACATTTTTGCGGACCCCTTCTCCTTTGATGTGCAAGATGCCCCTTCTGTGCTTCAAATGGAGCTCATTGAGCTGCAGTGCAACTCTGAACTCAAAGCAAAGTTCAGGGAGGTGAGTGGAAAAGCAGACAAGCTTGGACAATTTTTGAGAGGATTGAGCCCTAGTTTCCCTCGGCTTTCCCAAATGTTCAAGCGGACCATGTGCCTTTTTGGTAGCACATACTTGTGCCAAAAGCTCTTCTCCACTTTGAACTTCAATAAGTCCAAGTACAGGTCCAGACTTACGGATGATCATCTTCAAGACATACTGAGGGTCGCAACTGCTTCCTCCCTCAGGCCAAATCTGGCTCGGCTATGCGAGAGGAAACGCTGCCAGGTCTCTAGCAGCAAGGAGTAGGCAAGAGAAGCCATGTTCAGAAGAACAGTTCATTTTCTACAGTGTTCCATTCATGTTCAGAAGAAGGTTATAGAACTGTTAATACAGACATTTCAATCTAAATACAGCAGATATAGAAGACTGAAAAAAACACACAAGTTCACTGACTAAAAATATCTTATTATTATTTTATTTATGTATTACAGATTGATTTATTTTCTTATTAATTCTTAATTTGTTTATTTATTTTTCATATTTTGTGTTAAAAAATAAAAATAAAGAGATTTGAGAAGATTGGAATTTTTTTAACCATGCCTTTCTTGTGGAAAACCTAATGCGGCCCAGCCTCACCCAGACTCTGCCTGCAGCGGCCCCCAGCTAAATTGAGTTTGAGACCCCTGTCCTACACCATAAATCAGTAAGAGAGGGTACGACCTCTCTCATGGCCCCAAGTGGTGTGTGCATGCCAGAGCACTGTGGAAGGCACACAGAGTCTTTACAGACTACTCAGGATCGAACCTCTATCATCATCCAATCGATTATAAAACTAAGCATGTATGAGTAAATATTTTTAAGCATATCCCATATGCTTTCTCATTACTTTCATATATTGTTTTAGTAAGTATCGAAAACATACAAGTTTCATTATATAATTTTTCAAGGGATCTTATATCTGTTTTCACTCTTGTATGCTTTTCATACAAGTTTCACACAAGACAGATACAAACTTTATAAGATTTATATATCTTTTCCATATGGGAAATGACAATCAACAATATAAAGCTTACAGCTGGTTTTAATAACAACATTTATTTGTTTCTCAAATGAGAAAGAGCTATCGAGAAACACTCCTAAATCTTGAGTTCTTAACTTTTCCAGTGGGCCAAATTCAACATTATCTGCTAATGCTAAATAGGCTGCCGTTATTAACTAATGCTAATTGGATGTGAATTAGCATTATGCACTAATGCTAACACTTACTTTTTAACAATGTGAGTAGCTAATGCTAACACTATTTCCCTTAACTTTATAACAATGTGAACGGCTAATGCTAACACTCTTTTCCCTAGCAATACAACATCTGAGCTGCTAATGCTGAGTAGGTCGCCATTAGCACCTACGTCTAATTAAAGGCAAATACGCATTAGAACCTAATGCTCATATCGTTTTCCTTTGCTTTATAACAATGTGAGCAGCTACTGCTAAATAGCATTAGCTAATAACAGCAGTCTAATTTAATGTAAGTTAGCCTCATTTGCATTATAACGATGTGAGGAGTTAATGCTAAGTATGCTGCCATTAGCAGCTAATTCTAATTAGGGGTGAATAATTATTACCAGCTAATGCTAATATCGTTTTCTCTTCCCTTTTAACAATGTGAGCAGCTAGTGCTGGGTAGGCTGGTGCTAGCAGCTAATACTAAAGCTAAAGCTAATTTGATGTGAATTAGCATTACATTAGTGAGGAGTTAATGCTAAGTAGACTTCCATTACAGGTAATGCTAATTTTAGGTATTTAGGAATTGGCAGCTAATGCTAATACCATATTTTCTTGCATTATAACAATATGACCAGCTAATGCTAAGTAGGTTGCCGTTATTAGCTAATACTAATTTGAGGTGAATTAGCATTATCCGCTTATGCTAACAATGTTTTTTCTTACTTTTTAACAATATGAGTAGCTAATCTGAACATTTTTTTAAATTTAATTTTAACTTTTCCCCTGCGATGTGAAGAGGTAATGCTAAATAGCACGCCATTAGTGGCTAATTCTAATTTTAGATGAAAAAGCATTAAAAGCTAATGCTAATACCATATTTTCTTGATTTATATCAATATCAGTAGCTAATGCTAGGTATGTAGCCATCATTAGCTAATGCTAATTTAGGTGAATTAGCATCATCCGCTTATGCTAACAATGTGTTTTTTTACTTTTTAACAATACGCCATTAGTGGCCAATTCTAATGTTAGATGAGAAAGCATTAACAGCTAATGCTCATACTGTTTGCTTTGTAAGAATGACAGCAGCTAATGATACGAAGTCTACCGTTGTTAACTAATGTTAATTTGATGTGAATTAGCATTATCCGATAATGGTAACTCTTTTCCCCTGCATTACAACGACGTCAGGAGTTAATGCTAAGTAGGCTGCCATTAGGGGCTAACTCTAATTAGGGGTGAACAATTATTAGCAGCTAATGCTAATACCGTTTTCTCTTTCCTTATAACAACTTGAGCAGCTAATGCTAATTTGATGTGAATTAGCATTATATTAGTGAGCAGTTATTGCTAAGTAGGCTACCATTAGCAGCTAAAGCTAATTTGAGGTGAATAAGCATTAGTAGCTAACGCTAATACCCTTTTCTCTTGTGTTATAATGATGTGAAACGTTAATATTGTTCTCAAACAACAGAATGAGAATGAAATATTGATTCTAACAGGGCCCATAAACAGTATTAGCTTAGCAGCATTAGCTTATCAGAGTTTTCATCATGGTCACATAAATCCTTAGCAGAGCAAAGTGGCCTACTTAGCAATAGCTGCTCAAGTTGTAGAAAGCAAGGGAAAACAGTAATAGCATTAGCTGCTAAATGTGCACTTGAGAACAAATTTATTGTTAATTCAGCTGTGAATGTAGAGTTTGTCATTATTTAAGCTTCCATTTCCAAATGTTAGCTGCTCCTGTCTGCCTCTTTGTCATAAACACAGACTGAAATGATTCACAGCCTTGTTTCATCCTTCTGTCACTGTGGACATACAGCATGGGAAACATACACATGGCTGACACTTTATTAGGTACACTGGTATCTATCTCAGGTACACCTGTGACCTAAATGTTCCTGCAACCAGACTCCTTGGAGACCCCTACATAAATATCCATGAACTATCCAGCTAGACTAGTGTGTCTGTCCCTGAAAATATTCCTGCATGTGTGATTGTTCATGTCTCATCTGCAGGAAACAAACAGGAAGTGAGTGAAGGACACAGGAAATGTTTCCAGCTCTTCCTCCTCTATCAGACATTCTCTCCATACCTGAGAGTGTCCAGTCTCCAGCCTGGATCCTTCAGTCCAGCCGACAGCAGCTTTATTCCTGAGTCACCTGGATGATTGTAGCTCAGGTCCAGCTGTCTCAGATGGGAGGGGTTGGAGGTCAGAGCTGAGGCCAGAGAAGTACAGCCTTCCTCTGTGATCAGACAGCCTGACAGACTGCAGACACACAAAACAACAATCAATCTGTCAACAATCGTTTTCTCTTCGTCACAATAACATCTATCCATCCATACATCCATTCAATGTAACTTTATTTATAAGTGACAATACCCAACAGACAACAACAGTCATCTGAAGCTGTTTAACAGTGTAAGGTAACCGCCTCCACTGTGAGCAGCACTTGGTGATGGTGGGAAGAAGAACTCCCTTTGACACAAAGATCCTCCCAGTGAAAACAGGCTCCAGGAGGAGCATCTACCATGACTGGTTGCAGGGTGAGGGGAAAGAGAAGAACATGAACATCAAGAATGCAGCGAGTGGTAAAATAATAATAATAATAATGGATTGGATTTATATAGCGCTTTTCAAGGCACCCAAAGCGCTTTACAATGCCACTATTCAGTCACTCTCACATTCATACACTGGTGGAGGCAGCTACGGTTGTAGCCACAGCTGCCCTGGGGCAGACTGACAGAAGCGAGGCTGCCATATCGCGCCATCGGCCCCTCTGGCCAACACCAGTAGGCAAGTAGGGTAAAGCCCAAGGACACAACGACCAGGACAGAGAGCCCAGGGATCGAACCGGTGACCTTCCGGTTACAGATGCGATTCCCAACCCCCTGAGCCACGGTCGCCCTAAATAAAGATTTGACCTCAGTGTGCTCAGTGTTCCTGTCTGTTCCTAACATATTCCTAACACGATAGCTGCACTTTAGAGCTCTAAAACTGGAACTGACACATAAAAATACTGAGAACACAGACTAGCAGCCACTGCATGGCCTCGAGTACGTATGTGGTGCGTTCAAAGAGCATCAGCATAGACATGGTGGGTTCAACAATATAGGACATAACAATTTCTATGGCGAAAATACTATCAATGAATGAGCCATAACATTTTAGCCATGTAAACATGTTATCAGTGGGCTTTCCAACAACTTGCATTGATCATTAAAGGATAAAATACGTGAGTCGAGGTCACTACGAGCCATGCGAGGGTCAAACATGGCAGAGAACCTTCCAGCAGCATCTTGGTTTATAATCCGCCTTTGGATCATCAGTTTAGGAGATGAAGGATCCAAGTAAAATAACAAGTTAAAAAATATGCAGCTATGGTCACTCACATGGACATCCTCCACACATACATCATGTATATTTAAACCCAGGGAGAAAACAAGATCCAGTGTGTGACCCTTTGTATGTGTGGGGCCAGAAACATGCTGCCTAAAGTTAAAAGACTCAGTGACAGTGATGAGCTCAGCAGCAGTGTTACAGAATGCTTCATCAATATGACGGCTCAAATCTCCCAACCTTCTCCAATGAAATGATGGATGTCAGAAGGTCATTAAATTCAGTTAGAAAGACCCCATCAGGTAGAATAAAATACAATAACTGGTTTTTAGAGAACTGACCATCATCTGTGACTCAAATGCAGAAAAGGAGTCCGAGGTCATCAGACTGCATGTGAATCTGTCCTGGTAAACAACAGCGAGTCCTCCACCACGTCCTAAAAGACGCGGAGTTCAGATGACGGAGCAGCCAGCCGGGCAGATTTCATTCAAGTGGACATAATCAATGTTCCCTCTAAGCTGCGCACGGGCGCAATCCGCTGACACGCTCTCTGCACACAGAGTATCTGCATTGCGCACAAAAAGATATCTAACAGGCTGTGAGGCTCCTGAACTCTCTGCCCCCCTCTCACGGACAATAACCATATCCAACTTCTTAATAGCAATGAACTGGTCTGCATTGGTGCATCATATCTTTATTCTCTTCCCCCTCCTGCCCCCCCCTCCTTCTTAAATAGATAACTATCATATCTGATATCATATCTCACAGTACAATAATATTGAATGGGTTGCATTGTTGTACTTTGTCATGTTTCTCAGGTCTTTGTCTGATTTTCTACGAACATTACTTGTCATGTTCTCATGTTGTTGCTAAGGATTGTCTTATTGCACTGGAGTCACACTGGGTTAAATATGTACACTTGGGTTTTAAGGGGTATTTATTATTTTCTTCTCTTTTTTTGGGTTGTATGGAAGCCCCAAACGCAATTTCATTGTTCTTGACAATGACAATAAATAAATAAATACTAAATACTAAATACTAACCTGAATTGAAATTAAAATAAATACGTTAACAATTCTGCTTTGCAGTGTTAGTCAGTGACTGGCTGCTCCAGTATTTAGAACGATGCCGCCTTATCCCATAGTCCAGCCAATGATTCACATTCGTATATACGCAGCTAATCAACGTCGCTGACGGGCTATGACAGCGTCCTCATGTGCCGACACCGGTGTTTTGGTTAATGTAGAGTGAAGCCACGTTAATGACAACGTGATCCAGTGATCCAAGGGACCGCTCAGGGAGTTTGTGTGTTCGCTCAGACACATGAAACATTAGAGGGAACATTGGACATAATTCTTATTTTGCTGCCACGTCTCAGTCAGACACATGAAATCTAGAGACTCTTTAATAAAGAGATCGCTTAGAATAAATGATTTGTTTGTTATGGAGCAAACGTTAAGCGGGGCCAACCGAGTTGATGACGGTCGATCTGCAAAATCAACAGCTGACTGCAGCGGCACTTGAAATAAAGACAATGCAGACCTGTGGACCTGCTGGGCAGGGCAGCGACTCCAGAGCTGGGGGAAGCAATGATCGATGAGCAGACATAGCTGTTATCAATAAAAACAGTGAACGTTTGACGGACACACCGTGAGAAAAACTGCTTCTGAGCCACAGAGCCCAGGTCCCAGTCACCGGCGTAACATATTAACTAAATGTCAGGAGAGGAAGTGGACGCAGGCACCAGGATTCTCCCCACAGCCAAGAAGCTAGCCTCTGGTAGCTTCTCAGTTTCACCTGGACGTCGGCCCTCGTTCCCCTTTTCCATCTCTTGAGGGTGAAAGTCCTGCGGGTTGTGAAGAGTAGCACACCAGGGGAGGAAGAGTTTTTCTGTTCAGCTGTTACAGTAGCTCTCCACTGAATCTTTGATGTTAAACCCTTTAAGACCTACCATAGAACCAAGTCTGCCAGAGCTTATCTTTAGATTTTTACATGCTGTAGTGCAGACCTTCCCAAACTGTGGTGCCCGCCCCCTAGGGGGGGCGCAGAGCCATGGCAGGGGGGGCGCGGTATGAAAAGGGAGGGGAACAAAACACTTGAACACTGCTAGCACGGCGCCCACAGAAACGCAAAGCAGGAGATGAAGCATCGCTGAATATGTTTCCAAACCAACTTCATTCTAAGCCAAAGACTAGAAAATATGGTGAAGCAAATCTGCCCTTTGGCTTCACCTGCACAGGTGCTGAGGTAGGTCCCTGCGTCGGGAGCAGCGCTGGGCTCTTCCAATCATGGACAAACAGGATCCCACATTCTTAATTTTTAGTTCACAAACACTTGTTGTAGTGACTAACTACTCCTGACATGTTGGAGATGTTTGCTCTTTATAGAGTAAAGTTACAGCGGGATACAAATAACATCAGGCTGATCCTGCCACGATTTGTTCCCTCGATTCAAATCACGGACAAACAGGATCCCACATTCTTGATTTTTAGTTCACAAACACTTGTTGTAGTGACTAACTACTCCTGACATTTTGGAGATGTTTGCTCTTTATAGAGTAAAGTTACAGCGGGATACAAATAACATCAGGCTGATCCTGCCACGATTTGTTCCCTCGATTCAAATCACAGACAAACAGGATCCCACAGCTGTTTATGTTTTTGAACCCATTTTGCACAGAGAGGCATTTTTTGAAAATGTATTGACAGCAATGTTGATTAGTATTACAGAAGAAGAAAAAACAACTACCCGTGACGCCTTTGTAAATGGAGGGACAGTAACTGCGTGTGAAACCTGCAGATACTCAGAGTAACAGTATTTTGTCTCTGTCTGCCATTCTGCAATTCATCTCACATAAACAATAACGTGACGTGAAAAAAGGCGCAACCTTTGACGTTGCCAGATGAACTCTGTATTCCTCGTCCGCAAAAAAGGAGTTTTAAAAAAATCTCAGTTTTTGGTGATTTGAAACACTGTTTGGATGAAACAGCTGCGTTTTCAAAAATACCAGTGTAGGTGCGGACGTAGCGTAAAAGATTTAGTAGTTTATTTTCTTACTACCTGTAATTTATTGCAGATTACTTGTATTTGCTTAATTGTTTACTAAATGTTTGAGGTGTGAAATAAACCGCAATGGAGCAAAATATGGGCGTGTGTGGTTGGAGGATGTGTTAGTGCGTGTGCGTGCTGTTCACGCGCCGGGGGGGAGGCGAACGTTTTTCGTGTAAAACAAAGGGGGGCCCAGCAAAAAAAGTTTGGGAACCACTGCTGTAGTGCCATTTTGGGGAGCAGTTCAAGTTGCTATACATCAATACAACCGTTATAGCCCAAATTTTAATAATATGTATGCATTCAGTCCATAGTAACTACATATACATATATACATATACAGCAAAAAGTGCAATAAACTAGAACAAATTGAAAATTGTTTTGTTTTGTATTTTTACATATATTTGTAGTTAGAGAAATTTAAGAGGTTTATCCCTCAAAACGGAAGAACTAAAAAAGTTGCACAAAATAGTTTCCAACCACAGGAAATGTAATTTGAGTGTATCCATAGTTGTATTTTTGAGATACACCAAATTGTATATACTGCATGAAAAACTAAAATAAATACTACCATGTGAATTTGCAAGAAAAACTTCAGTGCATCAAAATAAACTATTTCCAACTGTGTAATTTGAGTTCTAAGCCTCCCAGAAACTATACTGAAAGGGTAAACTCAAACATGACTTTTAAAAACACCAGTGTAGGCTTCAAGGTAAAAAAAAACAAACAAACAAACAACTAGAATTTTCGCAAAAACGACATCACTTCAGGTTTCGGGCAGGTAATGGCGGACATACGATAGTTTGGGCTGACATCTATTCCAACGTAGGAAGTGCTATGAACATCTGATCGGATTGGCAAAGCGTGTTTCTGGAATATTACTTTTTTGTTGCTGCAAGTGCTTTTCATGCAACTTTTGCAAAGCTATGTGTGGAAGGAAACGGTGACCTAGGATAAGCTGGATACATAAGATGTAAGTACAACTCCGGTTTCACATGCAAAAATAAAAATAATTGCACTAGCTTGTGTGGTTGCCGATCTACAGGCATTTAAAAATAGTTACGCAAAACTGAGCGTTCCCACTCTGACCGGCCTTAAAGGGTTAACAGTATCTCCCAATCATAATTTAAAGCAGCAGAAATTAAGTCAGAACTCAAAAGAGCAAAAATGACATTACAAAAAATGATTGACGACAGTGAAAAACTACATTGTTGCCTCCAGCAAGCTGCAGCGGCGGCAAAGCCAAACACAGGCGCCATCTTGTTTGACAGAAGAACGTAGCACACAGCAGCTACAAGCATAGAGTGCACCACTATTGTTCAAATGGAAGAAATAGAAAACACTCAATAAATCCTTCCACAGCTGAAACTAATGTAGACAATGTCAGGGGAGGAAGTCAAACTGAACTTATGACACCAAGCACGATAACTACCAAAATAATGCAGGAAAAGTAAACTAAGAAACCCTAAAGCAACTAAACAGAGCAGCTAGCAATAAACAAGAAGTGTAAACTATAAAAACATAGAAGCTAAATGCTAACATGGCTAACACTATCATCACTGTATGTAGCCCGACTCTTCTCACAGCAACATACAACTGTCATGGCTAGACATCTCACTGATTGGCTCATGTTAGCTTGTGAAAATATAACGTCCCAGCAGTACTAGCTGTTTTATATACTGTTTAAAATAAGCGAAATGTGCTTATAATGTGTAAATAAAGGCTGAAGCAGCTAGCACTGTTAGCATCAGCACCAAGCCCTGTTACATTTGTACACTGTTAGAGCAATGGCTCCAATCTACAGCCTTTAAAATAATGATTAAAATGCTGTGATTGCAGCCATTCCCCAACTCTCTGTGAATGGTTCTCATGGCTATTGATCAGTGGGCTTTGATCAGTGGGCTTTGATCAGTGGGCTTTGATCAATGGTCATGAGAATTTGCATAATTATGATTAAGGAACTGACCTCCCAGCCCATTGTTCCTTCAGTGGGCTGGTTTCAGTCATTATGCAAATGTGCTGTTTATAAGATTGAAACCTGCAGTCAGCCGAGATTGAAGACGTCACCTGGATGATGATGAAACATTTCTCCCACAAAACGCTACGTCCAGATGAACAGAATCAACTTTTGGAGATTTACTTACCTGGATGATTATTGGTTATTGGTAACTTTATTGTCCCTAATGGGAAATTGATTTGCAGTATGTCCGTACAAACAAACAAACAGGCAACCAACACATCACATACACACTCCAAAATAATATAATATAATATAAGCCTGAGAAAACAACCTAGATTTTTCATCAAAAAAGTACAATGTGCAATGGCAACAACACATATGGTTCAGTGTTATTAACTATGATAATAGCAGTAGGTACAAAAGACAATCTATGTCTCTTTGTCTTCACTGCAGGCACTTTATAACGACGACCTGATGGAAGCAGTTGAAAATCATTAAAGAGAGGATGATCTGAACACAACATGACAGAGGTCGCCTTCCTCAGCACCTGCCTGTTATAAAAGTCCACAAGCTGGACCTGAGACCTCCCTGAAATCTTACCAGCCACTTTAACCAGGTTGTTAAGTCTGGTCTTATTATTCAGAGACATATTACCGTACCAAGCAATGATACAGAAAGTTAAAACAGATTCAATAAAACTTTTATAAAAAACGAGTCATCATTGCAGATGAAACATTGAAACCTCTCAACCTCCTTAAAAAGTCTTTGTTGAACCTTTTTCACTGTAGCAGCAAGATGTGACTCAAAGCACAGAGCTTTATCAAGAACAACCCCCAAATACTTATAACTGTCCACCAGTTCAATGGCTGCACATTTACCACTGTTAGCGCAGGATGAGGGGATGTCTCCCTGAAGTCAATAACCATGTCCTTGGTTTTCAAGGTGCTGATCATTAAGAAGGACTGATCACACCACGAAACAAACTCATCCACAACAGGCCCATGGGAATCCTCTTCACCATGAAGGAGGCTTACAATGACTGTGTCATCTGCGTATTTAATGAAATGCCTGTTGGCCTGTGTACTGCGACAGTCATTAGTGTACAAAATATACAGTAGAGGAGAGAGACAACAACCTTGCGGTGAGCCAGCAGAAGAGTTCAGCTGTTTGGAAAAACAGCCGTTCACTCTCACACACTGAGATCTGTCAGTTAAAAAGTTTAAAACCCAACCAACGAGATTAAGATCAAGTGTAAACTGGTTAAGAAGTTTATCAGCTAAAAGATGTGGCTGGATAGTATTAAAAGCTGAAGAAAAATCAATAAATAAGAGCTGAGCATGAGCTTTGGCGCCATCAAGATGGCGATAAAGGAAGTTCAACAGAGTGACCACTGCATCATCAACACGTCTACGAGGCCTGTATGCAAATTGTAGAGGGTCTATAAGCTTCTCTACTTGCTAACTGAGAGTCTGAACTAAAACCAGGAAGACTTATCTTATTACAGTCACTGTAACAGTGACCAGTCATGTGTTTCATGCCTGCCCAGGCCACCCTTAAGTTATTGCTACCCATCTCCGCCTCTACCTTATCCTTGTATTTTACTTTGGCTTTTTTAATTTCTGATCTGATCTCCTTCCTAATTTCTCTAACTTTCAAGATATTCCCTTCAATAAAAGCTTTTTTCCTTTCATGAATCAGCCTCATAAGACCTTTTGAAGACCATGGTTTGTTATTAGGAAAAAAGTGGAGATGGTGTCAGTCGCATTCTTAGGATTCGCTTTAGGGTGGATGTAAACAATGGTGACGTTGATCTGTGGGAATTCCCTGGGCAGATAAAACGGCCTCAAAGACACAGAGAGGAGCTCAATGTCAGGCAGACACACTTGTCTACGAACGGTCACATTTTTACACCATTTCTGATTTATATACAAACACACTCCTCCTTGAGATTTCTGGGTAGCTCCGGGGTCTCGATCCAAACGTATGGGAAACCCGAAGCCATTTAGTTCCAGAGAACAATCAGGGTCAGAGTCCTTGAGCCAAGTCTCTGTGAATGCCATTAGACATGTATCCCTGTAGCCACGCAAGTGTGCGACATTCAAATGCAGTTCATCCAATTTACTCCTCAGAGACTGCACATTAGCCAGAATTATTGATGGTAAAGGAATGACTCCAAACAACCGTCAGGATTGCCAATAAAATCATGCGAAATAAAAAACCCATCTTCGTTAAAAGAAGTTCCACAAAGCACAAGCCGATGCTATAGAATTTCCTCAGGCAAAAAAATATATATATAAAGGAATAAAAGAATGAAATAAAATAAGTTAAAACACTGACACTGACAGAGAGAGACAACCTGCTGGTCGCCACAAGAGCAGTGCCCCTCTTTCTAGTCTAGTCTAGACTGAGAATGCATCAAGACCACTCACTCACCCTTCCCTCCTGCCTCTCAGCTGCTGAAACTCACAGTTTGTTACCACGGAAGAGTCACTCCTTCATCTGCAATGAAGCCTGATAGTCTGACTGATGCAATATAACATTCAGTCTACACTTTGTTTTTGTGCAAAGATGATAAAGAGGAAATACTAATAACATAAACAAAAATAAATGTCCAATTTAGAAATCTTATTCTTTTTTGCTCTATAAAATAGTTGTTTTTATTTTTCAGTCACTCATCGTAGCAGTAGGATTTACATGAAAATAAAAACAAATTAAGTTTGAGAGAAAAAGTACATTTTTGGCACTCTCTGGGCAACTGACTCAGAGACTCAAATGACTTAAAAAACACGATTCATTTTGGTGAGTGACTCATTTAAACTCGATTCGGTAAAAAGAATCAAATTTACCATCACTAATACAAATCCCTTTGGAGAAAACAGCTTTAAAATATGTATTGTTAAATTCCAGATGTTTCTTTGCAAGGAAAACTCAAACACTGAAACAATACCACCAGTAACCTCCTACATATGGAAATGTGGTGTCATTAAAGACATAATAATTTCATTAATACCCAATATCCAGCAAAATATGTAATTTGAACATTTTGTTCCTAACGAAATCAAATGTATATATTGTAGAAGATTAGCCAAATTTATGTAAAATGGCCAGTACATGAATTAAAAATAAAAAATAAACAAAATCGTATGACTGTGACAAATTTTACACAGTAATTCAGTCTAATAATCCACTCAAATATAAATATAAGTTTAGCTAAAAGCTCTATAGATAAGTCAATCAATAATATAATTCACATTTTAAATGATCATATGTGTTAACGTTTGAATCCTGACCTGAGAGTTTCCACTGCACACTGTGAACTCTTTAGTCCAGCAGACAGAAGCTTCACTCCTGAATCCTGCAGGTCAGAGTTACTCAGGTCCAGCTCTCTCAGACTGGAGGACTGGGAGCTGAGGACTGAGCACAGAGCTTCACAGCTTCTCTCTGACAGGTTACAGCCACCCAGTCTGAAAAACAAAAGATAATCTATAATACTTATGTAAAGTTTGTTATTATATTACATGCCATCTTTTTATTTTTGATGAAACCTTAACATACTAAGATACAACATCATATGGATGAACTTGAATAAAATGTTTTTTTTTAATTATATCTTTATTTGGATTGGACAAGAAAAAACCATCTGCATAGCAGTATATGAATAACATGGGAACAAAGTCCTTCCAGGTTTTAGATTAAGTCCAGGAGATATTGCATATTAACCTCCACTAGCTATTACTAGGACAGTTGCTCGCATGCTCCCCCGAAGGAGATATATAGAACACATTACATGGAACTATAAACACAAACTGGGAGGGGTGCCCATGCTGCAATCATTGTGAACAAATACCTAAATAAACAAACAATAGTAATAGAAGTAAATGTAAAAACAAAACAAAAACAACCAAGTAATAGCGAGATCAAGTGAAGTCAGCCCTCGTGGGGGTGATGAATTGGATCCAATTGTTCCAACTTTGGTAGAATTTGGCTTTTTGATTTCTTAACAGATATGTAAGTTTTTCCATCCTAAATATCTCTAAAATGATCCCAAACCAGTCGTCTAGGGTAGGCTGGGCTAGGCTTAACCATCTTCTAGTAATTTTTTTTTTACTTGCCACCAAGATTAATTGCACTAACTTAATCTCACTCCTACATTCCAGAAAGGGGACCAAACCCATGTATAAAACCTTAAAATCGAAAGGTATTTGAACGTTAAAGACTGCACTTAAGGAGACCTGAACGTTTTTTAACTTGGGACAGTCCCAAAAGACATGAAAATGGTTAGCAACAGTCGAGCCGCATTGTCTCCAGCATTGCATATAAGCCCTTTGTACCTCTCCTGATATGGAGTCTTGAAGTACCTAATAATATTCTTCCAGCCATGTTCCTTCCAGCTCATAGAACTGGACGTGGACCACTGGCAGTACAAAACATTTTCCCACTCCCCCACAGAAATAGCAATCCCTGATTCCCTTTCCCATTTATCCTTAGTGTATAAAGTATTATCCTTGCTGGCACTAGAGAGGGCTTTGTATAGTTTAGAAATAGATTTAGTAGGGGTCATGGTTGTGGCATTTTTCAGGATGAGGAAAAAATGCGACTCAGCATCATTGAAGTCGGACAGTTTGCATTCATGATCAATATATGATCTCAGCTGTAAGTTTCTATGAAAGTTGTATTTTGTCAGGTTGTGATCGTCCCGTAAGGCCTCAAATCTGAGCACAATATTTCTATGAGTAAGAGAGAGGAATGTCGTAAGGCCATAGGATATCCATGCTTCAAAGTTAGAGTCGTGTCTGTTTGGAATAAAATCCGAGTCGAAAGCAACCCACCTGAAGATTTTTAGCATTTTGTGTATTCCACAGATGTTGATTACCTTCTGCCAAACTTGGAGGGTGTGGGTTAACCAGGGGTTCCCCAGCTTTTCCAGCCGGCACATTAGACCCTTATCTGCCATTACAGCTTGTAGGGGGAATCGGTCCAACAGGCTGGACTCCAGTTCCTTCCACCGAGCCGTGTATGTTTTGTTACACCAATATAAGAGGGGGGTTATTTGAGCGACATAATAGTAATTCCTGAGGCAGGGGAGACCCAGTCCTCTCTTTTCCTTGGGGAGCTGGAGGGTAGCATATTTAATCCTTGGCTTTCGGCCCTGCCAGATAAATCTGGAGATCCATTTGTCCCACTCAATAAATTGGTAATCGCTCACTTCTATTGGCAAGTTTCTAAAAAGATAAAGCAGTCTGGGGAGCGTGTCCATCTTGATTGCGGTTACCCGGGAGCTGAGACGCATAAAGGGGACCAGATTCCATCTGTGCAAATCAGCTTTTATACTTGCAGATATTGGCTCGTAGTTTGCCTGAAAGAGCAGCGAGAGGTCCGCAGTCAAATATATTCCCAGGTACTTAATTTTCTCATTATCCCGATTTACTGTAAATTTGAGTAGAGATGTGTAATATTCTCCTAATGTTGTCAGTTGTTTGTCTATAGTGAATGAAACCAGTCTGATCTAAATCGATGAGGTCAGGTAAAAACTTCTCCAGTCTACGAGCAAGAATAGAAGTAAATAGTTTGTCATCCAAGTTAAGGACACTGATTGGTCGATAGTTTCCACATTCTCATTTATCTTTCCCCTCTTTTGGGATAATTGAAATAGTTGCCTCCCTCCAGGAGGGTGGGATTTCTCCCTCCTGTAGGATGTAGTTAAATGACTTCAGCAATGTGGGGACTAGATCTGCCCTCAGGGTGCGATACCACTGAGAACTGAACCCGTCCGGCCCAACTGCCTTACCTGGTTTTAATCTGGAAAAAGCATTAATTTCTTCCACTAAAATGGGATGTGTTAGAAGCTCATTTTTGAGAGACGGGAGTGAAGGTAATTCTAGAGAGCTAAGAAAGGCATCAGTACAATTCTCCTCCGTAGCATTGGGCTGCGAGTACAGCTCCCTAAAGAAGGTCTCAAAACATTTCTGAATGTCTTCTAATTTTGATTCCAGAATATTAGTCTTGGGGTCCTTGATTTGGTATATCGTACTTTCCTCTAGTTGTTTGCGTTATTTATGTGCCAGATATTTTGCAGATTTCCCTCCTGTCTCATAGTATTTTTGCCTCAAAAAAATTAAGTTATTTTGGGCCTCCTGGGTGTAAATATCATTAATTTCACCCTGTATTTTCCTGATATCCTGCTTCAGAGTAGGATTTGCGGTGTTTATGTCTTCCTGTTCTTTCAACTTTAAATTTACCTGTAGATCTGCTAATTTTTGCCCTTTGATTCTCTTTAAGTGGGAGGCGATAGAAATTAATTTACCTCTCATTACCGCTTTGAGCATATCCCAAAGAATAGCTGGAGATACCTCTCCTGTGTCATTAACATCTAGAAATTCTTTAATGTCTACCTTTAATTTGGAAACTATGGCAGGATCATTAAGGTGCGATAACAATTTCCACAGTGTGGTACATTTTTTCCTAGCCACCTGCAAAGATAGAGAGATAGGACTGTGGTCAGATAGATCTCTTGTTAATATGTCACAGTCTTTGACCCTAAACCTATCAACTTTAAACATAAAAAAGTAGTCCAGCCTTGCATACACTTTAAAGGAACCAGAGTAATGAGTGAAATTTCTGGTAGATGCGTAGCGGTCCCTCCATACATCTATTATCCCCATCTCTACCATATAGGAATTGACTTTTCTAGTAAGTGCTGTTACCTGGTTGGTTGGGGAGGAGGAGTCTAGTTTAGGGTCAAGTCTAAAGTTAAACCCCCCCCACAGACAACTATCCCCTGAGAATCCACCATTAACTCAAACATATTCCTATAGAATAGCCAATCGCTCCCGGGGGGAGCATAAACATTTAAAATTGTGATTTCAGACCCCTCTATTCTTCCTGTTATTCTAACCAATCTGCCTTCCTCGTCACAGAGTTCTTAGATATGTTCATAGTTAAGTGTACCAGAGATAAGTGTAGCCACACCCCTCTTGTGTTTGGACTTAACAGAAGAGGAGAATACATATTTAAAACCCTTTCTTTTCAATCTCAAGTGATCTACTTGGTTCATGTGTGTCTCCTGAAGTAATGCAATCTGGGCCTTCTCCTTCCTTAGTTTGGACAGTATCTTATTCATCTTAATCACGTTCAGAACCCCGTTAACATTAAAAGAGATTACTTTCACTGACCCACTTCCCATAAAGATATATTAAGTTACCACAGCGCATAAACTCAATAGCAGCAGGCAACCCCCTCTTAAAACAGTAACAAGTGAAAAAAGTTAGGAATGAACTGAAAACATTTGAACATAACTGGAGCTTGAAAGCTCCTAAGCTGGCTTCTGACAGTGGAGCACTTCCACTGACACCCTCACAACTTGAAGGGAAACCCCTTATTACTCCCTGAGTTAGGGGGCTTTCCACTGCGACGTCACTCACAGCACGAGAAGCCCCACCCATTTTAGCTCGACAGTAACCATATTTCACCATGTTGTCCATAGCTAATACATAACATTAAATTCGTTCTCTTCACGTCTGTATACTTGCAGCTTCTCTCTATATCCCGCAGCTCCTCGGATCTGACGCGGACGCCGACCACCAACTCCCCGCCACAGCGGGCATCTTTGTAGTTTTTCTCTGGGGGTTGCCGGTGGTGTAATCACCTTTACCGGCAGGCCCCGACTCGCCAGGTCAGCCGTTGCCTCCTCCACCGTGTTGTAGGTTTTCACTCCTCCTTCGAAAAAAACCTTAAGGCGCGCTGAGTAGAGGGTCCTAAACCGTACATTCTTCTCTTTTAGGACCTTTCGTGCCTCTGCATACTCCTTCCTCATAGCCATGATCTCAGGGGGGTAATCGTGGTCGAGGTTAATCTTGCTGGAATTCCACATAAAACCTTTCTTTTGCCAAGCGAGCCTCAGCACTTCTTCTTTAACCGTGAAGCACAGGAATTTTACCAGGATCGATCTGGGTTGGGAGCCGTCCGGAGGGAGTAATGATAACGCTCTGTGTGCTCTCTGAATTTGTAACGGTGTTGATGGTGGGATGGCGAGATTCTCCCAGAGTAGCTTCTCCACAAAGTGGGCCATAGATGGAGCTCCCGATTCTTCTCCCTCCGGCACCCTGTACAGTCTGAGCGACTCCCTCCTCGAGTAAGCCTCCAGTGATGTTAGTTTTGTTTGAAACTTTTCCTGCATGCTTTCTTCCATTTGCGCAACATCTCTAAAGTTAGAAATATCCTGTCTCAGAGTGACACTGAAAAACTAGTTCATGCATTTATTACTTCCAGGCTGGACGACTGTAATTCATTATTATCAGGATGTCCAAAAAACTCACTGAAAAGCCTTCAGTTAATCCAAAATGCTGCAGCAAGAGTACTGACAGGGACTAGAAAGAGAGAGCAGATTTCTCCTGTTTTGGCTTCCCTTCATTGGCTTCCTGTTAAATCCAGAATTGAATTCAAAATCCTGCTCCTCACATACAAGATCTTAAATAATCAGGCCCCATCTTATCTTAATGACCTTGTAGTACCATATCACCCTATTAGAGCACTCCGCTCTCGCTCTGCAGGCCTACTTGTTGTTCCTAAAGTATTTAAAAGTAGAATGGGAGGCAGAGGCTTCAGTTTTCAGGCCCCTCTTCTGTGGAACCAGCTTCCAGTTTGGATTCAGGAGACAGACACTATCTCTACTCTATCTCTACTTTTAAGATTAATCTCATATTTCCATTAAAAGTGTTGAATTTGACTGTTTGATGTTCTTTATGATCTCTGGCACCAGTTCATCTGTAGGCTGAGCTCAGTCCATCTATTTAGTGAAATGATGTTTAAAGGTCTCCTTGTTCTGTGAGCGTGCACAGATCCTGAAGCAGAAAGCCTGGGTTAATAGAGAAATGATCATCACTGTGATGATGCTCATCATCTCTGACTGGGATTTGAGGTTTTGTCAAAGCAGCAAAGAAAGCCTGGCTATGTTGGACTGGGTGTGGAAGCAGCTCCCAGTTTGAGTTCAGGAGACAGACGCCCTCTCTACTTTGAAGATCAGCTTCAAACTTTCCTTTTTGCTAAAGCATATAGTTAGGGCTGGGCCAGGTGACCCTGAATCCTCCCTTAGTTATGCTGCAATAGACGTAGGCTGCCGGGGGATTCCCATGATGCATTGAGTTTTTCCTTTCCAGTCACCTTTCTCACTCACTATGTGTTAACAGACCTCTCTGCATTGAATCATATGTGTTATTAACCTCTGTCTCTCTTCCACAGCATGTCTTTATCCTGTCTTCCTTCTCTCACTCCAACCAATCACAGCAAATGGCCCCGCCCCTCCCTGAGCCTGGTTCTGCCAGAGGTTTCTTTCTGTTAAAAGGGAGTTTTTCCTTCCCACTGTCGCCAAAGTGCTTGTTCATAGGGGGTCATGTGATTGTTGGGTTTTTCTCTGTATCTATGAAGTGCCTTGAGGTGACTTTTGTTGTGATTTGGCGCTATATAAATAACATTGAATTGCATTGTTAGTATCTCAGACAAAATCTCGTCTGTGTTCTGGAGCTTATCTTTGTGTTCTGCAACCCTGGTTTCCACATCATTAAGCCGCGCATTGGCTTTATCCAACTCACCCCTTATTTCCACCAGTTGCGCTTTCGTGTCTTTTCGAAATTCTTTCACCTCTTTCCCAACGCCTCTCAGTTCTTTCAGTATCAGCGTCAAACTTGCTGGGTCAACCTCATCTTCTGTCCCAGAATCCTCGCGGCTAGGAGTGGGAGAGTGGCCTCGGCTAGCCCTATAGGGGCTAACGTTAGCCCCTTCTGTTAGCTGCACATTGCCATCTTCCACGTTTTCAAACGTTAACTTCTTAGCTATTTTGTTCTTTCTGGACATCATTTAAACCCCTTTTTCCTCTTTATGTGCACTTAGATAGTGTATTAATTTACTTGGGGCAGTTTTAATAAGTTTCAGTCGAGAGCTCTCGTACTAGGTGTCCATCCCCACGAGCGCCGGAACCGGAAGCCTTGAATAAAATGTTTAATTGGTTCATTTAAAAAAAACAAAATGTCAATTGATCTGACCTCAGAGTATTTAGTTTACAGTTTAAACTTTGTAGTCCAGCAGACAGAATCTTCACTCCTGAATCCTGCACATTTTTGATACTCAGGTCCAGCTCTGTCAGAGTAGAGGACTGAGAGCTGAGCATTGAGGACACAGCTTCACAGTTTTCCGCTAGAAGTTCACAGACGTTGAGTCTGAAAATGAAAACATGAACAAAGACTGATGTTAAAGTGTAATCAGGGTGCAATAACTAATCTTATATTTTAAGAATCCTTGTTTTATGCTGAGCAGATGTGGTACGAAACAACAGTAAATTGATCAAGTTTACCTCTACTGTTTAAATTGCTGGATTTATTTTCTCAGTTAAAAACAAAACAAAACAAACAAACAAAAGAAAAAAAGAATACAAATCGGTCAGACCTCAGAATATTCAGTTTGGCGTGTGGACTCTCCACTGCAGCAGACAGAAGCTTTACTGCTGAAGCCTTCAGGCTGTTGGTACTCAAGTCCAGCTCTCTCAGACTACAGGACTGGGAGCTGACCACTGACAACAAATCTGTACAGACTTCCTCTGACAGGTTACAGCTGCTCAGCCTGAAAAAAATAACAAGAACAACAAAACAATAATATTTATTATCAAATAAAATCTCTTTATATGTTGAATCTAAGTAATCAAATGTGTACAAATGAGTACACTACAATGCACAATTAAATAAAAAAATGTTCAAGAATTTAAGTGTAACAGAAGAAAAATATTTCAAATTAAACACAATTATTCCAATGTATGTAAATGGAAACCAGTGAAGACCAGGTTGATTTAGTGACAGTAGTTCAGTGTCTGCTGGCACAGGCCTGTGAGTACTGCAGTATTACACTTACTGCAGTACTGCTGGTCACTTTATTAATTCTAATATGTGTGATTACTGTAAATGTAGTTATAAATAATGTATCACATCCTGGACTCTCATTTCATTTTCTGTCTAAAAGCTGCTTTGGCTCATTCCCCTTTAAAGCCCCGCTCTCCCTAAAGGCCAACTTTATTTTGATTGGATGATTTCATAAAGCACGCTGAAGGGCAGTAGCCAGTTATCATGAGCTCCATCTCCTCAACCTTCTGGTTTAGAAATTATAAGAAACTGTAAACCTCATAAAAACCGGTCTTGATCCATGCTCAATCATCCAGGTTAGTAAATCCCAAAAGTTGATTCTGTTCATCTGGACGTAGCGCTTTCAGTGGGAGAAACATTTCGTCACTCATCCAGGTGACTTCGTCAGTCTCAGCTGACTTCTGGTTTCCAACCCTATAAAAAGTACATTTGCATAATGACTGAAACCAGCCCACTGAAGGAACAATAAGGCTGGGAGGTCAGTTCCTTGACCATTAGGTTTGAGTCATTATGCAGATGTACTCTTTATAAGATTGGGGAAAGCTGCAGTCAGCTGAGCCTGAAGAAGTCATCTTGATGAGTGACAAAATGTTTCTCCCGCTGAGAGCGCTACGTCCAGATGAACAGAATCAAACTTTGGGGGCTCATAAAATCATGATTAGAAATCTTCTCAGATGTATTTTTACATTTTAGATCCACAGCAACAAAGTTCACAGCAGGATGTCTCTGTTCAGTAATTATTATGCCCATTACCTGCAAACTGTGAGGTACGCAGGTAATGTCAGGTAAACACTAGCTGTCTGAAACTGTTCCTGTTAAATGTGTGTATAAAGGAAATAAGCTGAAATACAGAGACTGGGTGGATCTGTGCTTTGACTTTGACACCAAAAATTTCTTCCTGTTAAAAGGGAGTTTTTCCTTCCCACTGTCGCCAAAGTGTTTGCTCATAGGGGGTCATATGATTGTTGGGTTTTTCTCTGTATCTATTACTGTACGATCTACTGTACAATATAAAGCGCATTGAGGTGACTGTTGTGATTTGGCGCTATATAAATAAAATTGAATTGAATTGAATTACATCCCATTTCAGGTACCTGGAACCTGAACCTTCTCTGGAAACCTGGGACACTGGCGGGTTTCTCTTGCTTACCTATCTGCTCATCCTCTTTCTTTCTGCTCGCATGATGATTTCCTGGTTGAGTTTGTAAAGACTTTTGCTCAGGACCTTCTTGCTGTGCGGCAACAGTGCTAACCACCGTCCGCTGTATGTTTTTCAGTCATTAAATCAAACCATGAAAGATCAGCTTGCTTCTCGTGATGAACCTGTCTGTTTTCGATTCCACACCAGGGTCTGCCCACTGGAAAGTTCAGGGATAAGGGTGGAGGATACTCACACAAACATAAAAACCCAGATTGCAACTCCAACTCTCTGTTCTAGTTAACCAGACCTTTCAGGCTCTTGTTCAATTAGAACCTCATGGAGTCTGAGTTAGCGAGACAGTTAAACATCCCTCTATGCCCCCTTAATCCGCCCATTCCCACTAAGTCATTAAATAACCGAGTGTCCCCTCACATAACTCAGCGCACAGAGCCTGTCACCCCTGGCAATCACAAGAAAACACTTACCTTTTTTGCTTTTCATGCACCTCACAAACCACTCATACTCGGGTTTCCTTGGCTAGAATTACATAACCCCCACTTAGACTGGTCAGGTCAGAGGGTAATCAGTTAGAGTCTGTTCTGTCATTCAAATTGCCTTGTTTCTGCCCGTCCACCGGAACCTGTGGAACCATCAACCAACACTGAGACTGTTTTAGATCTCTCCTCTGTCCCCACCAAATGTCATGATCTTCAGGAAGTATTTAGCAAAAGTAAAGCGCTTTCACTGCCACCTCACAAACCACAGGACAGCACCATAGAACTACTCTCTGGCTCCACCCGGCCTTCTAGCTGGCTGTATAACCTTCTTAGACCTGAGTGTGCGGCTATGGAAAAGTACATTAAGGAATCCCTCGGTGCAGGCATAATCCAACGATTGTCATCTCAAGTTGGAACTTCTTTTTTGTGGGGAAAAAGGATGGCTCTCTCTGGCCATGCATTTACTTCAGGGGCCTCAGTGATATTACCATCAAGAATAAGTACCTATTACCTCATTAGCTCTGCTTTCAGGCCATTTCACAGTGCCACTGGGTTTACAAAACCCCACATCCGCAACGCTTACCACTTTTTCCAGATCAATCAGGGAGACAAGTGGAAGACCGTTTTAAACATGCCATTGGGGGACTACGAGTATTTGGTCATGCCGCCTGGGTTAACTAATGCTCCCGCAATGTTTCAAGATTAGTTAACGATGTCCTCCGGGAATTCCTTGACAGGTTCGTATTGGTGTATCTGGATGATATCCTCATTTTTCCCAAAACCTGCGAGGAACATCAGTCTCATGTCCATGCTATTTTTCCAACGTTTGCTGGAGAATAAACCTTATGTCAAAGCAAAAAAGTGTGAATTCCATTCCTCATCAATAACTTTTTTCAGTTACATTTTGGCACGGGGGCAGGTGAAGACGGATCTGGCAAAAGTGAAAGCTTTAACAGAGTGGCCTACCCCTTGTACCCATTGTAGATTCAAGAAGCATCTCCAATGGGTTTTGGGAATAGCAAATTTTTATAGACTGTTCATTTTCAACTATAGTCAGGTAGCTGCACCATTCAAGTCTCAGCATGCATCTGGTCCCCCAAAGCTGAAACTGCATTCACCAAACTGAAGTATCTGTTCACCACAGCACCTTTTTGGTTCACCCTGATCACAGTTATCATTGCAAAGGTGGACACATCAGAAATTGGAGCAGGGAGAGGTAAATGATGCCAAGTGAAAGAGAATGCTTTGGGGGGGGGGGGGGGGGGTCATGCTGCTGTCATGGTCTGTGTGAGCGGCGGTGGTTTCCCACTAGACTCTGGTTTCTGCCTTTGGGTGAAGCCTGGTCAGCCTGTCCATTGTCCACACCTGACAGTAATCTACTAGGCTGAATATAACATCAGCACTCCCAATAACTCTGCTAACCTCCTAATCCTCGGATCATCTACTCACCCTTGCAGTTCAGTCACGTTTTCCTGGATGCTGGTCTTCTTGATTCACTCACAGCCACATTAATGCCTTTCGTCTCTTAGACTTACTGGACCACTTTGCCTGGATTCAAAGCTAACAAGTACTCACCCAGACCTCACCACCTGCCTTCCCCAAGTTGCTTTCCGACTGCTGACAAGTAAATGGTAAATGGACTGATTCTTATATAGCGTTTTTCTACTCTCCCAGAGTACTCAAAGCGCTCTATACAACATGCCACATCCACCCAATCACACCCATTCTCACAAACACTTTATCTGAACTTAGTGCTTTCTAAGTACATTCACGCACATTCATACTCTGATGGATGCATCGGAGAGCAAGTTGGGGTTAGTATCTTGCCCAAGGATACTTGACATGCAGACTGGAGGAGCCAGGGATCGAACCACCAACCTTCCGATCAGTAGGTCAGATCAGACCAGCTTTACCTCCTGAGCTACAGAAACCCCAAATAAGACATTGAAGATAACCTCGTTCACTTACTGTAACCTCCACCAGTGATCTTTCTGATGCTGCTCTACCTCTGTTACAGTGACTCAGATTACCATCAACCAAGACCCATTTCCGGAAACCTACCACAGAGCCCACTTCATGCTCACAGCTTCAAGTGCTTGACTTCCACCATAGTTCACAGTTCATGTTAAAAAATTCCAAGTGTCAAGTTCCTGTGTGTAAATAAAGCCTTCACGTCTAGTAATATTCAGTTCCTTCACCTTTGTCTGTATTTTGGGTTCACCATGTTGTTCTGGCCACACCGAGGTAACAGATTTATATTTGAAAAACAGAGAGACATGGGGGATTGCAATAAAGATGAGACACAAACCAGACCTTAAAATAAGAACATCTGAAAATGATGTAGGTGCAGTCTGGTAGCTCAAGTATTTGCTTTAAAAAACAGAGCTAGACTCCTGGTTGTTGGAGACAAGTGAACAACTTGAGGATAATAAACCTGTCAGAGGGGCTGAAGGATCAGAGCTCATGTTCTTATAGGCTGGATCTGGATTGTGCTTTGATTCGAGTTGAAGACAAAAATATTTCAGAAATGCTGACATGTCCTGCTGGAGAGAAATATTTAAAGTATCATGACTATTTTAGTGACTATTTTTTAATTTTTCTAAAGTGGTAGTGTTCTTTGAACTGAGCACCTCTGATTTATTTCCCATGATTTTAAGAATGAAGCGATGAGTTCATGTTTACTTACAGAGCTTTGTTGGAGGCTTTGACCACTGGCAGCAGCCTCCGAAGAGCCTCCTCTGAAGCAGAGTATTTCTTCAGGTCAAACACATCCAGATCTTCTTCTGATGACAGTAAGATGAAGACCAGAGCTGACCACTGAGCAGGAGACAGTTTATCTGTGGAGAGACTTCCTGATCTCAGGGACTGTTGGATCTCCTCCACTAGAGAACGATCATTCAGTTCATTCAGACAGTGGATCAGATTGATGCTTTTCTCTGCAGACAGATTCTTACTGAGCTTCTTCTTGATATACTCGACTGTTTCCTGATTGGTCTGTGAGCTACTTCCTGTCTGTGTCAGCAGACCTCGTAGGAGAGTCTGATTGGTCTGCAGGGAAAGACCCAGGAGGAAGCGGAGGAACAAGTCCAGGTGTCCATTTGGACTCTGTAAGGCCTTCTTCACAGCACTCTGGTAGAAGTGTTTCTCTGCAGATTCTCCTGTTTCAGACTTCTTGGAGGTTGTTTGTTGTTCTTCCAGCAGATTGAGTCCAGAGTTGATGAAGGTCAGATGGACATGAAGAGCAGCCAGAAACTCCTGAACACTCAGATGGATGAAGCAGAACACCTTGTCCTGGTACAGTCCGCTCTCCTCTTTAAAGATCTGTGTGAACACTCCTGAGTACACTGAGGCTGCTCTGATATCGATGCCACACTCTGTCAGGTCTGATTCATAGAAGATCAGGTTTCCTTTCTGCAGCTGATCAAAAGCCAGTTTTCCCAGAGACTCAATCATCTTCTTGCTCTCTGGACTCCAGTGTGGATCTGTTGCAGGTCCTCCATCATACTTGACCTTCTTCACTTTGGCCTGAACCACCAGGAAGTGGATGTACATCTCAGTCAGGGTCTTGGGCAGTTGTCCTCCCTCTCTGGTTTCCAGGACACGCTCCAGAACTGTAGTAGTGATCCAGCAGAAGACTGGGATGTGGCACATGATGTGGAGGCTTCGAGCTTTCTTGATGTGGGAGATGATCCTGCTGGCCTGCTCCTCATCTCTGAATCGGTTCCTGAAGTACTCCTCCTTCTGTGGGTCAGTGAACCCCCTGACCTCTGTCACCCTGTGAACATACTCAGGGGGGATCTGGTCTGCTGCTGCAGGTCGTGTGGTTATCCAGACGTGAGCAGAGGGAAGAAGATTCCCCCTGATCAGGCTTGTGAGAAGTACATCAACTGTGGTGGGCATCGTAACATCAGTCACAGTTTTGTGGAAGTCCAGAGGAAGTCGACACTCATCCAGACCATCAAAGATGAACACAACCTGGAAGTCTTCAAAGCTGCAGATTCCTGCTTCTTTGGTTTCAGTAAAGAAGTGATGAACAAGTCCCACCAAGCTGAACTTTTCCTCTTTCAGCACATTCAGCTCTCTGAAAGTGAATGGAAATATGAACTGGATGTCCTGGTTGGCTTCGTCTTCAGCCCAGTCCAGGCTGTATTTCTGTGTTAAGACTGTTTTCCCAATGCCAGCCACTCCCTTTGTCAGCACTGATCTGATTGGTTCATCTCTTCCAGGTGTGTCTTTAAAGATGTCTTCTTGTCTGATTGTTGTTTCAGGTCTGTGTGGTTTCCTGGATGCTGTTTCAATCTGTCTGACCTCATGTTCATCATTGACCTCTGCAGTCCCTCCCTCTGTGATGTAGAGCTCTGTGTAGATCTGATTCAGGAGGGTTGGGTTTCCTGCTTTAGCGATGCCCTCAAACACACGCTGGAACTTCTTCTTCAGCTTAGACTTAAGTTTAGGCTGACACTTCTGAAGAGCATCTGAATCAAAAAAAGGAAAAAAGAAGGAAAAGTACAAATCTGGTCTGAAGGAGCTATCTGACGTACTTTGTCCTTTGTTGAGCCTATCATACGTTTTAGTTTTTAATATACTTATTCTACCAGAAAACCAGAAAAAAGGGGCTACAGGAATTCCTAAATGTAATTCCTGAAAACAGCCACATTAAATGTTTTGAACCTACACATCTGTATTGCTTTGCAGCTTTTCATATGTACCTGATGCCAACATGTGCAGGCTAAACAGGTTTCTGCTTTCTGTGCCTCTTCTCCAAACTTTGTCACCAAAAATAACAACACTGCTATGTTATTTAAATAAGCATCTGAGAGAGATTCAGTAATTCACATTTAATTCTTGTCGTAAATTACAATGGCGAAAGATAATGTAAATCCTTTCTGGCCACACTAAACATGTTCCTTCTCGTTTGGCTCTTGGCGAAGGCAGTCGCACTTTTCTCCTCTTCTCCTTCCCCTTATCTTCCCTGCTTAGCCTCTTGTGTCTTTGTCTTGTCTCATGTGTATTTCACTTCCCTGCAACACTCTCTCACAGTCTGTGTCTAAAAACCTAAAAGAGAATTATGGATTTGATCAACTGGTCTCTGAATGCTATTGACACCCTTTTCTCAACGAGTTGTCTGGGCTCGGGAGAGCCCGAGTGCCCTGGAGGGACTTTCCCTGCCGGATACACGATGGACGAGTGGCAGACATGGAGGATCGTGTGCCTGGCGGGACTGTCGATCGAGGACGCTGAAGATATGTACCTATTCGGAACCATGATAACAGGGTTCTTGCTGATCGGAGCTGGCTTGGCCCTGGTTTATCGGAGAATTAAGAAAGCGGAACCGGCTGTTCAAACCCCCACAAGGCTGCCCGCTGGGATTGAAAGGATGGGACGAGGTGCGGCTTCTCAGAAAGGGCTCAGTGAATGCAGCATGGTTAAGAGCTTGGAGGCGCTAACGGCTGCAGTGAAGGCTCAGAATAACACCTCTGAGTGTATATTGGATTACATCAAGGAAGAATCCACTCGGAACAACACCTTGGGGCGGAAGCTGGATTACATCGCGGATCAGTTGGCTGCGGTCGTGAAGTCTCAGAATCTGCTCTGTGAGCAAAAGCCTGAAAAGACCACAGAATTGAAGGTAAATAACATAATTGAGAGGCTCGCAGCTATCCAGTGGGAGATTGAGAGACCAGTGTCGGTGTCGGAGTGTTAAAAACAGCTTGAAATTCTCATGAGTTGTTTGTAAAAGAAAAATCACAAATCATATAATGCGGCTACCCCTTCGGCGCCAGCTGTGGGCTCAAGGCCTGAGCTGAACAAAAACTCCCTGATAACGACTGTGTTGAGTCTGTTCCTTCCCATTCCATGCAAGGCCACCTGGGTTGGCTGGTAGACTGTTTACTTAGCCTGATAGGGCGGAGGACACTGTCTCAGCTGAACTATGGACACGCACACACATACATTTACACTGATAAGCACTCACACATCCCCCCTCCCCTTCCAATGCCTTCGATGCTTGTTGCCTCCTGGGAACACGAGGCGGGTCTGGGCCCACGCTGGAGAGTCGGCGCAGTGGCAGGACGGCTGCTGTGTTGCCTGGGATTACTCCTTATCCCCTAACCAACCTTGTTGTTGGTCACGTGCTCTATAATGTTGTACTGTGGACATTTATGTGCTTTCTGTGCAGAGGAGTTTTTTTGTTTCCTGTTCTCATGCTGTCCTCTATAGCCCAGCATGAGCAGAGGTCTCTTTTTTCCCCTTGTACTTTCCCATTGTAGTGTAGATTTCAGTGTTTTTTCTATAATGCAACGTTCTCTGACTTGTATCCCCATGTGATGTCTGTGTTGTGTGTGTATGGTCGGGGGGCGGGTTCATTCCACTCCAGGGCAACCTGACACTGCAGGTGATGAATAAAATTTGAACTTGAACTTGATTATATAAAAATGTGGCATTTAAGTCAAATGACTCATGCTTTTCTTCTTTAAGGCAATCAGTTTGCATGGTTTTTAAAAGTAAAGAACACTTGTGTTTAATTAAATACAGCTCACATTAGATCTAAGTAGTTTCACAGGTTTATGATGTCCATGTAGTTTAGAAAATACATTTGCAGGCATGTAACAAATCCAAACATTCGTCGTAGAATGACGTTCTTGCCCTCTCCTTTTTCTTACAGTGAATTCTGAGGTTTCACTTTCACATCTCAACAAACTGCAAGGTGACCATTTTTATTCATGGTATATGATGCATGACCTCACCTTGTTGAGCAGATGGATCAGAGTTCAAACGTAGCTGAGAGAAAAGAGAAGGATCTTTGATCTGAAGATGTTTGATTGTTATCTTGCATGCTTTGTCTCCTTTTTTCCTCACTGTGTCGATGAAGCTGCGTGCCTTATCTGCTCTGGCTAGGTTCTTCTCCAGTATCGATTCTTTCTCCAACTCATTTAAGACAGTGTCACATACGAGGGCCTCAAGCAGCTGTGTGAGGATTTCTGTTGTTACCCTCCAGACAAAGGCTGACCGCACCCTGGCAAGCTCCTCCTCTACAGAAACAAGAAAGAGACATAAACATGCTTCTCAGTCGACATCATGTGAAAAATATTCTAACTTTGTTGAATTAACACTTCATCATCTCATCAACAAATACTGAATTTTAGGATGTGTGGGGTTAAAATTATGCCAGCTTAAAATTAAACTGAAGAAAATATTGAAACTGAAAAATAATATTGTAACCGATACACAGATGATCTGTATTGCTATACAGACGGGCAAGTATACAGGTATACTATGAACAAATATACATATATAAAGATGAAGCACTGTGAGGTAAACAGATCTACAGAGTGCTATGAAAATATCTACAGTAGTGGAAGCGTAGCTCTCTGAACAGACTATAACAGTGTACACACTATAACAGAGACTACACCATGTCAGTGTCCTAAAACTACAGCAGTAACCAACGTGGTGAATGTTGATAATGAAAGGATCATGGTCACTGGGAGGAGGAGTGTAGAAGGGTTAGGTGAGTGTGGATGGAAAGGCTCAGCGGGGACTGAGTTCAGTAGGGTAACAGCTGTGGGGAAGAAGCTGTTCCTAAACCTGCTGGTTTTAGTCTGAAGGCTCCTGTAGCGCCTCCTGGAGGGGAGGAGGAGGTGGAAGAGTTTATTGGCAGTATGAGAGGAGTCCGAGAATGATGCATACTCGGCGTAGACATCTCTTCTTGCGGACATTCTCAATGCCAGGAAGTGGAATCCCTGTGATGTGTTGGGCGCTGCAGTGCCTTGCGGTCAGCAGCAGAGCAGTTCCCACACCAGACTGTGACACAGTTGGTCAGGATGCTCTCTATCACACAGCGGTGGAAGTTGATTCTTCTTCAGTATCCTAAAGAAAAAGAGGCCCTGATGGGACTTCTTGACCAGGCTGGAGGTGTTAGTTGACCAGGACAGATTCTCAGAGATGTGGATCCCCAAGAACTTGAAGCTGGAGACCCGTCCAAGGATGGAGTTGGATGCATACTAAGGTCTGCAGTCATAGAGGAACGGGCTCAGCACACAGCCCTGTGGAGTGCCAGTGTGAGTGTGACAGTGGTAGAGCTGTTATGGCCTGACCTAACATGCTGAGGTCTGTTGGTCAGAAAGTCCATGAGCCATGATCCAGGTACAGATGGAGTTGTTGAGTCCAAGATCCACACGTTTGGTGATCAGCTTGGAGGGAAGAACTGTACTGAATGCTGAGCTGAAGTCAACTAACAGTATTTTTGCATGAGTACTCTTGTTGTCCAGGTGTGAGAGTACACAGTGAAGAGCTGTGGATACAGCATCCTCTGTACTCCATTGATTTGATAGACAAATTGGTGAGGATCCAGTGTGGGGGGCAAGCATGCCCTGTAATGCATCAGGGCCAGCAGCTTTTTGAGCTTTGCTTTGTGTAATGTTATAAGTACTTGGATAATCCTCAGAGTCTCTGGACTTTTACTTAGAGATATTATATTCAGTCCTGTGGATAGTTATATACTTAAAAATATATTATCCTCTATGGTTACTCTGGTATGAATGACTCTGAATCACTTTATGGTAAATAACACACTATTGGCAAAAAAAAAAAACCTGTGAAAGAATTCCAGATGACAAGTCTGTAGTTCGACATACAAGTGACGACCTTTGACCTTCATCAGTTTTTATTTAATTGTGTCAGAGAAACTCAAACGTGCTCTTCATGCAGCTGAGTACATTCAGTGTTTAAAACGGAAGCTGTGCAGGTCTGAGATCAGCAGCTTTGTGAAACACCAAGCTGAGGTCCTGTTAATGCTGATATATAGTGACACAGTTACATTTCAATTTAATTCAATTTTATTCATATAGCACCAAATCACAACAACAGTCACCTGAAGGTGCTTTATATTGTACAGTAGATCGTACAATAACAGATACAGAGAAAAACCCAACATTCATATGATACAGGGGTGATTAATCCTTTTGACTTTGTTTTTATCAATAAAACAGCTGCAGCTTTCACTACAGCACATGTGGTGCTTTAACCTTTGTACTGTTTGCATCAGTTCATTCTGCAGTTAACATGTGAACATGTTGGATGATCTGTCTGCTGTCACTGGGTGGTGCTGAGGTCTGAATCAGCTCCTGTAATCACAAAGAGAACTGAACCATCACAAACTGAAATATAAAGTTTATCTCAAATCTGAAATAGAGCTGATCCTTCTGTCCTCACACACCCAGGATCTGAAGTTCTTCTCTTACATTTCTTTAGTTCTTCAGCTCTGCTCACATACGAGCTGTTTATTTCTTAAAGCCGTATATACCAACAGATTTTCCAATATAATGTTAACCTTTGAGTTGTTGGTGCTTTGTGAATGTGAATCTGCATACACGAGCAGACGGAGCAGGTTTCAGTCCTGGTTCAGTCTGCTGCTGCACCGTGGTCACCAACATACAGAGGTATCATAACAAATATTAATGCTTTTTTCCCTCTCAAAGGATGTAAGCTGTACTGCACATGTAACTTTGTGAACTTACCTCAATAAGAATGATTCAGACTGTTTTATTTAACCTGAATATTTGAAACAAACTTAGTAAAAACAATACACAGAGTCAGTGCTAAAAATGTAATCCGAGGAAAAATGAAACACACATTTTAACTTAAGCTGCCAAGCAGAAGTATTTGGTTTGAGTACATAAATATTAGGCTTTGCTATTTAATCTGTAATTAATGATTAATGAGGGGTTACTGAAGTGCAAGCCTTTTTTAAAATATGTGTTAATATCCTTACAGATGTGGCAAAAGAGTGAAAACATGCTGCTGTTTGCACATATTGAATAATCAGCTCTGCACAGGAGCTGCAGCAGAGTGCAGCCTGTTGCCTTACAGTGTAATAGTCATAATAAAAGTACAGTAACTGTGGTTAGTTACTGACGGAGCAGCCCGGTGCGTTTCTGCTCATTTCGTTCACCTGCACGGGTTAGCTAAACAAACTTTACAAAACAAGTTTTGCCGATAGCCGAGTGCCCATCTTAGCTAGCTAGCTAAGGATGTTAGCTACAGATTAGCTTACAAACACCTTTCACTTACCAAAAATATTGTGGCGGCTCTCAGGTCCTTCTGTCAGGCAGACACTGAAGAACACCTGAGTCTGTCAGTTTGAAACAGTCGGTAAACGCTGGACCTCCTCTCAGCGTCCCCGCTCTATGTGCCGTTCAGAGATACGCAAGTTTCTTCATGACTGCGGCTGCTGCAGATATTAGGTCGTCCATGATTTCTACAGTCACTGGTCAGCAATATAATGTGCGCAAACATATGTGGCTCATATATGTGGCTCTGAAGCCCCGCCCCTCAAGCGCACCCTCAGATGCCGAAGCAGTGCCAACTAATTGAAGCTGAAAAAATAACTGTACGTGGAAAAAAACGATGTAAGTGTGAAAGCCACATGAACAGTGAGTTTTTCTTTAAATTTCTATATTTATGTTTTTTCACTATCATTTCACTTTCAATACATTTGTTTCAGTTTCAATATTTCTTCAGTTTCATTTTAAGGTGGCATCGTTTTAACCTCATATGTGGGTTCAAAGTACAAAAAAGTCCAGTTGTTTCTCTGCCAAACTCCTTAGACTGGAAGTTCTCATGTTATATTAATGTCCCACAGAAAGATTAAGGCAAAGATTAGGACAGGTTACAACTCGTGAATTTTATGTACTTGTCACAGTTACAAAAAAGAATCTGCCTGAAGTCTATACATCCATACGTCTCATCATACAAAGCACTGATCTCCTACCTGCTGATGGGGCTGCTTTGGCTGGCTGTTCTTTAGGTTCTTCCATCATCTTTCTATAAAAACACGAGAAGATGATTTTACCAAAAGAAACAGTGAACACAGTCTGGGTGTCACATCATATGAATTTGTGTCATGGTTTAGTGTACGGGCCACACACACTGAAACTGATCTGTGTGAAAGAACACATCGACGACATGTGAATGTAGTGATAACCTCATCATAATAGAGGTTTTTACTTTTTCACATATTTGTTCAGTATAATGATTAAATAATCTGACAATACAAACCTAAAATACTTTGTTCCCTGTCTGCGACTTTGTGCGTCTCTGCTGTTAGTGCTTAAAGGAAGTTTTAAACTTAAAATCCTTCCCCACATATGTGACTGTGGTCTCTGGGGCCATTATCCTGAAACACTGGGGCTCAGCCCTGAAAGCTTTGCTATCTTCACCTGATAACAGCAGCTGTTTAAAGTTACTGAGTTTGACAGGGAAGTGAATGTAAATGTGAGACACTGTGTGCTCACAGCTAAAGGCTGCAGTCAGCTGTGTCAGAGCGTCCAATGAGCCTTTAATAAACACTCAGAGCTCCATGTTGATGAAGCTGTCATGTGTGAGCTTGTGAGGCTCCTTTAAACTGGCTCTGCTCTGTCAGATGCTCACCTCTTCTTCACTGTCTCATCAATCTGCTGCACTCTTCATCTCCTCCTCTCTCTCTGCTGTCCTGTTTAAAAAAACAAACAAATCAGCGTTAGCCAATCAAACTCTGTGCAGATGCTGCAGCTACAGCTGATATGTCATTCAGCTGTTCATCAATCAGCTTCTGCTGCTGTTTATTCGGCTCTTACTCTGAACACGTGCAGATCTAGGAAGATTTTCTTGGGGTGTCAAAATCAAAGCGTTTGTTTTTTCAAACACACGTGCAGGTGTTTATATCACATATGGTTTAAATGATTCAAATGCAGTAAGTATACATGTTTCATATATCGTCTATAACTGAATTATGTTCTGTAGCCTACATAATGAAACACTTCAGTTGCATAAAACGTGAATTTTGATTTTATGTACTGTATATGTCACAGCATCGCAGTGTGGATGTGGAGAAGAGAGGACCCAAACGCAGGCCTCACAGGTGGTGAAGGCTGGTGTTTATGACAGAATGACAGAGTCTGAGATGGATGACTGACTGGAAGACCAGCTGAACAGAAACGACACATGTGGGACTGACAAAGACACTGAACTGGAGGACACTCAGGACTTACACAGGCTAATGATAATGATCAGGGTTCATATGCCTTTTTCAGGGTCAAATTCAAGCACTTCTTAAGCACTTTCAAGGTCCCTTTTCAAACTTTTCCAGCACATCCCTCCCTCACCGCCAAAAAAAAATGCATGTTTCAATTCACATCACCTCAGTAAGACCATGTGAAAGTTAAGACAAATCATCCTAGGTGAACTTAAACACCTTTGTTCCCTTTTTGTTAAGAAATAGAAAAACACTCCACACAAAAATACTGCAAAAGGAAACTGTTGCCTTATATAAAGAGTGTATAAACTCAAAATGCACATGTCACTTAAAAATTAAGATGTGAACAAATCAACTTGTTAGATATTCTTCTCCTGTTGAAAAAAACCCCAAAAAGAAATAAATAAGTCTTCTCATCAGATATTGATGCTTCTTTCCTGTGTGACAGAAAATAGGAGACAGATGTTTGTTTGTTTTTTAAGTTAATTCCCAATAAATCCGTTTTACTGCTAACTACATTGCTGTCTGTATTATTGCTGAAGTCCTAAACGATCACCTTTAAAGTAGAGCTGGGCGATATGAGATTTTTTCATATCACGATATGTTTTTTTCATTTCAGGCGATAACGATATCTATCACGATATAAGCCAAATAACTATATTTGTAAGATTTAAATGTGCCGTTGCTCACAAGTAAAATGTGAAATGATCAGCAGCTTGTTTTTATTTAAATATTTATTTCCCATAATAAGTTCAACAGGGTAGATGTACTTAAGGAACATGAGACTTTTTCAGATAAATAAAGGCAAATATTGCAAACTACACAAAAGGCAGCCGCTAAAGCGTTTAAGTTTCAAAATAGAACAAACGAAACAGACTAAATTGTCGATTCCACTTAGAAACAAAATATTAATTCTAAAAATAAATCTTAGTTTGTTTTACAGAAGAACAGACAAAACTGACTAACTTTTGTCAATATCAAATAAACTGAGAACTAAAAGGAAATTCTCAATCTCTCCTTGTTGTATAGCTTAGCTTTTCAAACAGTTTTAACAGTTACTTTAGTCTGACAAAAGCCGAATGACGAATTAGCGCTTCCAGTCAGAGACTGAGGCTACGTCCACACGTACACGGGTATTTTTGAAAACGGAGATTTTCCGTTTTCGTTTTTAAAAATAATCCCGTCCACACATAAAGGCAGAAATGAAGGAAAACGCTGCTATGAACATGCCAAAGCAGCAGGTGGCGCTAGATTCCTAACCGTGCAGAAATGCTGGCCAATCAGAAGTCTAGAAGCCTCGGTGGGAAAAAGTAAACAAAGCTGGGGCATAGAAGCAGAACCGAGTCGTATGTGTGGAGGGACAGTAACTGTGTGTATATGTAAGCATTTAAACACTGCAGAGAGTAGAATTAACAGTATTGTAGAAATTCATTTCACCGAAACAATAACGTGGCGCACAGTGTGACGCATGCACCAGTTTATTGTATTTCCAGACTTGCTTTCGGCACATTTACAGTGCACGCTACTCTGTTTTTTGTCAGACTTGAAATAGCCGAAATACCTTCACACTACGGAGCTTCTATGGCTCTTCCGTTCGACAATCTCTCCGGCGTTGGAACCATCATCTGTTTTCTCTTCGGTCACGCTCGGTTGATTTTTCTAGTCGGCACACTCATTTCCTCCATTACCCGCTGGCTGCTTCCCAAACAAACACACGTGCGGCTACTTAGTTTGGATTGGCTGACCTTTTTTTTTTTTTTTAAGAGGACAAGAGCGGCGAGGTCTATCGCAATAGTTTAATTTCTCTATCGAGTAAAAGTTATATCGCGATACATATCGTTATCGTTCTATCGCCCAGCTCTACCTAGAAACCAGGTCAATGTGTCTGTAGGTTCAGTCATCCAGGTCATGTGATCTAAGGAGCTTGGAGAGAAAAGAGACGTCTTTAAGTTTCTGGAAGACGTTTCATCAGAGAAGCTTCTTCAGCTCTAAAACCAAACGGTGGAGAGTCCCAGATATTTAAACCTGAGAGGGAAAGAAAGCATGTCGCTGACCCACCACTGATGTTATTTCAAGGAGGAAACTGAGAGCCTTTGCACCAGGAGCACAAACATCAGCTCCAGCAATGATCCACTGATGTGTTTTTATTCCATGTATGAATGTTGTTATTGACAGAGATGACGTTTGTGTGTCAGTGATGCAGTGACTGTTGTTGTTACCTGTACAGGCTGGTTAGACTCTATGAAACAGATCATACAGATCTCTGCATGTTAGAAGAGACTATTAAAGGTCATGAATGAGACAAAGGCAGGGAGGCGTCCTTTACAGCTAAACAGCAGAGTGAGAGAACAGCCAGCACCTCTACATTTATCACATTATACAGCACATGTATGATACTGACAGGGATGAGAAGAATTTAGTGATTCTGATCCCATCATTGATATTACTTATTGATTCTCAGTAGCTCTGCTCTGACAGTCACCACCATCACTGAGCAGCATATCAAAGACATTTGTGCACATTAACTGCATGTTGTGGCTCAAATGTTTGTGCATGTTGGAGGCATTTCCTCTTTGTTGTGATCAGTGTTGGTCATTACTCAAAACAGTCATTATTACACATATTACACAGAACACTTTGATTAAAAGTAATGGAGTACGTTACTTCATTACTCCTCATAACATTACTTTGATGTTACTGTGTAAAATGAACAAATGAGCATGTAACAACATAAAGCTGAGGTACAGCCCCACACACCAACACAGATCCTGATGAGGTCACGTGATGTTTCTCTGAGTGTTTATGAACACAAATCAAAGATGAAACAGCACAAAGACACTTCAAAGTGATTCTACTGTAGAAACATGAACAGGTAGAAACCTGCAGCCTGACTGCTCATCACTTTGTTACCTGTTCAAGTTCAGCAGCAGCAGCTCACTTTATCACGGTGCTGGTCTGGGGTCAGTGTTTACTCAGCTTTAACTAGTGATGTGACGTTCTGTATCGAGGCTTCGAAGCGTGTGTCGAGTAATGGAGGGGGCGTTTCCGCGAAGCGCGTATCCAGGCTTGCTTCATTTATGGGAGGAGCTGAAAATGATGACGTCCGAAGCCTCGCTGCCCGGCTGTACCACGTGTCTGGTTCAGGAAGCGGTTCGAACTTTGCCGCGAGCTATGACAGCGATATAAACCCCTCAGACAAAATGTGGGCGTTTGATGGAGAGTTGCGGTTAGTGAGAGTTAGAGACAGTTTAGAAAAAAAAAATCGCCTACGACCTGCCACAGTGGAGAAACTGTTTCTTTTTAACAAAAACCAATGATGTGCCCCCTAAACACTAATCACTGTCCTTGCCTCAATGTTACAAAAGCACAACCACTGTCCACACCTCACCTCACAGTATATGATCATTTCCATTTTAGGCATTTCCAAATAATCATGTTCCATACTGCCAGTATAAATATACACAGTACACTGCATCACTACAATATACATGTTTTACACACTCCTTTTGTTGTTGACATTTACAGGCTGTGTGCAAAAAGGCCACTCTTCAAATTCATGCCAACTAATATTTTTACGTCCAGTAGGTGTCCTACTAGAGCAAATGAAGCTTCAAGAAGCTTCGCGTTGGGGTGAACCAATTGGATGAAAAGCTTCAGTGCTTCATGAGGCTTCATCTGCCCATCGCTAGCTTTAACCTCACTCTGGGTTCTTGGCTAGCCTAGCTTTAGCTTAGTGTTAGCATGCTGTGTGCTAGCTTAGCGTCAGAGCTCTGCAGGTGTCTCGTGTGTAAATATTAATCACAGTGACAGTAAAGGAGGTAAAGGGCTGTGACGTCATCACGTACGCTGCGTCCTCTGTGGGCTCTGAGTGAACTCAAAGTACAAACTACAAGTACACAAACACGAACGTAGCTCAGAGTGGCGGACACACTCGGCCTCGTTGGTCCAGCTGTGAGTCCGTTACCGTGAACTATGGAGCGGCAGATTTGTGCTGAACTAAGCTGCACACAGCTGATGTTAGCCAGGAAACATTACACACTGACTTTAATGGAGAGACCGGAAATACAAACACACACAGTTTGTTGTGTGAAGAAATCAAACACGAGCTGAACAAACAGTAAAGTTCCTAAAGACAAACTGTTAAAGGAGGAAACAAAGCAAACTTACAGTTTCTTCACACCAACAACAAGCTCCACTCCACACCTGGACACTAAACACGGACACACAGGTGAGCTGCTTCCTGGAAGGAGGCGGGGCTCCACCTGAAACTCAGCACAGGTGGGAGGGGCTCAGCTCTGTGTGTGCTGATGTGTTAACTTTAAAAATATGCCGTCTGACTGCTCAGACTGAGTCAGAGTAAAGTTCACATGCTGACGTGTGGAGACATGAAACCTTGTTGTAGCTGCAGGTGTGAACACACTGATCCCAGATCAGCTCTGCTGTATTTGTAACATGAACATTTCTGCTGCAAAGCTTCAAATGTTCAGCATGTTTCTCTGTTTCCAGTCTATAGATCCAGTCACACTTTCTACCTTCACCTGTGCAGTAAAGACTGAGAGCAGAGCTGAAACCAAGCGTCCAATCAGTGAGCAGCATCAACACCTGAGCTTCATTCAGATTCTGTTATTGAAGATGTTGTTGGTACAAAGTTCATCTGCTGCTCACATGAATCCATGAAAGATTTATTTCACTGAATGTTTCTTCAAAGCTCATTTCAACCTGTTGAAGTCATGAATGAAAGTGCAGACTGAGAGTGGATCACATGATGTTTGAGGTGTGTCATGTGACATGTTCAGTATTGTCACACATGTCTAGATTGTCCCTGATATCATAACTGCTCAAACACTGATGATGATATTTGAAGAATTATTCCTGATGGCAGCAAAGTTTGAATGGAGCTCTCTGTCTGTGCTGATTTGTCGCCCTCTGGAGGTCAAAGCACAAACTGCATGATGTCACTGTAACCACCACAGAGACAGGAAGTGTTTTTATGACTGAAACACTGAAATGATGCTAACGGCTGTCGTTAGGCTCACTGACAGCAGTGCTGATGTGTTCATGTCAAACACTGGCTCAGGTCAGACTCCTTCATCCTTCTCCAGCGTGAGGCCGCCCTCAGACCCACAGGAGCTCTGACCTTTGACCTCCTGACCCTAACCATTTTAGTCTTGTTGCATCTGCAAATCCATCCAAACTGTAGCTGAGCAAAAGAAGCTGGAAGCTGTTCTATGAATGATGTTCATCCCAGAGTTTCTGTTAAACGCTGCTGCTGTGCTACATTTGTCATTTCCTGCTTTCACTACCATCCATGTCAAAGTGCTGAACTCATCTGATCACTTTAATGCAGTAAAGCAGGAGCTGTAAGTCTGACATTTATTTACTGTCATTACAAACACACACATCTGGATTAGCATTCAGACAAAGGGCTGAAAAAAAATCAGCATTTGATTATTATTATTATTATATATCCTGTCTATCTGTCAGTGCTGAAAGCAGACGTCACTGATCACATGACTCTGAGGGATGTTTCCAGCACTTTGCTGAATCTGAGCCATGAAGATTTAAGGCTCAGCTCTGAAGGCAAAGCAGGTCTGAGCCTGTGTTAGCAAGCTGTACCTAATAAAGTGGCAGCAAGGACTCAGTCAGTAATGATCAGAGCCAGCAGGGGGCAGCACAGAGAGGTGAGGAGCTGTCAGAGAAGCAGGCTCACATCAGACTGGCCATATTCCATCATCTATACCTGAAATAATCATCAAACACACGCAGAGCAGAAACATGTGGAAACATCTGGAGCTCAGTCTCAGTTTGATCCCTCAGAGGTTTACCTCAGTCCTGCTCCTCTACTTCCTGTTTACAGCGCACATCATGCTGTGTACTGAGGGTCATGTGGTCAAATTGCTCGCTCTCTGTTACTCTGACAGAGAGCGAGCACAGTTATCCTAATGTGTGACATCACTTCTAACCACAGAGCATTCAGCTTTCACAGCAGCCAACATCCTGTCACACTGAGCATGTGCAAACACAGCAGCCAACATCCTGTCACACTGAGCATGTGCAAACACAGCAGCCAACATCCTGTCACACTGAGCATGTGCAAACACAGCAGCCAACATCCTGTCACACTGAGCATGTGCAAACACAGCAGCCAACATCCTGTCACACTGAGCATGTGCAAACACAGCAGCCAACATCCTGTCACACTGAGCATGTGCAAATAGAGCAGCCAACATCCTGTCACACTGAGCATGTGCAAACACAGCAGCCAACATCCTGTCACACTGAGCATGTGCAAACACAGCAGCCACCATCCTGTCACACTGAGCATGTGCAAATAGAGCAGCCAACATCCTGTCACACTGAGCATGTGCAAATAGAGCAGCCAACATCCTGTCACACTGAGCATGTGCAAACACAGCAGCCAACATCCTTTAATGATAGAACAAAACTCAGACATCAAAGTTTCTCACGTTACAGAATCAGATGAACAGACATGAAGGGATATTTGTGGTTTTATGCACAGAGTCAGAATCAGACTCAGAGGTGTTCCTCGTGATGTTTGGTGATGGAAACAGTCTCATCGACGTTTCCATCACCAAACTAGAGAAACTAGTAGCTGCACGCAGCAGAGTTTAGCACAGCTGATCTCTGTGACACATCAACAGGAACAACATGTTGTTAAACAGGACTGTATAAAGACTCAGAGTCTGACTCACACCTGAACAATGAGGCTGTGCAGCATCGTCCTGTCACACCTGCTAAACCACTCGTATCAGTTTGAGCCCGAACAGTAACACGGTCACATGACCGACGAGGCCAACGCGCCCAGACGAACGTCTTCCTCGTGGAACTAACTTGTTCCTGTTATCAGATTTGTGAGCAGCAGCTGAAACTGCCACACGAATAAATGTTCTTCAAACTGTTTGATTCCAGCCAATCAATAATCTATAATCATGAGGATTCAAACACAAGAGCGGAACGTGTGGTTACATTGTAACCTTGGTTCTCTGAGTGAGAGACTCTCTCCCCTCTGTCACATATGGAACAGAGGGGAGAGAGAGTGTCGGTGTGATGGAGAACATCAGGTCCAAACATCACAGAAACAAACAAACTGTTAAAGGAGGAAACAAAGCAAACTTACAGTTTCTTCACACAGAGACACCAACAACAAGCTCCACTGTCCCACTCTGATCCTGTCTCCTCCTCTTTTATTCTTGCTCTGAGCTCTTTTTGGGTGTGTGTTTCTGTCTCCACCCACAGGAATGCATTGATACACTGTTGATAACGACTCGAGAGCAGACGTGTGACAGAAAACAGAAAAATAACCTAAACAGCTAAATAACGTAAAATAATCAGAATATTTATTAATATGTTTAATTTCTCTTTAAAAACTTTTCTGCTCCTCAAATCCTTTGTTTAAGTTCAATCTAAGGAAAGAAAAGCGTCTTCTTTAAGTTTCTCAAAGAAGTCCACGATCTGTAGGCTCATGGAGACACTGTGTGCTCACAGCTAAAGGCTGCAGTCAGCTGTGTCAGAGCGTCCAATGATCCTTTAATAAACACTCAGAGCTCCATGTTGATGAAGCTGTCATGTGTGAGCTTGTGAGGCTCCTTTAAACTGGCTCTGCTCTGTCAGATGCTCACCTCTTCTTCACTGTCTCATCAATCTGCTGCACTCTTCATCTCCTCCTCTCTCTCTCTGCTGTCCTGTTTAAAAAAACAAACAAATCAGCGTTAGCCAATCAAACTCTGTGCAGATGCTGCAGCTACAGCTGATATGTCATTCAGCTGTTCATCAATCAGCTTCTGCTGCTGTTTATTCGGCTCTTACTCTGAACACGTGCAGATCTAGGAAGATTTTCTTGGGGTGTCAAAATCAAAGCGTTTGTTTTTTCAAACACATGTGCAGGTGTTACACATGGTTTTCATAAAGTAGCAGCCAGTTGAGGAGGATGACTCTGAGGATGATGAGGTAACTTTTACAAACATGAGAAACCTCATAGATGGGAGCCAGGAATCATAAAACTAAAATCAGTTGGCGTTATCATCACACCTAACGCGTTATTTACGAACACGTTAGTCCCAACACTGATTGTTACAGGATACAGCAGCAGGGAAAAGTTCTGGACTGTCACGATTGGTCAGAATTAGCCCAACAAAATATAACCAATTTTACCTTTTTCTAAAGACAGAAAACACATCTAGTCCTTTTTTCTTTTACATATATTTTTTTAATTAATCAACAATAAAGCTCAACGCTACACCAGCTTCTAGCTTTGATTGACACAAAACTTAAAAATCAGCCTAATTCTGAGGAGTCACTGCATGACACTCACAGTCTTTGTCATTGTTGATTCTTAGCTCACAAACAGTTCTTATAAGGACTAACTAGTGCTGACAGTTTAGCTCTTCATAAAGTTACAGGAGGATAAAATAAACATGAGATCGTTGAAATAATCCTGTCTGATCACACGTGGGGACAATAAACGCTGTAACAGAAAATGAACAGTAATGTAACGACACTCATCTCTCACGTCTGCACTAAACTAAAACGTCACTACTTCCACATCTAGTTGGTTTTAATGGAGGCGGAGTCTCCCTGCCCAGTGCGCACTCAGGATAATTAACTTGTCACAACACAGGAAGTGAGCGCATGTAAATCAGAAAATCAGGTCTAGAAACGCAGTGAGGGAAATGAAGTGAAAGATCTTCGTTTTAACTGACAGGTTTCACACTCAGAGACCTGCAACAACATGAAAACACATCACTGTAACACTCAAAACTCAATCATATGAAATCATAACTGAAGGACTGTGATGATGTTGTGTTATGGAGCGTCTGCTGAGTCCAACCTCTAAGAATTACGAGTCTGGACTTTAATGATTAATGATTCAAAATTCAGACATCAAAGTTTCTCACGTTACAGAATCAGATGAACAGACATGAAGGGATATTTGTGGTTTTATGCACAGAGTCAGAATCAGACTCAGAGGTGTTCCTCGTGATGTTTGGTGATGGAAACAGTCTCATCGACGTTTCCATCACCAAACTAGAGAAACTAGTAGCTGCATGCAGCAGAGTTTAGCACAGCTGATCTCTGTGACACATCAACAGGAACAACATGTTGTTAAACAGGACTGTATAAAGACTCAGAGTCTGACTCACACCTGAACAATGAGGCTGTGCAGCATCGTCCTGTCACACCTGCTAAACCACTCGTATCAGTTTGAGCCCGAACAGTAACACGGTCACATGACCGACGAGGCCAACGCGCCCAGACGAACGTCTTCCTCGTGGAACTAACTTGTTCCTGTTATCAGATTTGTGAGCAGCAGCTGAAACTACCACATGAATAAATGTTCTTCAAACTGTTTGATTCCAGCCAATCAATAATCTATAATCATGAGGATTCAAACACAAGAGCTGAACGTGTGGTTACATTGTAACCTTGGTTCTCTGAGTGAGAGACTCTCTCCCCTCTGTCACATATGGAACAGAGGGGAGAGAGAGTGTCGGTGTGATGGAGAACATCAGGTCCAAACATCACAGAAACAAACAAACTGTTAAAGGAGGAAACAAAGCAAACTTACAGTTTCTTCACACAGAGACACCAACAACAAGCTCCACTGTCCCACTCTGATCCCGTCTCCTCCTCTTTTATTCTTGCTCTGAGCTCTTTTTGGGTGTGTGTTTCTGTCTCCACCCACAGGAATGCATTGATACACTGTTGATAACGACACGAGAGCAGACGTGTGACAGAAAACAGAAAAATAACCTAAACAGCTAAATAACGTAAAATAAACAGAATATTTATTAATATGTTTAATTTCTCTTTAAAAACTTTTCTGCTCCTCAAATCCTTTGTTTAAGTTCAATCTAAGGAAAGAAAAGCGTCTTCTTTAAGTTTCTCAAAGAAGTCCACGATCTGTAGGCTCATGGAAATTCATTTTGTTGTTTTTTGAGCAGAAACACCAGAGTGTAGAGCAGGAAAACGATCCCAGCAGGACGTCTCTGTTGGGGAAATATCCCAGTTATTCCCCTGAGCCTGGTTAGTGAACTGAGTCAGAGCTGTTCATCGATCCTACAGGTGCTAACATACAAACACGATCAGCAGCTTCTCTCATATGGAGAACACACTTCAACATCTGCAGCAAATCCTGTGTTTTATGTTGATGTGACCAACATCTTGTGTTGAGCCTTTGAAGATGAGGAGCCAAACACAGACAGTGGATCCAGAAGGACTGTTTATTCAGGGCTTTAATACGACTGAACTGATGCTTCACATCCTGTTTAGAGACGATCGACCAACACAGGCTCAGTCCTCACTCATCACACGGACTTCAGTCACACTGGGATCAACAGAGGAGACTGTTCACCATCACAGTTCAGCAACAATAATCAGAGCTTTTCTCTCTTGGTGAGGATCACATGTTCTGACACACAAAATATCTTCTGCTTTAACTCGTCTCTCTTTTTTAGTTTGGTTGTCGTGTTTTTTACTCTTTGTTCCTGTCAGTGTCAAATATGAGAGCAAACTGTTTTATGCAGGAGCCAAACCAACACCAAGCTGACCAAGAGAACCTATAACACCACCAGAATTTATTATCCAGACTTTACTGACAGATTTATGTGCAAGTAAAGCTGTTTTTTAAATTATGTTCACTGCGTTCAGCCAAGGAAGCATTCGTTCTTAAAAGTTCACGAAACGAGTAAATCCAGTTCAGCAGAGTTCCAGTTTGTAGCACAGCTGATCTCAGCTGATCAACAGTAACAACAGTAGGGGTGGGCCATAGAAACGATATACGATAGAAACGATATAAATTTGGCCAACGATAGAGATTGTGACTATACCGCATGTTGATGATGTCATCAAGCTGCGCCTGTTTTGGTCGAAAGCATCGCAGCAGCTACAACAATTATCATCTGCAATTATGGCGGGCGACAGTCATAACAAAGAGATGAAGCACTATTGAAATATGGCGAAAGCCAAAAAGTTAGCATTCATCCTCCAGCTTCACTGTGCTAATGTTATGCTAACATAGCTGTGTCGCTAGCAGTCATGTAGCACAACATTATATACCAGGTAGTCCAACTTCAGTAACCCTGCAAACGTCACTGCTGTTTAGTCTTCATTTATGTTGGAAGTGATAGCAGAGCTGTACGTTTGAATTAGTTTCAAAAATCTCTCAGTCAGAATATGCTATGAAATGTTTAGGTGGAAGCTAGCGAGCTAACTTCCTGTTAACTTCTAACTCCGTTAAATTGAATAAATTCTGTTTTCATGGATGCCTGGATGTAGGGCTGCTCGATTATGGCAAAAATGATAATCACGGTTATTTTCATTGAAATTGAGATCTCGATTATTTGACAATATTTATTTAACAATAACAATGTGTTGAATAATGACTTTAAAGGTTGTCAAAAAATAATATTAAATAGTGTGCAAATACTGATAACAGTGCAAATGTTTGCAATATAAAAAAATAAATGAAAAATGTAAACATCTATGTTTAGTGAACTTTGCAGTGTTGCTCTGTGGTGCAGCTATGACACCGTAGCAAAGTTTACACACAGTCTACTTGATCCACGTCTGACTGAACCCATGTTTCCAAACCACTGAAGTTTTTTTACCTCTTTTCAACCAACAGCAGTCACTCTCCTCTCCAAATAACTTCTGTTTAGCTTTCCAAGCTTCCCTCGGGTCCTCTTAATCAGCGGTCCCCAACCCCCGGGCCTCGGACCGGTCCCGGTCGGTGAGTCGTTTGGTACCGGGCCGCGAGAGTTGAGGCTCAGGTGTGAAATGTATAGTTTTCAGGGTTTTTATCGGTTTTCCATGTTATTTTGTTATCGTTTTTATCGTTGACTTGGTTTTCCTGGGTCTTTTCACGTGTGTTATGAATAAATTCTTTTTTTCGGTACCGGCACTAGTTTTATTTTGTTGTATTTATCCGCGACACCTTAAAGGCCGGCCCGTGAAAATATTGTCCGGCATAAACTGGTCCGTGGAGCAAAAAAGGTTGGAGACCGCTGCTCTTAATTGTTGTGACGCGTGTTCGAAATGCAGAGAGGTGCGCTCGATTTGCCACACGGAGCAGCGCGAGAGTAAAGCACGAGGGAGGGGCTAATAATCGGCTCAGTCATTTTTAATGATCGTTGAAAGCCCAGATCGTAATCGAGATTAAAATTCGATTAATTGAGCAGCCCTACCTGGATGTTAAACTTAATTGTTACACCTGGTAAAGCAGCAACGCTGATGATTTAATTAAAGATGAAAGAATTTAGACCATTTTTAACTCTTAGTGTTCGTTTGACTTTGGTACCTGAAGTTGTCGGAGTTTTGGACCCAGATTACTCCGTGAAGCTCCTCACTACGGCAGCCGTAATGCTCTGACGATCCATCAAGCAGTGCTGCTTACCCAAGTTGTACTAAAACATTTTTAACAGATTTCTGCAGCCAAAATCGGTTCGAGGTCAGTAAGCACAACCAGAATTCATACATAAGGCACACTCTCGATTTTTGAGGAAATTAAAGGATTTTAAGTGTGGAAAATATGTTATACAGAAGAATATATCGTGATATGGATTTGAGGCCATATCGCCCAGCCCTAAACAACAGGTTATTAAACACATCAGTTTGATCCACAGATCAGATCATACATCAGGTTTACTTCATGTAAAATAAACGTCTCACTCTATGAGCTCCATCAGTCTGTGTACCTCCTCATTGTCATTTCTGAGCAGAGTTTACCTGCACACTTCCTCATGTCTGACAGTGTCACAGTGTGTGTGTGTGTGCCAACATTAACCAGCTTATCATCAGCTCCTTGTGCTTCATGAATAACTCAGACTGACAGAGTGATGAACAGAGCACAGAGGGAGGCTCTGCTCTGGTCCATCAAGCAGGATTCACATAGTAACATGTTTTTCCTTTGAACACTTCATTGTGTTTAACTTGAAACAGATTAAAAAGTGTTCGATTGTGCACTTCACACAGTCCTGAGTCACAGAGGCTTAAATGTGTTTGATTCTGAGAGGCTTTACTCCTGCATCAACATCAAGTATATGTAGGATTTAAACCGCAGTGAAAACATCCTTAAATATTGATGGTGTGTGAGAGAGTCTGTATTTACTTCTGATTATCTCTGTTTGCAGTGACCCTGAACTGAGCTGGAGCAGCTTCATGTTGTTTTGACGTCACTCAGTAAAACCTGAATGTCGGCTTCTGAAGAACAAACTGGTTTCATCTGTTTCCAGTTAAAGGGACGATCATTGTTCCACCAGTGATGTTGGATCCAAAGTTTCATTCAGATCGTTTTAAACTGTTTATCAAAGACAAATGTTTGAGTGCAGAGTTACTGACTGATAACCAGAGTGGATTCAGCCAATCATCAAATCATCTCATTGGTTTTATTTTATGTAAATACAAACGTCTCACTTCCTGATCTGCTCATAAAGTTCCTAAAGACAAACTGTTAAAGGAGGAAACAGAGCAAACTTACAGCTTCTTCACACACCAACAACAAGCTGCACAGCTGCACACTAAACACAGACACACAGGTGATTCCTGGAAGGAGGCGGGGCTTCACCTGAAGCAGGACAGGTGGAGACTTGATAGGAATTTTCCCCGTACAGGGAGGAGGCTGATCTTCAGATGAGTTCCTGTTAAATCTGACGAAACAAAGTTAAAAGTGGACTCAGTCTTGTCTGATTTCACTCTGTTTTTCACTGAGCAGGTTTAAGTTTTATTAATGAAAATCAGCAGAGCTTGGTACTGATGGAAGACCCTCCTCTAATCGTTGTCATTCAGAGTGATCCAACCTGTTTGTGAATGCAGCTCACAGACTCTCCGCATTTCCACACGACTTAACAGACTGATGGTGTTTTTCCTTCAAACAAACTTTACTGAGAACACTCAGTGACACTCATGGATGCTCCAACAGAGTGAAGATGGTGATCAGGATGAAGAAGACTTTAGAGAGTTCTCAGAGCTGCTGAGCTTCTCACAGTGGAGACTCAAAGTCAGGACTTTAACCTTTTTAAGCATCTGTATTAAAGCAGATATAATATTAAACAGTGCTGTCATATACAGGCTCACCTCCAGGAATAAACATGCAGACACAAACTTGTGTTCATGCTGACATTAAATAGGAACATACAAAATGATTTTATCAACTCTTACAGTTCAGATCAGGCAGAGTGGAGCTGTTTATAAAGACCAGTCAAACCTAAGATAAGATCATGAGAGGTGGAAACAAAATCCCCAAATGACTCGTTTGTATTTTAATGTCACAATAACTCGTGTGTTGCTCACCTAAAGTATAGAAAATGAAAAAATCAATTGAGTTTAATGTCATCAAATTAATGTTGCAGTTCATTTTCACTGCAGTGAGATAAAAAGGTTTAGTATCTACGTGTTAGCTGGTGTTTGTTTGCTTACAGCTGTTCAGTTTTTAATGTTTGTCAACATCTACAAAGATTTTAGTTTTCTATTATAATCATGTAAAATACTATTCTCACCGAGAAAAAGCAACGATTGAATGTCACAGCTCAAAGTCTGACTTTTCCTACTAAAATAAAACGTGTGAGTGATACGTGTCAGGCACGCTGTCCACAGGGTTCATACACCTTTTTCAGGGTGAAATTCAAGTACTTTTTAAGCACTTTCAAGGTCCTTTTTCAAGCTTTTTTGTTCATCTCCCTTAAATAAACAGGCAGCCTGTAAGTATGAAATATTCATATACAAACACACATAAATGTGTGTACTGTCGCAGTGGCTGATTGTGCCCCACAGGCCTCAGTGTGAGCTTGAAGACATTTATAATCTTTAAGTAGTTTGATGTGTCGGTGCTGATGATAAACAGTTTGAATGAAACTTTGGTAGCACAGAAACAAGAGGCTATTCTTTGTGACCATATGGATCGGTCACATTACCGTTATTTCACCCAAAGGCACCAAGTTAATACTCAAAGAAGCTGCAGCTGTACACACGAATATAAACAGTACTTGGTGACAACTTTGCTTTTAGCCTCTAACCCTCTGGGGTCCAGGCTGTAATTGGCTGTTTCTGACTACTTTTGATTTGTTCTCTAGATTTCACCTTTAAAACTGTTATTTTCTCATTTTGACAAACTGTAAATATGTAAATATTGTGCTTAAAACATGAGTAGAAAGTGATATTTTTGACTGTAAAAACCAGAAGCATGTTTAACAAATCATTTTCGTAACTTGAAAGGCAAATAGAAATTGTGCATTTTTAAAAAATATGCACAAGTTTTGCAAACAACAAAGTTATTTGGTACTGTTGAGCTAAAAATGCAGCCGAGGCTCAGACGTTTTTCATATAACCATTTCAAACTATGTACAGAACAATCAGCTGTTCTGCATCAAAGAAGAAGACACACGAATGATTTATGCAACTCCAAAAAATAGTTTGTGTCACTGTGACACAGAGGAGAACAGCACAGGGATAAACCTGCAGGTCTGACAGCAGCTGTGTCAGCGTTTACACTGCAACCTGCCTTTGGTGGCTTTAAGGCAGCAACTGTGGCGTTCACTAGTAGAACTGACACACAAAACAACAACTACACACTAACTACACAAGACAACACACTAACCTGAGACTCCAAACACGGTAAACGTCACAAACCTCTCACCTATCAAATCTCTCTCTCTCTTAAAACTTCCGCCTCTTCCCAAACAACCACATGCCACATGTTGCCATATCATTTTTTGATTGGTCCATTTTTCCACCAATAGGGAAGGAGTGTTTTTTCTTTTTTCACTCACAATCAAAGCGTGTTTGCTAGCGCTCTCCTTAGAAAACGCCGTTTTTACCGTTTCTTCCCGGAGGAAACGCCAGTTTTATTCAGAAAAAACATCAGTTTTACGAGGCCTATCAACACGATTTAAAACCTGGTACTTAGTTTGAAGTCCGCACGTTCGACCCAAGTTGAAATGGAGACTCTGGGTCCGTCGACCCCAGAGGGTTAATCAGAAAGCCTAAGTTAGCTAGTTATGGTAAATGGTCTGTATTTGTATAGCGCTTTACACTCTACACAATCATCCACCTATTCACACACACATTCACACACTGATAGTTATGTATCGGGCTAATGTTTAAAGCTTTCACTTGAGTAAATTAACTCATATCACTGCTAAGTGATGTTAGCTATGTTCACAGCATATTCCATAACAGCGCTGCCATACTGCATCACACTCAGTGCATTTCGATCATTGCTCCAGCGAGTTTGATAGCAACATAATAATCATAATTTTTTAAAAATAGCGTGTGTAACATACACATACTGGAAAATTATTTACTAGCACTCACCTATCATGACTGGAGAGCGCAAACTCCGCCATTTGTTCCATCAAACACTCATTAAAACAGCGACCTACAGGTATGTTAGCGCACTCATCCCCGACTGTCCGACGGAGGGGCGGGGTCACACGGTGAAACAGACGCAAGGCAGCCAGGCGGGGAAATTTTGCAACTCATTTTATTTTTATATCTGACAAGAAAAGTATTCAACCAGATAGTTATTTGTGGTGAATGAAATACAGTTACACTTTTAAGCACCACATCTGAAATTCAAGCACTTTTCAAACCTTGAAAAGACAACATTCAAGGATTTTCACGGATTTCAAGCACCCGTATGAACCCTGTGTCCGTCTCAGCTGAGTACATCAGTTTTGTTAAGTGCTATAAATAAATAAATAGATCAAATAAAGTAGCAACATCCTGAGATCTCGGTGTTAGAAAAACTGAATCCTTTTAGAGGTGAATCGTTGCATCTACAGCCTCCAAGGAAACCGGTGACTTCACTTGTAATTAAGCACATATTTCAATCAACTGATGGTTCCTGTATCACATCTGTACAAAATGCAATAAAAGTCTAATTTTGCTGTGGTCTTTGTCTCCACATATCTTACATCTGTGCAGTTCTTATTGGCCATAACAAAATACATTTGAGTGCAAAGGAACCATGGAAAGTGTCTCACATGGTGTGTTAGCTGAAACTAACAACACAAGTTAGCCCAGGGAGCACATGTGGATACGCTAGCATCCATTCACAGGCTAACACAGCTAAGAAATCATTAGCAGCTTCTACAATCACATTTCCAACAAAACGTCGTATCCTGACTGGTTTTAGAAGTCAGACACCGGACTGTGAACCACAATTCAATTTGCAAATAAACGAGATTCACCAGGATCTTCTTCACAGAATAAACTCTGTGGTTCAACACGTTACTGGACAGAAACTTTGACAACAGCTTTGTGCATCTACAAAACAAAATCAGTGCCTCGTTTCATGGAGCTAAAGAAACACAGGCTCTATATACAGAGAAACTCACCCTGCTCCATGCAGACAGATGCAGTGAAACCATGAGCAGCACTACGGTGCATTCATGGTGCATGGGGAAACTCACTGCTCTACAAAAAGTAACATTTAAAATAAAATAACCAGAGATTACACTCTCCCTCTCTAAACAGCATGAGTCCCTTCATGCATCGTTGACCAACGTGGACGTGGTGGAGTAACAGTTGTGGAGAATGCAACAGCTGAGGTTTGAGAAAAGGAGCTAATAGCCAAGGTCAGCGGCTCTCCTACTTCCTCATAAGGAAACTTCTCAGCTGTAGCTGAGCAGGATATCATTGCATTTGAATCCTCCTCGCTCTCTTTAACCCGAGTTCCTTCTGATTGGTTTCCTGGTTCTACAAAGAGAGTCTGCTGCCTGAGGGCCCCAGCTCCTCCTCCACCTACTGCTGTGGACATTTACAAAACGTCAATCCAAGAAAAATTGTCTGGTTTGTAATAGATAGTCATTTTTTATTAGAGTCTACAGCAGGAACCAACCTGAACCTTGTTATGAGCTGAATCAGTGCTGGACTGTAGAAATGCTGTTTCAGTGGCTGCTGCAGGAACTAACATGGAAACGTGTTCAGCAGCTTTCCAGCTCTAATATAGGAAACACAAGATCAGAGTTTGGACACACTGGAACCAAACAGTTTTGTCTCGGACTTTTATTTCAGCATCATCGTTTGGGTTGAATTAAAACCTTTCAGCAACGCTAACCAGACTTTACGAGGTAAACGTGTATCTCCAAGAATGTCTTGCTAAGAGTCGCGTGTTCTGGGAAACAACACACAAATCAGTGGCGTCAATAAGGTTGTGTTTCATGTAATACTCTAGACTTTACTGTGAGACCATCACTAACATGCAGACGTCACAAAGTTGTTCACGGATCACATTAATCCAGAGTCACAGACATGCAGAGACACTTCCAGGTATAACATATATAATCCACACAGTCAGTCACAGCTGAGCTCTTTACTGAAGTCAGCATCAGCTCTCTGCTCGCTCTCACATCATATTCATGACAATCAGACGTGTTTCAATGATGCTGCTGTTTTCAGCCAAGCACACAGTCTCCATGGAAGTTTAAACTGGAAACACTGGTAACTGCAGCAGAGTTTCATTTGGAGCAGACCTGATCTTTGTGACGCATCAACATGTCAACACAGTATTTAACAGAACTGCAGTTTGCATCAGATCATACATCAGACTGACCACGTTTGTAATTTCATCAAACCTGCCATTAACATATTCAACAGTACTTACACTATCTTAAACATGTTTTCTTTTTAAAATGTTTGCATATTTATTAAATATAAACTGTGCAGTATTTCATTGATGGAGGCCAAGAAAACACAGTTACAGGAGAAATGTATTTAAGCTTGAAATGTAGCTGCACTCGGTAGAATTGAGCCAACTGGTTGTCTTCATTTTCAGTTCTGATGAGCTCACATGTTTAAGATCATCGGTTTAAAGAACCATAAGGCCGTGGATCCTTAAGGGTTTTATGGTTTGAGTTTACAGTGAGAGGTGTTGATAATGATGTTGGCTGTTTTCAAGTTGAACAATCTTCCAGGTAAGTTTAAACTAGAAAAACGAGTCACTGCCTGCAGCAGAGTTTCAGTTTGCAGCATTCCTGATCTTTGTGCAGCAGCAACAACATGTTGTTAACAGAGCTGTGTAAAGACTGACTCACCTCACCAGGCTCTCTTTCATTCACATCATACACAACATTTACTTCATTACAAGCTGTGCTGCTCAAGTTACTGGAAATAAGCACTCAGTTACTAAGTAATCCCATGTCTTTACTGATTACTTATTTTCAAAAGTATTTGGTTACTTTACTCTTTAAAAAAACACGACTTGAATACGTAATAAAGTAGAAAGTAGACGTTTCAGCCCGAGACTTTTTTCTGCATAATCCATCATATAGAAATGAATCAAATTAAAAAGCCTTTCTTTTAATTGTTTTATTGTTTTTAATCTTTTTATTTTATGCATCAAGAAAAGATTAAATTATATTATAGCTGTTTTTGACTTGATGAAATGTGTTTAACATTTAAACCTATTTCCTGTATATTCCAGCACATGACATAAAATAATGTTTTGTGTTTCCACTCCCGAGTGGGGCGGGTGGAGGTCTGCCCACAGCGGTCATGTCAGGGGGAGGATCCGGGGGTTTCTCTGTCAATGTCACGTTCCCATGGCAGCGTGCTTGCTCAGATCTGAAGTGTTATGGTCCTGGGTGGGTGACCCAGTGTTTTTTGAGTTTTGGTTTCTTCTCATGGTTCCTTAGTTTTTTAGTGTTTCCTGAGTTCTAGTTTTAGGGTTTGTTATGTGGCTTCCTTCTGCATTTCCTGTTTTATTGTGAAGGTCTGTGTCTTATGCCAGAGTGTTCAGTTTGCGTTTCCCCTGTCTCGTCTTGTCAATCAGAATCGGCCGTGCCTCCCTCCTGTGTGTAGTTTCCCCTCTGTGTATTTATAGTGTGTGTTGTCTCGTGTTCGTCGCTGGTTCGTCTGTGTCGTCTCCTTCACGTCTCCCTGCATATCTTTCTAAGGATTTCAGGTTTGAGGTTAGTTTTGTTTAGTGATGGGTAGATGAGGCCTCGTGAAGCGTTTCAGCACATTCCCCAAACTGTACCGATACTGTGTCGACACAGTGTTGCTGTTTTGCTCCATACTGACACCTGCTGGACTTTAAATATCATTGCAGGCAACTTACTTGAGACTCAACAGACACCTAGTCATACTTGTTTACACTGTAAGGTACAGTGGAACCCCGACTTACCAAATTAATTCGTTCCCGAGGGTCTTTCGTAAGTCGAACATTTTCATTACACATTTTAGTTACAGTCAGCAGTGATATATACACATATATAGTATATATATATATATATATATATATATACATATATATATATATACTATATATATATATATATATAGTATTATATATATATATAATACTATATATATATAATACTATGTATATATATATATATATATAGTATTATATATATATATATATATATAGTATATATATATATATAGTATATATATATATATATATATATATATATATAGTATATATATATAGTATTATATATATATACTATATATATATATATATATAGTATATATATATATATATATAGTATATATATATATATATATATATATATATATATAGTATATATATATATATATATATATATATATATAGTATATATATATATATATATAGTATTATATATACATATAGTATATACACTGGGTGAATGTGCAGTAGTAGCAGCAAGCAGGTGAATTCTGTACATTAATATGAATAGACGTCTGACTATTTTACAGGATAGACAATATAAACATATTTAAAATTAAAGGAATTGAAATGTACATTGTGCCTTGGTTTAGTGTCTGGAAGAGTCCTGTCTCAGTCAATTATAGATGATGTGAGAGGGCGGGTGTGTGTGTTTAGGGCACGGATGGCTTGGGGATAGAAGCTCCTCTTGAGTCTCTCTGTCCTTGCCCGGATGATGTGGAACCTTCTACCAGATTGCAGGAGTTGGAACAGTTTGTTGCCAGGATGGGACGGGTCCTTCAGTATCTGCTCTAGTCCGGCATCTCCTGGTGTAGGTGTCCTGAAGCGGGGGGAGAGCAATCCTGCAGCAGCGTTCTGCTGTACGGATCACTCTCTGGAGAGCTTTTTGGTCCTTCACACAGCTGTTCCCGAACCACGATGTCATGTTCTGTGTGAGGATGCTCTCCACAGCGCCTGTATAGAAAATCCTGAGGATCTTTGGAGAGACCCTGAACTTCCTCAGTTGTCGTAGGTGATACAGGCGCTGCCTAGCCTTTTTGGTCTGGACCTGAATGTGTCAGGTCTGAGGAGATGTGGACACCAAGATACTTGAAGGACTGCACCCTCTCCACTGGAGCTCCATTGATGATAATGGGCTTGTAGTCTCTGTGCGATGTGAATTATATTATATGTGAATGATATAATGTTAAATTACTATTAAGCAAATGGCTGACTAAGTATTGTAGACTTTAGTTTACTGCAGCCATGTTTCATATAAATCAGGTATCATACAAAAATAAAAATAGCTTCAAATACAGTCATGACAATAAAGAATATGACTTTAAGGACTTAACATCATTACTTCAGTTATAGTACACCAACATCTCTGATACATTAGCACTTGTTAGGCGTGGCTGTGTGAAAACAGTAGATGGCGACACAGACACAGAGAAACACAGGGCTTAAATACACAGAGGGAGCAATCAGGGAATGGGTAACAGGAGGGAAACACAGCTGGGGCAAATCAGGCCTAACGAGACAAGAGGAAGCAAAACCAGACACATTAACATCAGACATGGACTTTCAAAGTAAAACAGGAAACATAACACAGACTCACGGACAGCCACTATAACAAAGGGAACAGAGACGTGGGAACAGGGCAGACACAAACACTGACTGAACACGGGGATCTAGGAACTTAGGATACACATAGACGCGAACTAGACAAGGGAACTCAGTGTACTAAGGGAACACTGAATGACCTGCTGGGTTTTGTCCATAAAACTACTCATCTACTGACCTTGGTTTTAAGTTGGACAGTGATTTTAAATTGGACAACCAAATCAGAGCAGTGGTGAAGTCCGGTTTTTATCATTTAAGGCGACTGGCAAGAGTAAAATCTTTTCTTTCGAGGCAGCACCTTGAAACAGTGATCCATGCTTTTATTTCTTCCCGCCTGGACTACTGTAACTCACTTTATGTGGGGGTCAGTCAGTCATTGCTCTCACGTCTGCAGCTGGTTCAAAATGCGGCTGCACGACTCCTAACAGGAACTCAAAAAAGAGAGCATATAACCCCCGTGCTGGCCTCTCTGCACTGGCTGCCTGTGTCTTTTAGAGTTCATTTTAAAATTCTTATGTTTGTTTTTAAATGCCTTCACAGTCTTGCCCCGCCTTACCTCTCTGAGCTTCTTCATCCCCACACACCCTGTCGGTCTCTCAGGTCAGCTGACCAGCTGCTCCTGGAGGTACCGAGATCCAGGAGGAAGCTCAGAGGGGGCGGGGCCTTCTCTATTGTGGCTCCAAGTTATGGAATCATTTGCCCATGCATGTTAGAGAGGCCCCTTCACTGTCCACTTTTAAATCACGTCTTAAAACCCACTTTTATTCCTTGGCTTTTAACCTCAGTGAGACTTAGTTTCTCTTTTAATTGAAGTAGTTATTTAATTAATGATTTCACTCTTCTTTTATTTGTGTTTTATTTATATCTCATGTAATTTTATTTTACAGTTCCAGTGTACAGCACTTTGTGTCAGCTGTGGTTGTTTTAAAGTGCTTTATAAATAAAGTTGATGATGATCTCAGATGACCACAAAGTAAAAGATCTCTCAGCAACATGATGCAACAGTTTAGGCACTGTTGCCCCGATCAGATCAGTGAGCTTTTTATTCTAAACATGAGCTGCTGTTACAGCAACAGACATTAATCCTACTGGTGTCTCACACAACAACTCAGTGTCCACTATGTGAAGCAGCCAAACACAGGCCTGCTCCTCTCACTAACAGAGACAAACTGCTGGCATGTTGGTTTCCATCTATACTGTCCAGTCTCTGCTGGTGGACACACAGCAGCATTGTTTCATCTCGTTTGAGTCATTGTTGACCTTAGCATGTTTTTAGTCTTCTGAGAGCACTGAAGCTTCTTTCAGCCTCAGTACCTGCGTTTTATCCTCAGATTAAATTATTATTCTGTGCTTGATGGGCCTCACCTTTGGCCCTGGCTCCTCCCCTCTGACTGCACTAGGACATACTGTCACCTGATAAAATAACACATGGATTCGTGCCATATAAAAAGTGAGACGTGTCAATTCAGATTCTTTGTCAAACATACACTAATGAATCAGTTTACATCAGCAGCCTGACAACTGTCATGATAAATACTAGTTAATCTACAGTCACCTGTGAGCTCTCCTCTCCACCTCTGAGCTACATGGCAGAGCTGCCTCTGTCACCTGATCAATAACAGTGAGACACTCCACATACATGCAGTCACACATGTGCTTCAAATACAGTCATGAACCATCAGGTCATCCTCCAGTTTCACCTGTGACCTTGTGTCACCATTGCTCTCTGAGCTCTGTGTTGGTTCTTCTGTCACCTGACAAACAGGACAAACATGACAATAAGAATAAAATGTGGAGCTGCTTCAGTGTTTCTGTCACTTTGTGCAGATCCTGACTCGTCAGTAATGTTTGTAGGCTGAGTGCATTTTAAAACTGTGCAAACTGCACTACAAGGTGGAAAATTTGCAAAATCGTGACTACCTCATGATATTCTGTCTCAAAAATGAACCCTATGAATACGTCAGTGCCATTAGGATGAAATTATTGTGTCACCAACATTTTAACATTAGACATATAATTCTAACAGCCTCTGTAAACTAATATCCGGGCTGCTCGAGGCTGCCGTTTTCTCTGACAGTTTCAATCAAAATTAGAAACGCTGCTCTGAGACTGAGAGAACTAACAGTGCTGATGGTCCGCTTGAAGCTGAAGCTCCGGTGCGTGTCAAAAAAATCAACACACACCGGCTCACTCCTTGGCGGCCGCTTATTGGGGCTCGCTCGGGCCACTTCGGAGGTGGGGTGCCTCCGGCCTCTCGGCCTGGGGCTCGGTCACTCAGGCACGGCTGGCTGCCGGCGGAGCTCACGGGCGCGTCACTGCAACTCCCCCTGGCTTCTGCTCCGCGGCTGCTGAGTGAGCCCTCATCTGGGACTCTCCTCAGCTCTTTCTGGGACAGTGGCGCGGCTGCCCCTCTGTGGGTCTTCCTTGGTCTCTTGTGTTCTGGGGGCCTCTGGATGTCTGGAGTTTTGAGCTCCTCCATACCTGCTTGATACCATAAAGGACGGGGCTGTGGCCCCCCCACACCCTCTAGCAGATCGTTACATGGAGAAACCTTTGGAATACAAGCATGCTGATCCACACAGGTATGCACACAGGTGTACACACGGGTATTCACAGACACGGACTACAGCTTTCTTGGCTGCTGCCTCAAAGCACATTGTGCACTGTCTATCTTGCGTGCTGCACAATATCGTTTATTATTTAGTATCTACTGATATCTACTGCTAGCTAGTTTATTGTGATGGTGCTGTTTTTTTTATTATGTTGCTCTTTGCTGTTTGCTGTCTCCTCTGGGTTTTTTTCTCCATACAGGTGACCCAGGAGTTTTGTTTTTTTTATTTGTTTGTTTTTTTCTCTCTTCCCCCCTTCTCACCGTCTCTTCTCCCCTTTGGTTTTCTTTCTTTCTCTCCCTCTCTTTCTTTCATTCTTTCCCCCTGTCCTATCCCACAGTTATGTCTGTCCCGTTTGCAACTGAAAATAAAATAAATTCATAATTATAATAAAGGTCAATCAAATGGACCAATATGGCAAGGCCATGATGATCCAATTGGTAAAATAAATCCGCCTGGCATCTTTCTTGGCCTTAAGACAACAATTCTGATGGCTATAGATCCAAACGGGACAAAAAAAAAAAAAAAAAATCAACACACTGCTTCAGAAGCTCTGTGTCGAAGCTTGATTCGTTTGGCCAGAGTGATCAGTGACGTCCGAAGCTTCATTTAGAACCTAACTGCTTCGGTGTCTGATTCAATGGTTTATAAGGAAGTGAATCATTCGCGGGATTTGTGGAGTGTTTGGTGGTGACAGATAGTGAACCAGTGATCATTCCACTGAGAGATTTGGAGCCAGTGAGGAATAGAGGAGGTTCTGTTGTGTGGGAGAATTTTGAGTTGATTTTGGTCGATCCGGTGGGTTTTCCAGCTTTGTGTTCTGGCCGTTTGCTTTTGTTTTGTGCGTGTTTATTATATCTGAAAACGGGAAAAAGATAAAATGTCAAAAATCTGCTTCCATAATATAAATATCATTAAATAACTTTAGAAAAACTTCCACTTGACTCTTTACATGTAATGTTGTAAAAATATATATTTTATTGTTTAATTAATCTGAAAATGTTAGTCTGCCAAATGTGCAGCAATTGAATTTATTTATTCTCTTTGTCTGATAGTTTGTGGGGCCCAGGTAGACTGTACAACTGCATCTCTACCAGTTTCTCTGCACTCCAGCCTCCTCTGTGCCATGTGAAGGGATTTTCCTTAAGGCAGGAGAAATGATCTCCACGAAAAGGAACAGGTTCGGCCATCGCACACTAGAACAAATTCTCTGCTTAAATAAAAATGAAAAAGGGTTACCGTCAATGCATCATGTTTTTCATTTGCAAGTTCATAAGCATTTTCCATTTCACAATCAATTCTACCCCCAGGTCAAAAATATGTCTGGGAAAATTTCCCTAATATAATATTATTTATTATATTTATACCAACACGGTGGCACAGTGGTTAGCACTGTTGCCGCACAGCAAGAAGGTCCTGAGTTCAATTCCACCATCAGGCCGGGGTCTTTCTGTGTGGAGTTTGCATGTTCTCCCCGTGTTTGCGTGGGTTCTCTCCGGGTACTCCGGCTTCCTCCCACCGTCCAAAGACATGCAGCTTGTGGGGATAGGTTAATTGGATAATCCAAATTGCCACTAGGTGTGAGTGTGAATGGTTGTCTGTCCCTGTGTGTTGGCCCTGCGACAGACTGGCGACCTGTCCAGGGTGTACCCCGCCTCTCGCCCTATGACAGCTGGGATAGGCTCCAGCGCCCCCCGCGACCCTGAAAAGGATAAGCGGAAGCGAATGGATGGATAATATTATTTATAAATATACCCCTCCGGCGATTAAATGCATACCTGCATGGAGGCAGGACCTCACAGCAGAAGCATACTCCATAATGTGTTGTACATTATTACATGTATATATATGTAACGTGGTATTTTTCAATTATTGTATTTACCAACATCAAGAAGTCACAAGCAAAGAAAGACCACACCATGGTGCATGTTTAAACAAGGAGAGTTTACCGGTCAAAACTATTTATTAAACAAATAAAACACATTTTTTAACCACCAAAAAACACACGTTCAAAGCAACACAGCGGCGGCCCAATATCAGACAGAACTCCACTCTGTAGAGTGAGCAGTCATTATGAAGCAGTTGGTTTTCTTTTGTGGATTCAAGCTGCTCTTCATATTTTTGGCCACCAGATGTCACCAGAGAGGACTGTGTTGAAAAGCTTCGAGTAATGAACCGTTTTTCAATACAAGCTTCAGAAAGCTTCATTTAGCCATCACTACCTGTAACGTTATTGTGACACATTTTATGAGTGAACTTGGCTCTAAGTGACTCACAGGTTTCTTTGAAAAACACTTTCTTACATCCAGCTTCTTCCTCTTTGCTGCCGTCCTCCTCTCCTCCTCGCAGCGCAGGCTTGCCGCTGCTGAAACTAAACAGAGCTCCCTGACAGGCTCAGCCAATCACATTGGCCATACTTGTCACATGACCAGGACTCCAGTAGAAGTAATTTAACTCTTTGGGCACCGCTGGGTGAGACGTATGGAGTGCCAGGACTGCCATAATGCATTAATTAAATACACCATTAAATAATTAATTAAATGTGGCAATAATTAATTAAAATTGGATTAATTAATTAAATAAATAGTTATGACACATGTAATTAATTAATTATTGACACATTTAATTAATTAATTATTGACACATTTAATTAATTATTTAATGATATATTTATTTATTTCATTTTGGCAGTCCTGGCGCCTGGCTTTCATCATGAAATAATTTTATCTGTCAGCATCACCCATCAAACTCAGGGGGCGGGGTTAACGCTGATCGAGTCAAAACCATCGCTTTGGCCTGGTGGCCATTGTTTCTAGCACACAACAACCGGCATGTGGAAGCTAACAGAACTGAGCTTTGAAAAACCCTGTGTGTGTGTCACCAAATACCGTTTTAATATTTTTTTAGCCGAGAATGTAGTGGTTTAATCTTCATGTGTCTGGTCGGTTTGTCAAGATACAGCCTCTTTGCAAAAGTGCTTCGATGATTTCGGAGATGTCTGCCCAGTCTCACGGCAAAGCGTGGGATAGACCCGCTCGCCTCGCAAGCAATCGAGCTGTTATTACCACCGACAAAGCGCAGGCCCCGGTACACAGCTGTAGTAACCCCCGCTGACTTCTTTTACTGAGGTTATATTTATCGGTGTTTTATTTCCTGATGTTCTTATGTGTCCTACGTGTTTCAGTCTGAATTATAACTAACATTAAAAACATGTTTAAGGAGGAGAGAGAGCAAATAAATCTGTTTAACATCTGATCTTTGGGTTTTTGTTCAGTAATCAGCGTGACCTGTGTATAAACACATAAAAGAGATAACGTTGGTGTTTCCGTCATGTAGTAACTGCTGGCTTTAACTGTACAAAGGTTGTTCCACACTATGAAACACATACAGACTTCATGATGTTCGGCTAATATTTTTATTGTGAATATTAATCATGCTGACCTCGCTCTGTACACCACGCAGCGAGGTCAGCATATCCACGATATCCTCAGCTCCATGAGTTAACACAAAGTTTCCCAGCTGACTATCTAACTGCCAACTATTCCAGAGACGTGAAAATATACAGCATAAAGAAAAGTGTAAGAGACTCAGCAGCAGATTAGAATAACAGTTATACATTTAATAAATCACCAAATGAATCCAAGAAACGAGCAAACCTGAGTTTGTGTTCCCTCAGCTGCAGACTCGCTGCTGTTTAAATGTTTGAAAAGGAAGATTAGATATAAAAAACGTCAAACATAGACTCAGTCTGCCTTCACATTTGATATGAGGCCAGCACGTATAGTGGCTGTGTCCTGTTTTAAGATCATACGTGTAAAATTGTTGTCTGACCTCCGTCGATCCAGCCGCTCAGTCCGTGGTTACCATGGTTACTGCATAAGCAGCTATAATGTTAACAGCTGGCACTGAGGAAACTTACCGGCAGCATGGGTGTTTATGTTTTTCATTGCAAAAGAACTGTCTGAATGGTTAACTGAAGTTAACTTGGATAAATTATAGTTAAGGAGTTTCACAGATAACGCCTATGTGAGCTGTGTGACTGTTCACCACTACACTGAAATCAGCAGGCTATTACTGAAATACACGTGCTATATCATAAACTATGATATAAATAGGGAGGTCCTATTAACATGTTTTAAAGGACACCTTCCTGCCTTTAGTCTCATTCATGAGCAGTATTAGTTTTCTTCTAACATCCAGAAGTCTGCACCATGTGTTTCATAGTTTGTAACAAGCCTTTGACAGGTAAACATAACATGACCGAAAAAGCAAAAAAAAAGAGAGAGAGAGAGAGTGTTGACATAAGAAGAGAAAATGCTCTCAATTATGGAGACAGACAAATGGTTCATTTATGTTTGATGTGTGTTTATTCCTCCCTAAATATCGTCGGTGAAGTTCGCCATGCACGTCAGATTTTCCTGCGCATTTTTATACCTCTGCCAACAGAGAGAGAAAAAATCACATTCTAACAGACAGCTGGTGCTTAGAATACAGTTGAATAACTATTAAAAAACAGATGATATTTAGATGATAGTTCAGTCTAACACATGTGAACCATTAAACGTCTGTGAAACTATGCAGTTATGAAACGTAACTTTAACCTCAGCCAAACCGATTTGCTCAGTTGTAAATAAAACAGCGAAGTAAACGTGACCCGACAGACAGAACCTGAGTGAATGAAGTCCAGCGTTTAACCACTGAGAGCTAAAACTCAGCTGAGGTTTCAAAGCTGTGTGCCGGTGATTGGACATCAGCCGCTGATAAAGCTGGCTCGCCTATAAAGTGCTCTGTAAGGAAACGAGCTCCAGCAGCTCTGCGCTCGGGGAAAATACTATATTTACTTATCTTGTGCAGAAAAATGCACTGACATTGCGTTATATCGAGCACCGGCTGCCCAGTTAAACTGTGACTATCACCAGGTAACTAGGCGTGTTTCTTGAATTAGCAGCAGGTGTTAAACAGCTGACAGATGAGGAGGAGGATGCATGCAGGTAAACTGAGGGTCTGTTGAGCTGATCGCTGGTTTCGTGAGAAAAATGTCAGCTCGTTCTTTATGTTACAGAAGCACAGAGACACAAGACCAGGCGGAAAGAGACGATCGTTCGGTGAAAATGAGAATCTGCGAATGCAACATGTGGAACACGGAGAGTGGAATATGTAAACAAACCGGTTAACGTAACCCCCTGGGTGCACTCTGCATGCTAACTGTTAGCAGAGCTAGTGAAATCTCTGAAAACATCTGAGCACTTTTGCAAACATGTTCTATGTTGACAACCTGACCAGACATACGGCGCGACATTCGCGGCTAAAACACTGTTAAAAGTGTAGCTGGTGACAGAAAAACGGGGTATTTTAAAACTACACCACCACCATTGCTGCTTGTGATTTGATCTGCATTCTGGGATACCTGGCTGCCCCAAGTCTACACAAGCAATCGATTATCTAGGATCGACCTGTTTTGACTTACTTTGCACGGCAACCAATCAAATGTTAGAGAAGCTGCATGGGCAGCGTTAACCCCGCCCCCTGAGTTTGATGGGTGAGGCTGACAGATAAAATTATTTCATGATGAGAGCCAGGCGCCAGGACTGCCAAAATGAAATAAATAAATATGTCATTAAATAATTAATTAAATGTGTCAATAATTAATTAAATGTGTCAATAATTAATTAAAATGTGAAATACATAAATAATTAATTACATGTGTCATAACTATTTAATTAATTAATTCCAATTTTAATTAATTATTGCCACATTTAATTAATTATTTAATGGTGTATTTAATTAATGCATTATGGCAGTCCTGGCACTCCATAGAGACGCTGACAGATCGGTTTTCTTTCTTTCTATCGGGTTTGATTTTCTTTACTGGAAGAGATCAAATTATTGGTGGGGACACGTCACTTCCGTCCGTGACAATCTACGCCCTTGGTAAAAAACTTTGAAGTCCGAACTTTCAATGTGGCTGAAACAGACTCAGCGTTGCTGCAGCTTGTTGCTGTGTCAGCTCACATCAGTCATGTGATCTGGAGGTGCAGCGTGTCCGTGGACCACAGAGGGTTAATAACACTCACCTTCCTTCATTTCCACAGTGTAACATCCACCCACCTGTGTAAAATCAGAAATTCCCATGGTGTTGTTCAAAATGTGCTCTGGCACGATCATAAGCATCGCTTGCTGCTGAAAACAAGAAGAAAGCCGTCCTGCTATGAGCTGAACCATTTGTTAATGTGGAGGGGGGGACACTATGGAATATATCCAGTTCTAGCATTTATATTCACTCCTGACTGTAACTACGCTCAAACTGTTAAACTTATTTTAATAAACAACACTGTCATATGCAAAACTGGGGTGGCACTTGGGGTGGCAAGGGATCATTTTAGGGTGGCACTTGCCACCCCATGCCACCCTTCTAGATCCGCCCCTGCTGATGAAGCCAACAGGTTCGCTTCATTTGCAAAAAGCAGATATGAGTTTCTGAGGCCACAGTCTTCTGTGGCAGAAGGGGAATCAGGGGAAGCCCTGGAGGAGTCCACCACCCACCAGAAACAGGTCTGAGCTCTCACTGAGTGGTAAAGGGGCTACACAGCCCACATGAGGCTGAGGGATGCAGCCTTCTGTCAGACTGTCACTAACACAGAGAAACACCCGTGTACACTCATACTCATGGGCACATACACCAATCAACCCAACCCCACTAACTGCTCGTCTTTGGACTGTGGGAGCCAGAGAACCCAGAGAGGACCCAGACATGGGGAGAGCATGCAAACAGCTTAGATGTTGGATTTGAACCCAGAACCTTCTTGCTGTCAGGAAACAGTGCCAACCACTTTTCCACTGTGCTGCCTGTTTGACTCTGATACACCCATTTTTGAGCTCTTAAAAACAGCCCTCCACACAACAGAGACAAACCATAAAGGACTTTGTGGCTTGTAGCAACCAAAGAAAGTTTAAGGTGCAAAATAAATAGGTTGAAAGGAAAGTAATAAAGGAAACATGTAATTATAACAGTAATGTTGGCTGTGTATCACGTGTGGCATGTCATTGTGGGGCTGGCCTCTGTTGGGATTGAGAATATGTGATGGCGGGGGCAGGGTTGGTTACTGGGGTTTATCCTGATCTCCTGTTTAGTGGAACTGTGCTCCTTTGAATCCACAGCACTAACCTGGCACACACACATAAAATGCATCATTGCTACAGAGCACAGCAGGACTCATTATGAGTGGTGGGGCAGGCTGGATGGTGTTGAGGAGTCGTATCGCAGTGACATTGGCTCCCCTGCTTCACTCTCTCCTGCCCCACTAATGCAACTCACTAATCCCTCTGTCCCCTTTAGGTGGGGCTCACGCTGACAAGATAAAATAAGCTGCACGACTGGTGGGTGGGGGCTGTGCTGTCAGCCCCCCTGGGTCTGCTCCTCTGTGATCCTCAGTGGGCCAGTATGCCTCTCCTGGTAGCTCCATGGGGGATGGTGTGGTGGGTTGGTGGGTGCCATGGCGACTATGTGCGGACTTCACATTTTTGTCTGCTGTGACAGCTCCTTGATCTGGGCGGGGCCAGTGGGGTGTGGGTAGGTCCTTTGTGGGGCTTTGGACGTTGCCTGAATATTGTCAGGCAGCTGGGTGCTGTGCCTCGACCCTTTCTTCCTTTGCATTTGTGGTTTGGTGCCATAAATGCACAACATAGAAGAGCCACCTCGACGGGACAACACTCAGCGGTTCATCTGTCTCTCTTCCACAGCATGTCTTTATCCTGTCTTCCTTCTCTCACCCCAACCAATCACAGCAGATGGCCCCGCCCCTCCCTGAGCCTGGTGCCGGAGGTTTCTTCCTGTTAAAAGGGAGTTTTTCCTTCCCACTGTCGCCAAAGTGCTGCTCATAGGGGGTCATATTGTTGGGTTTTTCTCTGTATGTATTATTGTACGAGCTACCTTACAGTATAAAGCACCTTGAGACGACTGCTGTTGTGATTTGGTGCTGTGTAAATAAAACTGAATTGAATTAAGAAACAACTCTTAGATTCCTCACATGATTCTCCTGTATTCCTACGGGACGCCAAGGTAATATAACATGGAAGTGTGTCACAGTGCCTGGTGGCCACATGTTACCCATAAACTGTCAACCTGACCGTACTGTAGCTACGTCCAAAGACTAGTTAAAGATTAAAGCTTTTTGGGGGGTTAAATCTGACATAAATAAAGAAAGAATAACATTAAAGTCGATTCTTTTGATCACTGTGGTTCTACTTTGAGGATATGACGTGTAAAAACCCTCAGTTGTGGCTGGTGGATCTCACATTCCTGGTCTTTGTAATTCCAGTTCAATGAAGCCTCATTTTCACCTTTTTCCAGGTAAATTTTCCCAACTGTTCTAATGTCCATGCTGTGGCATTGTCCCATCATTTGTATTTCCTGTTAATGGATTTTTAATATGGTCTGGGAAATTACTATATATGAGTAACTTCCTGTTGTATTGCAGCTTAAGGCCATTGTCACTGAAATAAAGCCCAAGTTGTAATAGTTTGCATCCAGAACGAGGAAAACGAAGAAACCCAAACACTGCTCAGTGGATGAGTCCGTCCTGGAATAAATACCAGGACAAAACTAAAAAGAAGAGCTTGTTTCCTCGAAGCAACAACAGAAAGCTCTTTGTCTCTACAGATGTTTCTGGGAAACACGTTAACAATATTTAAACATTTGTTCTTAATAAACGTTTTTACTTAATGATGCTTTATGATATTTCTATCTGACCTAATGCAGCAGCGTATCCACATGAACTCTGCAGTGTTTCTACCCAGAGGCCACCGTGGTCCTTCTTTACTAATGCTGAGGGTTTTCTCCCAGCCGTGATAGCCTTTGACAGGTAAACTGAGTCATTCCAGCCCAGTGCAAAAATAACCTCCCTGTCTGCTCTTAACTTCACGCATCGATGCTAAAACGTTGCATAACTGAACCTGCAGACTGTGATCCTGTAGCTGTCGAGGAGAGGGCTTGATGCCGTCCATCTTCTGCTCAATTAACAACGCCTGCAACCTTTTGAGCCTTGGTCCTGCTACAGTCACAAATATAACATCATCACTCTTTATTTGATCCACTACACTGCTGTCATTTCTCTGTTATGGCCCCACAAGGTCACTGAATTCTGTCATTCTTCTCCAATCCATGGTTTTCAGTCACTGGTGGGCAACATTACTCTACCACGACTGCAAACAGTGGACAGTTGGTAGGTAGTCCTGCAGGACGCCTGTCTCGAGCCAAGGCTACTTGGAACATCTCTCCATGGAGGAACAATGAAGACATGAAGAGAAACTATAAATCTTTGGGACTTGTGCTCCAACAGCTTTGTTTAAAGGCCTGAAAGTGGCGACGTCTCTCCCAGAGCTCCAGCTCAGTGACATCTATGTGTGCCTTGTATGCTTCAGCTGACGCTGCTGCCAGGATGAAAGCTGTCAAACCGAGCACAGCTACATGTTCCACCTGGATGGGTAAATAATGTGTTTGAGGTGAGAACAATCAGGAAAGCTCGCCAGCGGCTTTACTTCCTGAGGAGGCTGAGGAAGTTTGGCATGAACGCCAACATCACCTCAAATTTCTACAGGTGTGCAGTCGAGAGCTTGCTGACGAGCTGCATCACAGTTTGGTACGAAGCTGCTCTGCCAGCAGCCGTAAATCACTACAGAGGGTGAAGGCAGCAGAGCACATCACTGGCACGAGGCTTCCTGCCATTCAGGACATTTATCTCCAGCGGTGCCTCCATAAAGCACACAGCATCATCAAGGACCACAGCCACCCAGCACATCAGCTGTTCTCCTTGTTACCATCGTTACAGGAGTCTGTCTGCTCGGACTACAAGACTCAAAAACTGTTTCTACCACCAAGCCATACGACACCTCAACCACAACACTTAAACACACACAACACAGCACTCAGAAGCTACCTGCAGCTTCACAAGTACTCTGTTTAATCTGCACTGGTCACTCCACTTTATTGTCATTGATATTTATATTTAAAAGTGCAATACTGAAATTTTCTGCTGCTCATTCCTGTGCAATGTCCCATCTGCCCTCCCGTCATATTTCTCTTCAAGATTTTCTTATTTAATCACTAGTGTACATATATTTATAGATACAAATATATTTAGTCATCTTTTCTCTTTTACCATGTCTCTCTAATATTTGCTCCTTACTATTTTTCTATTTTCTTTATTATTTTATTTTATTATATTTTCTCCTACTGTATCAAGCTGCCGAGTGACTGCTGCTCGTCAAACACATTTCATTGCAATGTTGACCCTGTGCTAACTTGCATATGACAAATAAAACTGAAAACTGAAAAGAAGAAACTGGTCGTTGTTAAAGGAAAGGTAATCTCCACATAAGCAGCTTAGATGACCTTCCACGTGTAAATCTTACAATGTGTTGACTTGGACATGAACAGTGTAGGACCAGAAAAGTCCCAGCAGTGTTCATTTGTCACATTAATGTAAAATGAAGTCTTTTTCTGATGTTGGGTTAATCGTTCCTACAGTTTAAATGAGCCGTCACTGATGTTCACATGTGGCAGCCATACTCTACGGCTTCTGTAAATAAACACTGATTACTGAATCCAGTTTTGGCTACATTAAACTCAAAGACGTTCAAAGGATGGCTGGAAAGCTACAGACTGCAGTACTGTTTGGCACCAGTAGCAAAGTATGTCTGTTGTGGAGTTGTAGACATGTAACTTGAACATGTTTGTAACTTTTTACTAGCATTTTGTTTACTATGTTTCAGATCTATGGCACTAAATGGGGGACTGACCACGTTTTTGACCTTGACTGGACTTACTGGGTCCAGTAAAGATATCATAGCCAAAGGTGGCTCTGCTTCCAGTTCTGGCTTATAGGAAGATCTCTGAAGGTTGGGTGTAATCCTCTCCTGACTTTGGATCACTCTCTTAGATCTAAACCTCCAGCTCTGGACTCGCCATCCTCAAAGACTGCTCCATAAGAACACAGGCATGTGTGAACAGCCCACTCCTCCTTTGGTCAATGGCACACACTTTTAGACGATGTGTATTCAGCATCTGGCAAGAGTGGAATCAACTGGGGCTCTTTCTAAATTGGCGTCACCATTGATTGTGGTGGTGGCAGCAGCTCATTCTGCTGGCTCTGTGTAACAGGGTCATAAATCACATTGTTATAATGTGTTCTAAACCCCCAAACTGCTCCTTTTATACCTGACTTTTAGGACCTCCAAGCCTGTAGTTGTGTTCATTATCAGTTAGAGCCCCTCCTCGTTCTTTTCTTCTTCTTCGGTGCAATCCTATAAATACAGTGTACCCCTTTTGCCTCTCCCCTTTTCTACAATCCCCCTGTGGGAGAGGTGGGTGTCATTTCTTTCCAACACTTTAAAACACACATATAATGCATATTTAGCCACCTGGATGTTTCTGGTTGCAATTTTAGTTCGATTATTGTCATTATTAAGCCTGTTTTTGTTAGATGTTATAAGTGTGTCGTATGTGTGTATCATAAATGTGTTTTAGGCGCCATAAATGCTAGCATGAATATATACTCCTTGCTAGCTTGGGAGCTGTGGTGGGTTGAACTAACCCTCTTCCCCACTGTTTGTATTTGGTCGTAGGAGCTGGAGTGGGCAAATTATTTACTGGGAGGTCTATCTTTCTTTTACCTTTTTTATCAGACACAACGCAGAATCACACCGGTTACATCTGCAGCTCATCCATCACCTGTTCTTCCCATCACTTAATGTTTTTGCTGCAAGACGTTGGAGTGAGTGCCATCTATTTTGCTGTTGTTTGGAGGCATTTTAGTTCAGTGAGAAACAGGAGGTCACGCAACAAACTGCTCAAATGAGTGGAAGCCGCTGCCCTCTGCTCGTCAGCTGGGAAACCTGGATCTCCCTTGTTGTGTTAACAGACCTCTCTGCATTGAATCATACCTGTTATTAACCTCTGTCTCTCTTCTACAGCATGTCTTTATCCTGTTTTTCTTCTCTCACCCCAACCAATCACAGCAGATGGCCCCGCCCCTCCCTGAGCCTGGTTCTGTCGGAGGTTTCTTCCTGTTAAAAGGGAGTTTTTCCTTCCCACTGTCGCCAAAGTGCTGCTCATAGGGGGTCATATGATTGTTGGGTTCTTCTCTGTATCTATGAAGCGCCTTGAGGCGACTTTTGTTGTGATTTGGCGCTATATAAATAAAATTTAATTGAATTGTCAGGGTCAAAGTTCAGAGGAAAGTTTGTTCAGCAAATGAATGACAATAAATCATACATGTTTGCTGATTCACAGATTGACAGCCTGGAGGAACAGGGCTGTGTCGTTCCTGTGATGCGATTCAGCTTTATTTTAGTATTCATTTATTTTATTAGCTTTATTTCAGCCACTCAAACAAAACAACATTATATTATATTTAATATATATTAAATATGTGCCAACTGATTCAGTACGTTTCATGTAGAAATATCTGTGGCAACTTTTTGTTGCAGCAATGATCTCAAAACACAAGGGGGGTGGGGGGGGGGGGGGGGGGGCTAAGATGAATGTCTGCTGTGAGGACAGGGGGTGTGCATGTGCTCAAGTCACGTGACACGTCATTTACGCAACATTTGGTCGATTTCAAAGTTACAGTGAGATAAAATCATGTTATGGATTGCACTCAGTATATTGTGCCGACATGGTGAGATTGTGTCTGTCGAGCCGAGGAGAGCGTCGCAGTGCCAAAAGCTGTAAAATGAACTATCAGGCTGGAGTGTGCTGCCACAGCACAGAGCAGTCACAGAGTCCTGCAGGCAGAAGAGGAGTGATCGTGTTAGCCACCTTACAAAACAAAAAGACATGAAGTGAAAAGCAGAGCGCAGAGTGTGGCAGAAGAAGACAGACTGGGCCAAGTCCTGCATGTGCGAGAGCGAGCGAGACCCGGGACAACGTCATCCGCCTCGCCTGGACTAGTCCGCCGGCCGGAGGAGGGACAGTGGCTGCACTGTGCAGCCGAAGAGTCACTTTGATCGCGCAGGAAACGAGCGACGCAACCGGTCCACCGTCCGTGCAAACTGCGCCAGGCAGCGTATTGCACGCTGGAGGACACCGAGGAAAGTCACAGTAGGAGCGGTGCTTAGTGAGAGGTGATGTCGGGGGGACATGGCTTCTTCTCCGGTCACCCCAGCATCGCTTGAAGGAGAAACACCTTCACCCACCGGGAACGAGGAGCCCGCGACCACCCGACAGGTACGACACGCCTCCGAGACCCTCTGCGCGCCCGGTAACGTTGTAACGTTTTACCGAAGTTCATTCGCAAACACACCAGCTTAAGATGGACCCGAGAATCAGCACACGGGAGCACTGGTGTCTGACTCAGCAGAAACGGCTCGACGTGCGTGTAATGTTAGGTGGAGCGCTCGTGAAGCAGAGTCAGTGCGCTCCTATGCTCTGTGCAAACGTGTTGTAATGCTCCAATCAAATCAGTTCTGTGAGATGTGAATGTTAATAGTTCTGTTAAAGTGACTGAGTAGATTAGCTAGTGTAACACAAGCACTCTGAGCAACTCTGTGTAGCTAACAGAGGCATTCATACGGTTGATCATGATATCCTTTTGGCACGATTGGAACAAGTAGTAGGCCTCAAAGGAAATGTTTTATCTTGGTTTAAATCATATTTTTCTGAGAGGTCGTTCTCCGTCACGATGGGAAAATATTCCTCTTCTTCTGCCCGTTTTCGCTGTGGTGTGCCCCAGGGCTCGGTACTGGGTCCTGTGTTGTTTTCTCTGTATATGTTGCCCTTGAGCTCCATTTTTGAAAAACACAATGTCTCTTTTCACTGTTATGCTGATGATATTCAAATCTACCTTCACCTGACTGGGGATGCTCTATTCTCACCACATCCTCTGTTTGACTGTCTGAGTGATGTCAAAGACTGGTTATCACGTAACTTTCTTACTTTAAATGGAAAGAAGACAGAAATTATTGTTTTTGACCGAAATATGCCTCTGGGACAATTGACTGGCACATTTGGGCCTGTTGCTAACTACCTTACTGATACTGCCAGGAATCTTGGAGTTTTCATGGACAGTTCCTTCAAACTTGACAAACAGGTCTCTACTGTGGTGAAAACTAGCTTTCATCAACTACGCCTAATTTCTAAGGCTAAACCCTACATACCACACAAAGATATGGAGAAACTCATTCATGCTTTCATTATGTCAAGACTGGACTATTGTAACTCACTCTACTTGGGTCTACAATCTTCTCTTCTGCAGCATTTGCAGCTGGTCCAGAATGCCGCAGCACGTCTCTTGACCGGCACTAGAAAGTTTGACTCTATCACCCCTGTTCTGAAAAATTTACACTGGCTTCCTATCAAATATCGAATTGATTTTAAAATTTTATTGTTTACTTATAAAATTTTAAACAATATGGCACCTGACTATTTAGCTGATCTCCTCTGTCTGTACAGCCCTCAGAGAGCACTAAGATCATCGGACCAACTGCTGTTAGTGCAACCTAGGTCTCGGCTGATGACCAGAGGAGACCGTGCCTTTGCCGTTGCTGCACCCAGGCCATGGAATACTCTCCCTCTTCATATTCGCGCATCAGATTCCATTCAGTCTTTTAAATCACGTTTAAAAACGTATTTGTTTGATCTGGCATTTAAGGCGAATTAGGGTAATTTACATCTGGCTCTGTATTTAGATTATGTAATCATCTTATATTTTATATATTTGTAATTTATATTTTATTGTGATTTTATCTGTATTGTGATTTTACTGGAAAGCACTTTGGTGTACTTCGGTCTTAAAAATGTGCTATATAAATAAATTTTGATTGATTGATTGATTGATTAAACAAGCTGTGTTTCATGATGCACTAAATAGTGATTTTGCCAGTAAATTACTGGAGGGAACAAATGTAATGTATTTACCAATGCTGTTATTGAATATAACTGTTTATATATAATAATATATATATAATTAATAAATTATATATAGTTATATATAATAAATATAATAACTGAATATAACATGACTTCAACAGGTTGAAATGAGCTTTGAAGAAACATCAGTTCAGTGCTGAAATATTTAAACGCTGCAGGAAGAAGAACAACAAAGTGATGACGGATGTTTGTGCTTCAAACAGGAAAACCAGCAGAAATAAATCACAGCCTGCCAGAGGTTTGGAGTTTCCCAGGTGCACCTGAACGCAGCACAGTGTCCCGATGCTCCTGATTGTCCTCAAACGTCTCTTTGGGTGTTTCCTTCCTGCTCAAAGTTTAATTTCACTTCCTGAACTTTGTGGAGTGGAGCTTGTTGTTGGTGTGTGAAGAAACTGTAAGTTTGCTTTGTTTCCTCCTTTAACAGTTTGTCTTTAGGAACTTTACTGTTTGTTCAGCTCGTGTTTGATTTCTTCACACAACAAACTGTGTGTGTTTGTATTTCCGGTCTCTCCATTAAAGTCAGTGTGTAATGTTTCCTGGCTAACATCAGCTGTGTGCAGCTTAGTTCAGCACAAATCTGCCGCTCCATAGTTCACGGTAACGGACTCACAGCTGGACCAACGAGGCCGAGTGTGTCCGCCACTCTGAGCTACGTTCGTGTTTGTGTACTTGTAGTTTGTACTTTGAGTTCACTCAGAGCCCACAGAGGACGCAGCGTACGTGATGACGTCACAGCCCTTTACCTCCTTTACTGTCACTGTGATTAATATTTACACACGAGACACCTGCAGAGCTCTGACGCTAAGCTAGCACACAGCATGCTAACGCTAAGCTAACGCTAAGCTAACCTAGAACCCAGAGTGAGTTAAAGCTGAGTAAACACTGACCCCAGACCAGCACCGTGATTTGATTTTGATTTTATTGATTCGCATTCAAATATCTCAGTGAAAACAGAACAAAAATCGACCATAAAGCAAGTAAGCATGAGACAAGGCTAATCAAAAGGTATTGGCTGAAGCATTTGCTTATTACGCCAACCCTTTTCACAAAATATCTTTTTGCATGCAGCTCCTGTACACAGGGCCTGAAGCAAATAAGAAAACAAAGCAAAAACCAAACAAACAAACAAGAAAAAAAAACTTTCCACCTTAGATAAGTAACTACATCAAAGCAAAAGAATCAAGAGGTTGTTTTTTTTTTTTTGCTCTTTTCATTCTTGATTTATATATTTTTCTAATACTCTATTTTTAAACATGTTTTTAAACAAGGAAAATGAACTACACCTTTTTAAATCCCTGTCAGAACTATTCCACAGGTTACCTCCTCTAACAGAAACACATCTCTGCTTTATATTTGTCCTTATCTTGTTTTTTTTAAAGAAATCTCTTCCCCTTAAGTCATATTGACTCTCTCTGACTTTGAACAGCTTCTGAGTACTGGGGCCAAGCAAGTTATTTTGTGCTTTATACATTATCTGTGCCATTTTATATTCAACTAAATCATAAAATTTCAGGGTATTCAGATTAATAAACAAAATGTTAGTTGGTTCTATATAGTTTGATTGGTTTATAATTCTTATAGCTCTTTTTTGTAACTTGAAAATATGAAGAGTGTTCGTTTTATATGCATTACCCCATATCTCCAGACAGTAAGTCATATATGGAAGCAACAGAGTACAATAAAGTGTGTATAATGGTTTTTTGTTCAGGACATGCTTTGTTTTATAGAGAATAGCAATGGTTTTTGACATTTTTGTTTTCACAATGATAAAGTGAGCTGCTGCTGCTGAACTTGAACAGGTAACAAAGTGATGAGCAGTCAGGCTGCAGGTTTCTACCTGTTCATGTTTCTACAGTAGAATCACTTTGAAGTGTCTTTGTGCTGTTTCATCTTTGATTTGTGTTCATAAACACTCAGAGAAACATCACGTGACCTCATCAGGATCTGTGTTGGTGTGTGGGGCTGTACCTCAGCTTCATGTTGTTACATGCTCATTTGTTCATTTTAACATCAAAGTAATGTTATGAGGAGTAATGAAGTAACGTACTCCATTACTTTTAATTAAAGTGTTCTGTGTAATATGTGTAATAATGACTGTTTTGAGTAATGAGCAACACTGATCACAACAAAGAGGAAATGCCTCCAACATGCACAAACATTTGAGCCACAACATGCAGTTAATGTGCACAAATGTCTTTGATATGCTGCTCAGTGATGGTGGTGACTGTCAGAGCAGAGCTACTGAGAATCAATAAGTAATATCAATGATGGGATCAGAATCACTAAATTCTTCTCATCCCTGTCAGTATCATACATGTGCTGTATAATGTGATAAATGTAGAGGTGCTGGCTGTTCTCTCACTCTGCTGTTTAGCTGTAAAGGACGCCTCCCTGCCTTTGTCTCATTCATGACCTTTAATAGTCTCTTCTAACATGCAGAGATCTGTATGATCTGTTTCATAGAGTCTAACCAGCCTGTACAGGTAACAACAACAGTCACTGCATCACTGACACACAAACGTCATCTCTGTCAATAACAACATTCATACATGGAATAAAAACACATCAGTGGATCATTGCTGGAGCTGATGTTTGTGCTCCTGGTGCAAAGGCTCTCAGTTTCCTCCTTGAAATAACATCAGTGGTGGGTCAGCGACATGCTTTCTTTCCCTCTCAGGTTTAAATATCTGGGACTCTCCACCGTTTGGTTTTACAGCTGAAGAAGCTTCTCTGATGAAACGTCTTCCAGAAACTTAAAGACGTCTCTTTTCTCTCCAAGCTCCTTAGATCACATGACCTGGATGACTGAACCTACAGACATATTGACCTGGTTTCATGGTCACATGACAGGTCAGAGGTCAGCGACTGTAACTCAGTTCCTCCTGTTAATGTGAACTCACTGAGTGTTTGTGGTTTACCTCTCAGACTGACTGAAGATGATGATGGAGGAAGAGGAGGACAGAGCAGAGTCTGCAGGGTCCAGCTGTCCGTCTGTGAGGAGTGACCGGTCCAAAGATCTAAATCCACTCTTCAGTGGTGAACCTGGAGCAACGAGGTCAGAGAGCTGAACTCACTGAGTAACAGAAATAATTCTGCACTGACATTATAATCAGTGTTGACTCTGGTTGATTGTCTGACTGTGTTTGTGAGCTGAGAGGAAATGAAAATGAGTTTGTAACAAAAATCAGTTTTGTCCAGTTTTCCTGTAAAAAGCTGAACTCTAATCTAAGAGGATGTTACTGACAGGAAACAGCTGCATTATCTGCAGTCTGTGTGATCACAGCTGCTTCAATCATGTTTGTGTCTGCAGAGGTCAGAGGTCACAGTCTGCAGGGTCCAGCTGTCCGTCTGTGAGGAGTGACTGGTCCAAAGGTGACCCTCCACTCTTCAGTGGTGAACCTGGAGCAACGAGGTCAGAGAGCTGTGATGACTCCTTTACATGTTTGTGTTTCCTGGATAAATATGACCTGAAACATCCTCAGATTGTTACAAAGATTCATTAAAAAGAAAACAATGAAAGAGAAAAGATCCAAATGTTCGACTTGGTCATTTGCTGTTTGAGGACAGTGATGCTCATATCTGTGGGGAAAGTGTGACCTGAGTGGGTTCATGTTTGTCTTTAAAGAACAGAGCTGCTCTGATTCTCTTTGTGTCTGATCTGTTAAACAGTCTGAGAGGTCACACAGAGACCCAGCAGCTAAAGCCTGGATCATACTGGCTGCTGTTACTCCATCAGGACAACACTGAACCACAGTGGTGTGGATGTAGTGGATAAATCCCACCATACTGATGCTCAGAGTTAACCACAGGGAACAAAACCAGATGTTACCTTCAGATTGTGACCTTTGGAGTGGACGATGCAGATTTCAATAGAGAATAAATGTTGTTGTTTTTCAGCTGTGAAGAAAGAATCTAATTTTCTGAACTTAAGAATTTATGATGCTGGAAACAACATGGAGACTATAACACAACATTTCCACTGTGTTCATAGAATGAATGTAAAACTGTCAGACATTCATTAAATATGCAAAATGTCTACAGAAGCATCAGAGGGTCAGACGTGAAGCACTCAGTGATTTTGATCAAATGACTCATCAGTTATTGATCTGTACTACACTGATCTACCACGTTAGTAAAGCTGGTGTTCTGGTGGTGGAGGGAGACTCGGATCATGTTCTGGTTTTGGAGCAGTGATCTGCTGATGGTTCAGTTTGATGAGCTTCTTCAAAATCATCCCTGACATCACCACTGAAAGGACGTCCATGAAAACAGACTGAAAATTACTGATATGTTCACAATCTGAGAGTTTAAAACTTGACAGACTTGATTCAGATGAAGTTATTTGAGCAGAAACTCCTGGATCTTTATCCTGTGTGGATCTAATCCTTCATGGTTCCTCCACAGAGTGGAGCAGCAGAGCTCAGAGGTTCCCAGTGGTCAGTCTGCCCAGCAGCATCAAACACAGCTGGACTCCATATTTATGGTCTGTACATGTACAACAACTACTGTTACATCTGTTCTGTTCACAGTCATCTCCATGCTGCTCTTTGTAGACCAGTGGATCGTCAGTGTGTCCAACATGGATCTGATGTTTGGCTCCATGATTTCAGTCTGATTGGCTCATTCATAAATATTCTGTTCCAGCTGCTGGAGGACAACATCGTCACTTTTGTGAAGAACGAGCTGAAGAAGATCCAGAAGGTTCTGAGTCCAGATTACCCAGAATGCTTTGAGAGTCAGAGGAGCAGCAGCAGAGAGGCATTTGTGAAGATCACAGTGGACTTCCTGAGGAGAATGAAGCAGGAGGAGCTGGCTGACCGTCTGCAGAGACGTAAGAGGATTTATCTAAAGATTTAAGCTGCTGGATAAATGAGACATTTCCCAGAGATGGAAGATGGAGCAACATGTTTTAAAGATTAGTTCTTTTTGGAATTGAGTGTTTATTTTTCTTCTCATTCAGAACTTCAAGCTGCTGTTTGTCATCGTAACCTTAAATCCACCCTGAAGAAGAAGTTTGAGTGTGTGTTTGAGGGCATCGCTAAAGCAGGAAGCCCAACCCTCCTGAATCAGATCTACACAGAGCTCTACATCACAGAGGGAGGGACTGCAGAGGTCAATGATGAACATGAGGTCAGACAGATTGAAACAGCATCCAGGAAACCAGACAGACCAGAAACAACCATCAGACAAGAAGACATCTTTAAAGCCTCACCTGGAAGAGATGAACCAATCAGAACAGTGCTGACAAAGGGAGTGGCTGGCATTGGGAAAACAGTCTTAACACAGAAATACAGCCTGGACTGGGCTGAAGACAAAGCCAACCAGGACATCCAGTTCATATTTCCATTCACTTTCAGAGAGCTGAATGTGCTGAAAGAGGAAAAGTTCAGCTTGGTGGAACTTGTTCATCACTTCTTTACTGAAACCAAAGAAGCAGGAATCTGCAGCTTTGAAGACTTCCAGGTTGTGTTCATCTTTGATGGTCTGGATGAGTGTCGACTTCCTCTGGACTTCCACAAAACTACAATCCTAACTGACCCTAGAAAGTCCACCTCAGTGGATGTGCTGCTGATAAACCTCATCAGGGGGAAACTGCTTCCCTCTGCTCGCCTCTGGATAACCACACGACCTGCAGCAGCCAATCAGATCCCTCCTGACTGTGTTGGCATGGTGACAGAGGTCAGAGGGTTCACTGACCCACAGAAGGAGGAGTACTTCAGGAAGAGATTCAGAGATGAGGAGCAGGCCAGCAGGATCATCTCCCACATCAAGACATCACGAAGCCTCCACATCATGTGTCACATCCCAGTCTTCTGCTGGATCACTGCTACAGTTCTGGAGGATGTGCTGGAAACCAGAGAGGGAGGACAGCTGCCCAAGACCCTGACTGAGATGTACATCCACTTCCTGGTGGTTCAGGCCAAAGTGAAGAAGGTCAAGTATGATGGAGGAACTGAGACAGATCCACACTGGAGTCCAGAGAGCAGGAAGATGATGGAGTCTCTGGGAAAACTGGCTTTTGATCAGCTGCAGAAAGGAAACCTGATCTTCTATGAATCAGACCTGACAGAGTGTGGCATCGATATCAGAGCAGCCTCAGTGTACTCAGGAGTGTTCACACAGATCTTTAAAGAGGAGAGAGGACTGTACCAGGACAAGGTGTTCTGCTTCATCCATCTGAGTGTTCAGGAGTTTCTGGCTGCTCTTCATGTCCATCTGACCTTCATCAACTCTGGACTCAATCTGCTGGAACAACAACAAACAACCTCTACATGGTCTAAACTATTTAACAAACTAAAACTTCAATCTCTCCACCAGAGTGCTGTGAACAAGGCCTTACAGAGTCCAAATGGACACCTGGACTTGTTCCTCCGCTTCCTCCTGGGTCTTTCACTGCAGACCAATCAGACTCTCCTACGAGGTCTGCTGACACAGACAGGAAGTAGCTCACAGACCAATCAGGAAACAGTCCAGTGCATCAAGAAGAAGCTCAGTGAGAATCTGTCTGCAGAGAAAAGCATCAATCTGATCCACTGTCTGAATGAACTGGATGATCGTTCTCTAGTGGAGGAGATCCAACAGTCCCTGAGATCAGGAAGTCTCTCCACAGGTGAACTGTCTCCTGCTCAGTGGTCAGCTCTGGTCTTCATCTTACTGTCATCAGAAGAAGATCTGGATGTGTTTGACCTGAAGAAATACTCTGCTTCAGAGGAGGCTCTTCTGAGGCTGCTGCCAGTGGTCAAAGCCTCCAACAAAGCTCTGTGAGTAAATCTGTGATCATGTTTATTTTTAAAATGTTGATTAAAAGTGGTCATAGATTTCTTCCATGACAGATCCATGTCCTAAAACCATGAGCCAGCGTAGTTGTATAGTATAAAAGAAAAAAGGAGAACTTTTGACCACAATATTGTAACTTGAATGAACTTTTGATACAGCCTTTAAACATAAAATTTATGAACAGAATCGGTGACAAAGGGCAGCCCTGGTGGAGCCCATCACCCACCGGACTTATTACTATCCAACGTATTGCCGGCTATGCCAACCAAGCTCTTGCAATGGTTGTAAAAGGATCGAATGGCCATAAAATGTTTCTCAGTTTTATTATTTTCAGTCACATCTGTTTTTGATTATTAACTGAATATTTTAAAATTCAGGCTTTTTATGTTATACAAAACATCATATTTTCTTATGATGTCTTGTATTGATTCTGAAGGAATAGTTTTCATCAGTATCGCAGATACCAGCCTGAATTTTACTTTGTATTGGATCAGGAAGGAAATCAGTGGCATCACACATCACTTACAGCAACTTCAGTACCTCTTCATTTTAATAAACTGGGGGGAGGTGCACCAAGATTCAGTATGAGATAAAGAATTATTTTTAACTGTAAGGTTGGAGAAATCTGTTGTTGGAAATTGGAAGAACAGGTCATCTTAAAAATCACTGCATTGTAGTTTTATTCAGGCCCCTTCAATCTGTGATCGCTGTTGCTTTGCATTGTAAATGCTACTATTACAAAAGTCACAAATATTAGTGTATGTGTGTGTTGTTGGGTAATAAACCAAAAGAACAGAATCTACCAGCACCTCACTGATTTCTGCTTAAAAACAACAAAAAAGCAATAAAGCTCTGATTTGTTTGGTTGATCTTGTCTCCCTTCCACCTTGATTTCAGACTGAGTGGCTGTAACCTGTCAGACAGAAGCTGTGAAGCTCTGTCCTCAGTCCTGAGCTCCCAGTCCTCCCATCTGACAGAGCTGGACCTGGGTAACAACAACCTGCAGGATTCAGGAGTGAAGCTTCTGTCTGCTGGGATGAAGAGTCAATACTGCAAACTGGAAACGCTGAGGTCAGATCAAGCGATATCGATTTTTTTTTCATCAATTAACATCATTTAATCAATTTCATTTGGAAAAAATTAACAGTGTTTATGTTTTGTTTTTTTTAATGAATCCATGCAAGTCACAGTAAACTGCCACATTTGTCTTTTGTAACATGAGGCAATAAGGATTCCAGCATGTCCTGAAACAGTGTTGAAATATTGTAAATGTAGTAGCTCCTCATGGCACCATGAATATACTTTAACACAAGTGTTTCATGTCTTCTTGTCATCCTTTCTTCAGACTGAGTGGCTGTAACCTGTCAGACAGAAGCTGTGAAGCTCTGTCCTCAGTCCTGAGCTCCCAGTCCTCCCGTCTGACAGAGCTGGATCTGGGTAACAACAACCTGCAGGATTCAGGACTGAAGCTTCTATTTTCTGCAGTGGAGAGTCCAAAGTGTACAATTCTCAGGTCAGGATTCAGTCTTTTCTGATGATGATTTAAAACCTGAGTCAGGTCGATAAATGGCTTACTCATTTACAACAGACATGATTTGTCAAATCACCTTATATCTAACCCAAAGGTCCTGTGTTTTACTACTTTGATTTTTTTAGTAAAACACAGGACCTCTTAATATTTATCTAAGAGACCATATATAATTTTTTTCCCTGGATCATGTGTGTACCCTCCTGGTTGGAGCTCCAGCAGCCTGTATCAGTGAATGGGACTTTAAATGAAATTGCTGCCCCTGTCAGGAAGAGGTCTGAGTGACACACAAAACAGAAAATATGAGCACTGCATGTGTCTGAGGCTACTCAGATACAGACCTGAATGAGACACTAACTTTGTCTCTGAGAGATAACTTTTATTATTAAATACACTTCATTTCTCATCTGTGTAGAGAATGTAGAGTTTGACATGCTAATATTACAAAATGAAAAATCACACTGAGTCACAAAGAAATTGTTTTGGAGTATTTATGGTTCAGCTGATGAAATTGTTCAAACAAACCAGTAATTTACACCGAAACAGCACAAGTGAAACTTTTTCGAGGGACTTACACTAAGCTTGTCCTGGTACACCTGTAGAGCCCAGCTTCTATGGACCATGAGCTTAAGTTCTGTGCTGCTCTGATTTATTGCCTGTGCTGTCTTTCAGTTCAGCTTTGTCGAGTCTCTGGTAGGATTTCTTTTACATGACCTGTGTAAAAACAAAACAGGAAACACATTAAGCTGAAGTAAGATGCACAATTTGAAAAATGGGGCACAAAAAATGTTGCTGCTTTCTGGAAAGTGCGTCTAAGAAGACCCAATGGAGAAAGTGAAGAGAAAAATCAAAGATTAAGAAGAAGAAAATGGCAGAGGCAGTTTCTCTTGGACTGCCTGCAGATGGGGTGAGACTCTAGAAACAGGGATGATTGGAGAAAATGCAAAGAGGCCAGGAGATGAATACTCTGGTGTTCTGGGGATAGTGGGAGTGAGAGGGAGAGATGCCAGTAAATGATTTCAAGGATAAATTTCAGAGAATCAGAGCTAAGAAACCAAAGCAAGTGGGGAACTACAAACATATGGACAGACTCATAATTAGGCCAAAGACACATTAAAGCAATTATTACAGGTTTAGAAACAGGGATGGATATGAAGGAGCTTAGCATGAATTTGCATTGAGGAAAGAATAGCAACGAGCATCAGAGGAAACAGTTAGGAAAACTAAAAGGATGTACTGGCAGGAATACTGCAGTACTTTAGGAAGAACTACCGTATTTCCCAGACTACAGAGCGCACCTGAATATTAGCCGCACAAGCTAAAATCAGGGGAAAATCCTGTTTTGTACATACATTAGCCGCACCTGACTAAAAGCCGCAGGTGTTTCAATGTTGACTTATCATATGTAAGAGAATATGCACAAAGCAAATTGTCAGGAAAGAGATGGCTGTTTGGAGACACACCCCTTTTATTAATATTTTGAAAAACAAGTTATGGGTACATATTTGCATAACTTTTTAGGTATATGTACAAGTAGCGGTAATTACAAGTACAAAACATGTACTGTGCTTCATAAATGAGTAACAAATGTAGTACATAACAATAACCTACAGCACACCAGAACAATTGATTCGGACTACCTTTTAGGCTCAGGTGCAGTGACACGGCTTTAACAAGAAGAAAAGTCAGTCATTCACCACCATCTTCCTGCCCACTAAAACCACCAAAGTCCTCTTCTCCAGTGTCGGAAACAAACAGGCTCAGGGTGGCTTCGTCATCCACTCTCAGCTTCTTTCTTTCGTTGTCACTTTCAAAACCAAAGAAATCCTCGTTGTCAGTGTCAGAGTCGAACACCCTCAGAAGGGCCGTGGCGGTGTCCTCCTCTCCATCATGCAGCATTCAGCCCTTCGAAATCTGTTGGTGATCGTGGATGTTTTCACACTTTTCCACGCTGTCAGAATCCAATGGTGGAGTTGGGCATAACTTGCTTTTTGCAAGTTTATCGCCGCTCATCATCCAGGCCTCCAGCTGAACGGGTAGCGCTACTTTGAAGTTTGTTTTTCGCGCTACCTCGTACTGCACTACGTTGCCTGACGGATGGACATGTGACCAACATACCACTCTTGAACCCCGATCCTTCCGCCAGGCAACGTAGTGCCGTACAACAGCGGAACAAACAAAACAAATCCGCTCATGGACAATCCATAGAAAAGCCGCACCTGACTAAAAGCCGCAGGGCTCAAAGCTTGTGCAAAAAGTAGCGGCTTATAGCCCGACAATTACGGTACACCAGTTCAGAATGTGTGGAGTACAGTTAAGAACATGAATGCAGACAGGAAACAACAGCAGCTGTTGTAAAGTAAATTCAAACTCCTTCATTAAATGCAGCTGGTTGAGTTGAAAACAATGGAGAATGATTGTGTTACGTTGTTTATTTTCTATAGAAATGGAGCAGGAGTGCATGCAGAGCTGGACGTGGGCTGTATATACATGCGTGTATCTGTTTTGTCTGTGAGCAGAGAAAACAAAGCGCTGGAAATGTCATATTGAAATGTTAAATCAGGAAAATCCTGGAGAAGAGGATAGTTCTAATGTTCAGTTTGTAATGTTGAATTCAACACAGCTCTTAAATGCATAAAAATGACTTCACCTGACGTCAGACTGAACAATCGGATTAGCTACTGATATTGATTTAACCCGTTTAGACCTACCATAGAACCAAGTCCGCCAGAGCTTATATTATATTTTTACATGCTGTAGAGCCATTTTTGGGAGCATTTCAAGTTGCTATACATCAATACAACCATTACAGCCTAAATTTTAATATGTATGTATTAAGTGCATAGTAATTACATAAATTGCAAAAAAGTGCAATAAACTACAAAAAAATTGAAAATCGTTTTTGTTTTTTTAACATATATTTCTAGTTAGAGAAATTTAAGAGGCTTATCCCTCAAAACTGTAAATACAAAAAAGTTGCACAAAATAGTTTCCCACCTCAGGAAATTTATTTTGAGTGCCTTCATAGTTTTATTTTTGAAATACACCAATTTTTATATACTGCAGGAAAAACGAAAATAAATATTATACTGCAAATTTGCAAAATAACAGCATATGCATCAAAATAAACTATTTCCAGCAGAGCAATATGAGTCCTAAGCATATGTGGAAGGAAACTGTAACCTAGGACAAGCTGATGGCATAAGATGTAAATACAACTCCTCAGGTTTCATATGCAAAAAAAATTATTGCGCTAGCTCACGTGATTACAGTGCTACCGGGATTTAAAAATAGTTGCGCAAAACGGAGTGTGCCCACTCTGACCAGTTTTAAAGGGTTAAAGCAAGAAAATATGGTATTAGCATTAGATGCCAATTCCTATTAACCTTAAATTAGCATTACCTGCTAATGGCAGTCTACTTAGCATTAACTCCTCACTAATGTAATGCTAATTCACATCAAATTATCTTTAGCTTTAGCATTAGCTGCTAGCTTCAGCCTACCTAGCACTAGCTGCTCACATTGTTAAAAGGGAAGAGAAAACGATATTAGCATTAGCTTGTAATAATTATTCACCCCTAATTAGAATTAGCCACTAATGGCAGCATACTTAGCATTAACTCCTCACATCGTTATAATGCAAATGATGCTAACTTGCATTAAATTAGACTGCTGTTATTAGCTAATGCTATTTAGCAGTAGCTGCTCACATTGCTATAAAGCAAAGGAAAACGATATGAGCATTAGGTTCTAATGCGTATTTGCCTTAAATTAGACGTAGGTGGGCAGCACGGTGGCACGATGGTTAGCACTGTTGCCGCACAGCAAGAAGGTCCTGAGTTCAATTCCACCATCAGGCCGGGGTCTTTCTGTGTGGAGTTTGCATGTTCTCCCCGTGTTTGCGTGGGTTCCCTCCGGGTACTCCGGCTTCCTCCCACCGTCCAAAGACATGCAGCTTGTGGGGATAGGTTAATTGGATAATCCAAATTGCCACTAGGTGTGAATGTGCGAGTGAATGTGAGTGTGAATGGTTGTCTGTCCCTGTGTGTTAGCCCTGCGACAGACTGGCGACCTGTCTAGGGTGTACCCCGCCTTTCGCCCTATGACAGCTGGGATAGGCTCCAGCGCCCCCCGCGACCCTGAAAAGGATAAGCGGAAGCGAATGGATGGATGGATGGATAGACGTAGGTGCTAATGGCAGCCTACTTAGCATTAGCAGCTCAGATGTTGTAATGCTAGGAAAAAGAGTGTTAGCATTAGCCGTTCACAATGTTATAAAGTTAAGGGAAATAGTGTTAGCATTAGCTACTCACATTGTTAAAAAGTGTTAGCATTAGTGCATAATGCTAATTCACATCAAATTAGCATTAGTTAATAACGGCAGCCTATTTAGCATTAGCAGATAATGTTGACCTTGGCCCACTGGAAAAGTTCAGAACTAAAGATTTAGGAGTGTTTCTCGATAGCTCTTTCTCGTTTGAGAAACAAATGAATTCTGTTATTAAAACCAGCTGTAAGGTTTATATTGTTGATTGTCATTTATACTTAGAAATATTTACTCATATATGCTTAGAGTTGTATAATCGATTGCATGATGATAGAGGTTTGATCCTGAGTAGTCTGTAAAGACTCTGTGTGCCTTCCAGAGTGCTCTGGCATGCACACACCACTTGGGGCCATGAGAGAGGTCGTACCCTCTCTTACTGATTTATGGTGTAGGACAGGGGTCTCAAACTCAATTTAGCTGGGGGCCGCTGCAGGCAGAGTCTGGGTGAGGCTGGGCCGCATTAGGTTTTCCACAAGAAAGGCATGGTTAAAAAAATTCCAATCCTCTCAAATCTCTTTATTTTTATTTTTTAACACAAAATATTAAAAATAAATAAACAAATTAAGAATTAATAAGAAAAAAAATCAATCTGTAATACATAAATAAAACAATAATAAGATATTTTTAGTCAGTGAACTTGTGTTTTTTTCAGTCTTCTATATCTGCTGTATTTAGATTGAAATGTCTGTATTAACAGTTCTATAACCTTCTTCTGAACATGAATGGAACACTGTAGAAAATGAACTGTTCTTCTGAACATGGCTTCTCTTGCCTACTCCTTGCTGCTAGAGACCTGGCAGCGTTTCCTCTCGCATAGCCGAGCCAGATTTGGCCTGAGGGAGGAAGCAGTTGCGGCCCTCAGTATGTCTTGAAGATGATCATCCGTAAGTCTGGACCTGTACTTGGACTTATTGAAGTTCAAAGTGGAGAAGAGCTTTTGGCACAAGTATGTGCTACCAAAAAGGCACATGGTCCGCTTGAACAGGGCTCAATTCTCTCAAAAATTGTCCAAGCTTGTCTGCTTTTCCACTCACCTCCCTGAACTTTGCTTTGAGTTCAGAGTTGCACTGCAGCTCAAAGAGCTCCATTTGAAGCACAGAAGGGGCATCTTGCACATCAAAGGAGAAGGGGTCTGCAAAAATGTGAAAGGTGGCTCTGTGTGTCTTGAAGTCAGCAAATCTGTGATCAAATTCCTCCTGTAGCCTCAAAATGACATCAACATACTCGTCAGCACTGAATGGTGTGCCTGCATCCACGAGTGCCTTGCATGCTGGGAAATGGCAAAGGTTTGTCTGAGAGAGCTGAGCTTTCCAGAGCGCCAGTTTTGTGGAGAATGCTCTCACGTTGTCATAGGCAGCACTGACAAGTTGCCCCTGGCCTTGTAACGTCTTGTTCAGTACATTAAGCTCATGTGTCATATCAACAAGAAAAGCTGAGTCCATGAGCCATTTGGGATCAGTTAGCACAGGAACACTAACTCCATCCTTCTCCATGAAGGCTTCACTTCTGCTCTCAACTCAAAAAGTCTCTTTAATACATTTCCCCTGCTGAGCCAACGTACCTCAGTGAAGTCGAGCACATCCCCATATTCTGACTCCATTTCCTCTAAAAAAGCACAGAACCTTCGGTGCTTTAAGCCCCTGGATCTGATTTGGTTGATGCATTTCACAACAATAGACATCACATTGTCAAACTTCAGGCATTTGCTGCAAAGGACCTGCTGATGGATGATGCAGTGCAGAGCAATGGCCTCCTCCACGCCTTCCTCTTCCAGTTTGTTTTGTGCCACCAGTCCATGTTTCCTCCCTGTCATTGATGGCGCTCCATCTGTTGTTATTCCAACAAACCTCTTCCATGGCAAACCAACATTCTCAATGGCATCACACAGCTTGTAAATATCTGCTGAGCGGTGGTCTGGCCATGCATTGGAATTACTGTGAGCAGCTCCTCCATCACTTCAAAACTGTCATCAACACCACGGACATACATTGGGAGCTGGGCAGTGTCGGTGATGTCTGTGGTCTCATCAAGAGCGACTGAGTATACACTGAAACATTTGGCTTTCTCACACAGTTGGTCATAAATGTCACTTGACAGGTCAGAAATGCGATCTGCTGCGGTGTTGGCAGAAAGGCTGATGTTGCTAAACTGACCTTTCTTTCCCGGACAGACTATATTTGCAGCCTGCAATATGCACTTTTAGACAAATGCACCTTCTGTGAATGGCTTCCCTGCTTTAGCAATCATCTCACTAACCACGTGGCTCCGACTGCTGCATTATTCTCTTTGGTTGCTTTCTTGGAGAAATCTTGCTGCCTCAGTAGATCTGTTTTAAGACTGGCAACCCGGTTCGCTCTCTCGTCTCCCTGGTATTCTGCATCCAGCTCAGCATGTCTAGTTGTGTAATGACGTTTCAAATTGTATTCCTTGTGCAGCGCAACTTTCTCTGTGCAAATAAGACAGGTCGGGGTGCCCCTGTGCTCAACAAAGAAATATTGCATTTCCCACTTTTCCTGAAATTGTCGGTGCTCATCACCAACCTTTCTCTTCACCGCAGGCTTTGAAAAAGACATGTTTGGGGCTATGTGACATTTATAATTCTACTTGGTGTCACTGTCGCATTGAAGTTTCAATCAAGCGTTTAGCCGACGGACGGGGAACGTCTCAACGCGTAGAGAACGTCATTTCTGCTTCTTTTTCTTGCAACCGTAGCACGGCGATCGGCAGATAAAAAGCCGGTAGCAGTCTCCTTTGTTTTTACGCTCGATGTTCATGTCTTTCATGACGACACGAACACCGTGGCGTTTGCAGATGGTAGAAAGTGCAGGGATAGCGAGCGCAAAAAAGGCGACTGCTCACGGCGCCGGGCTGTTGTTACAGGAGAAAGAAGCGGAAATGACACCGTGACATATAACAAATAACATCAGCTGTTTCTGATGTTAGTTGTTTTGACTGCTTTTACATTATATTGAAATATATGTAATGTTCATGTTTGCTGCAATGCAAACGCAGTGATGCAAATAAAAACATGGAGCCACAAATAACGGTGCGACCCTATAATTAGTCCGGGTTACCGGGGACTGTTGTTGCCGATGAACAGGTGTCGCTATGTGACTGCAGACTAAATTGGGCTGCATTGAGTTCATGACTTTTCTTTTATCCCGCCGCCTACGCATCACTGTGAGAGTTAATATGAGATCTCTCTCTGTGGAAAAATAACTTTAAATCCCACTGACGTGTGTATAAATCTATATACGTATAATGTCCCGCTGGGCAGCAACTTAAAAAAACAACTTTTTTTGAAGTGTTGTGAACGCAGCGCGCTGGGGCGAATGTCGGCGTTTGCCCAATAGAAAGGAGGAAGCCAGCCAGGCACAGGAAAGAAAGAAACACTCCAGGGCAACGCTGCTGGAACTTTGACTCATTGAGAAATGTTTCCCTGCTTGCATCAAGCCCGGCTGGTGTCCCCTGAGATCCATATCCCACCCTGATTGGTGGGTTAATTCAGCTCCGCCCACAACACTGTAAAGTGTCATACATTATCAAACTAACATTACATTTTCATATTAAGGTGGGGCCAAAAACTATCGTCCTGCGGGCCACACACACACACACACAGACACACACACAGACACACGCACACACACACCCACGCACACACACACACACACACAGACACACACACACACACAGACACACGCACACACACACACACACGCACACACACGCAGACACACACACACACACACACGCAGACACACACACACGCAGACACACACAGACACACACACACACTCACACGCACACACACACACACACAGACGCACACACACACACACACGCACACACACGCACACAGACACACGCACACACACGCACACAGACACACGCACACACACAGACACACACGCACACACAGACACACACACACACACACACACAGACACACACAGACACACACTCACACACACACACACACACACACACACTATGCACAGACTGGTACTCTTTGTTCATACCTGTGTAAGACGTCATAATGAACTTGTGCATATTCATGTAAGCTCAATAAAGAGCAGTGTTACGAGGGAGCAGACGAGAGCGACTGAGGTCAAGTGAAGGAACGGCGCTGTCACAGTTCTCTCCCTCATCAATTGTCTGGTTCCAGCGGTGGGTCTGTGCTAGACGACCCATCACCAGCTTTTTCCACTGGTTACCAGTACGTGGTAGAATCCACTTCCAGATCTGGTTGTCTTTAAATCTGTGAATGGATTGGCTCCATCTTATCTCTCTTTAACAAAAGAATCCAAGTGGAGCCCTCAGGTCTGCAGATAAGCAGCTTCTGACCAGAACTAGACGTAAAAACAGAGGTGAGCTTTATCGATGGCTGCAGCCAAACTCTGGAACAGTCGCCCTTCACATCAGGTCGTCACCAACACTGGACATTTTTAAAAGCCGGTTGGAAACACATTTGTACTCTGTAGCTTTCAATCCTGACCAGTCTTTATAGTCATTACTGTGTATGTTTCCTATTTTCTCTCTACTCTGTGCAGCACTTTGGCTCAAGCTGTTTTTAAATGTGCTGATAAATAAATGTAGATTTCTTTGAATAAAACAGTGGAGCCGAGCTTTGAGCTCAGTGTGTAACAGTGTGTGTGTGAGAGCCATGTAATGTCCATGTGTGCATGCTGACTGTGCTGCTCTGACCCCCCTCCTCCTTTCAGGGTGGAGCCTGCTGGAGTCCGATGGTTGAGACCAGGTCTGAGGAAGTGTAAGTGTGTTTTTAATGGGATTCATGAAAACAAAGCAGCACACATTCAACCATCTTCATCATGTCAGGAGTCATCATCAAAGTGTCAATCAATGAACAGATGATGGATCAATAACTGCAGCTGGATTGTGTTTGTTCTCTCCATCAGATTCCTGTCAACTCACAATCGACACAAACACAGTGAACACAAAGCTCCAACTGTCTGACAACAACAGGAAGGTGACACGTGTGAAGGAGGTTCAGTCATATCCTGATCATCCAGACAGATTTGATGGTTTTTCTACTCAGCTGCTGTGTAGAAATGGTCTGACTGGTCGCTGTTACTGGGAGGTCGAGTGGAGAGGAAGCGTTTATATATCAGTGAGTTACAGAAGCATCAGAAGGAAAGGAGGCAGTTATGACTGTTGGTTTGGACACAATGATCAGTCCTGGAGTCTGATCTGCTCTGATAATGGTCCTGTTCATGTCAGGCACAATAACAGAGTAACATCCTCCTCCTCCTCCTCCTCCTCCTCTGTCTCTAACAGAGCAGCAGTGTATGTGGACTGTCCTGCTGGCACTCTGTCCTTCTACAGAGTCTCCTCTGACACTCTGATCCACCTCCACACCTTCAACACCACATTCACTCAAACTCTTTATCCTGGGTTTACAGTCGGTCGTGGTGGCTCAGTGTCCCTGTGCTGAGTGGAGTGTAAAGAGTGTCTCCTGTTACAGAAACACTCTGACTGTTGAACAGATAGTTCAGTCTGTACATGTCTGTCTCTTTCACTCACAAACACGTTTTCAGATTCATGGATTCAATCAGTTGATGTTTGAAACTCTTCTAAATGATTCCTTGTAAACTTCTTCCTCTTCAGTCACAAACAAACAGGAAGTGATGTCACATGTGTTCCTGTCCACACAGCAGAATGAGTCTATTGCTGACAGTGATGTACAAACAGAGTGAGCATTTCTGAGGCCCAAAATAAACTGAGTAGTTCACTGAATGAACAATGGACTGTGAGCTCAGTTCCTTCATCATTAGTATGGATTATATATGTATATGTATTATATTAGTATCATATATGTCAGGTGCTGCTGCTTTCAGTCATTGTGCAAATGTGCTGTTTGTAAGGTTGTAAAGCTGCAGTAAGCTGAGACTGAAGAAGTCACCTGATCAGTGAGCAAACGTTTCTGAAAACGTCCAGATGAACAGAATCAACCTTTTGGGATCAGCCAGCAATGCAGCATCATTGTTGTTCAGCTTCAGAGGTTTGCAGGAATGAACTGATGACCAGAAACAGCTGCAAAGTCCAAGAAAATACCAGCTGGAGTTCAGCTGCATTTGAAGAAGTCAAAGAAAAGTAAGGATGGCAAAGGGCGACGTTTTCTTCCAAAGAACTGCAAACATGGTCGACGCCTCATTAGAAGAATCATCTGGACATTTGTGAGGAACTCTAACCAAGAAAGCAACGTCACACAGATCCAACAGACAGTTTCCATGACTGCAAGTGTTGAGTGGAAAAATGCTACATTGCATTATTGCATCCTCTCACCACAGGAGGCGCTGTTGGCACCACTGATTGCTGATCAGCTGTTCTCTGATGATCTGATTGATACTGTGAATAACGGGACTCACTGAACTCTGTGACACAGTGAAGATTACAGAGTTTAACTTCACCCTTTAAGACTGACCACAGAACCAAGTCCGCCAGAGCTTTTGTTATATTTTTACATGCTGTGGAGCCATTTGTGGGAGCATTTCAAGTTGCTATACATCAATACAACTGTTATAGCCCTAATTTTAATATGTCTGCATTAAGTCCATAGTAACTACATAAACTGCAAAAAAAACCTCTGCTCATCCATCTCTGTGTGTATCAGGATACATTTGGTTCATAATACACAGAAAAATCAGAGTTATTACCTGTAATAAATGTGAAAGATTCCTGCAGTGATAACCAGGCAGGACTGAAACACATCCAAGCTGTCACCACGGTAACAGCACCGCCCATCCACAGGTGAGGGGAGGAGCAAAAAGAGGGACTTTGACCATTTTATACTAAAAACACTCAACTAATGTTTCTAATATGAAACAAATAAGCCCACATTAATGTGAGCGTTTATTAAATAATAATAATGATGATTTCCTCCTGATCTCATTTCCACAGCAGAGAAAACTGTGGTGTATATTGAGGTGGAGGGTGTGGTCTGTGGCTCAGGTGTAGAGTGAGGGTGGGGTGCACCACAGCAGCATGCTGGGACTGCTGAGGGTGGAGGAGGGAGTGATGATGACATCAGAGCTGCAGCACAGAGACCAGTGAACACACAGTCTGTTCATCTTTGCATAGATACAATATACAGCACAATATTGAATGACAGACACGCTGTGGGAGCTTCCACAGATACACTGACGTCAGCATCCAGAGTCCTCCTGCTGCTCCCCCCTCAGAGCCCCGTGATCAGCACCAACACATTCAGTTAGATGACAGAGTCCAGCTGCAGCTAGAATCAGCTCCCCTCTGTGAACAACAGCACAGCGTCAGTGTTTCACACTCAGTGAAAGGAGGAAACAGCAGAAGAACACCATGTGTGCTACGTTTCCCAGGACACACTACAAACTGCACAAATACAGAGCAGCACGTGGAAGGACCTGGAGCTGCATTTACAGAGCTGCAGACAGCGTGATGTCCTGTATGGACAGGTGGAAGGAACCAAGTCCTCAGCTGGAACACTCGTGTTTGTCCACAGACAGGAAACACAGCAGGAAACTTCCTCACAGAAGTGCAGCTCATGGATAACACACTTCCTGTCAGTCAGAATGAGGCTGCAGCCAAACACAGAAAGGTGTTTTTGTCCAGATGAGCCCAGAGAAGAAACACGAGTGTTCACAGACATCAGAAGCTCAGAGAGGTGAAACATGAGGTTGGAGTCCTCGTCAGCATCCAGAAGAGCTGCTGTGAAACCCTGAGTACTCATGACAGACTCTGATGGCACAAACACATCATGATTCAAACAGAAAGACAAACATGGAGCTCCTGATCCTCCTGCATGAGAACAAGCTGACATGAGCGCTGTGTCTGAGAGTGTCTCCCTGTCACAGTGACAATAACACAGCTGCTGCTCACAGTCATTAAACTGACCTGAGGTCAGCTGTGCTCCTTACATATGAACCATGTGACCTCACATCAGTGCTGTGGATGACTGTAGTCATAGAAGAGTAGAGCTGTAGCAGGTGGTGTGAGGAGGAGGTGGTGTATTCTAGTTAACGCAGTACTGAAACACTCCAGCAGAGGGCGCTGTTAAGTCCTTATTGTAACACAGTTACTGTGTGCAGTTAGACTTCATACATAATCTGCACTTATTTCCATCAGACATGCTGTCAGGAAATGATTGGTTTCTATACATTTCTAAACACAAAACCTCTTCACACTTCTAACATGCACATTTACACAACTAAATGGCAGTATTGATGAAAAGAAACACATTCAACAAATCCATTTAAACCTTAAAACAAACAAAAGGAAGCATCTCTATGGACAAACAAACCCCTCCACTTGGTTTGACCTGCTGATGTCATGTGTGACATCAGCAGGACTTTAAAATGAGGAAATGCCGGGCGGGCGTTTCCCCACACCTGACCCTCATGAAGACTGAAAAGACAAACAAAGTAAGAACAAATGACTTAATCTGTAACATAATAAAATGTAAAGAAACATGTAACTGAGTATTCAGCTTCATTTGCAGAATGTTTGATTTGCCAGCAACTGAATGCTTCCACACACAAACCCGGCATAGTGAGTGAAGCAATGTTACTTAACAAATAGCAAATCATAGCAAATACATAGAAACAGAATAATGTGTTTAATATGCAAAAGAAGAAGAAGAAGTAAACACATATGGGACAAATGGAGACCATTGCAGCTCATCCACTTTGTCACACAGTAACAGTATAACTGGAACACATTTGCAATTTAGATCCAATGTTTCTGAGAGAAATAAAAATTGATAGAGATATATGCATGTGTTATTATATTTATGTGTCCCAGATAATTGTTTTTCATTCAGTCATGGGACACCCACCCCTTCCTCCCAAGTTAACTGCAGCCAAAGCGAGCTAGTGGGGGTATTTAGACACTCACAACCAGTGGGGTAAAAAGAGCAACCAAGAAAGTGGCAGCCTGCACGGCCACAGATGTGCTGGAGGAGCTAGAAGCTCTACCCATGGAGAAACTCCTGGAGAACCTTGCTAAGCCTAACAGGGGACAGGTACTTCTGCCCAACCTGGCAGCCACAAAGTGAACTCATTTAGGTAAAGATAACCACATGCACCTAACCAGCCTGCACCAGCCTGACATTTCTTCCTCCTAAGTAAAAACCAATGGATGGATTGAACTTAGAGTCTCAGCTCAGTTTTCTATTTTGACCACCTACACCCCAAGATACTCTTTTTAAAAGTGTTGTTTTCAGATCCCTTTGAAGTTCATAAAGGGCCTGTTCATTTTCATTCAGATGTTTTATTACATAAATGTTACTGTTTTCTTTTGATTTATGCTCCCACTACACTGCACCTCTACAAACAACAATGCCACGGACTGTCAGCTGCTTTTACATGCTGTGAACATGAGTAGGTTTGATCAGAGTTTCAATTATCAAAGAAAAGACAAACTGAGCAAAAAGAAGGAAAAAAAGACCAACTTCTTCCCAACTGACAAGAAAAATACTCGTCATGTTTTCATAATAAAGGATCAGGCTCCCCATTTATGAGCTTGGACCAATAATGTATGTTACACTGATGCTACTGTAGAGACAGGGTCAACATCTCTATTTAAATATAATTAATATGAATGTGGCAGGATGAATGTTATCCTTCGGTCCAACCCACTTTCAGCCTGGCCCATTAGGGGGCGCTGGTATAAATAGTGGCCATTTGAGTGTCTCTGCATTGCTTGCCTGTGATCTCCTTTTTGGTCACCTGACTTCCCCTCAGTGTGGTAGAGATCATTTGTGGGTTACTCCTTTGAAGTCTCCATCGTGGCTGGTCGTAGCTATAGAAGCCTCCTCTGAGCTATTCTGCTTACGTTCTGTGACCCGGCTTACTTGGTACGTAATCAACTTTTGTTACGCTCTCTGCCTTCTATTGTTCTTTTATAGTAATTATTTATTATGTTTCGCAGGAAGTGTGGGCCGTAGTTTTGCGCCAAGCTACGCGAACTGAAGTGCTGCTGTTTTGCCTTGCTGTGCTTTTACCGTCTGTTCCCGTTGTGAGATTTCTTTCCCTGCTGCTGTCAGCTTTTACAGTGGACGTCGGCGTGGACAACGGCCATATGCATGCCGGTTATCGGAGTCAGCTGGCGTGCATATTGATTGACTGTTAACTTGTTGTCGTGTGACGGCAAGTTGGAGCAGTACGGCGATTCCGTTTGCTCCAGATTTTAGAGTTTTATCCAGATTGTATGTTTTATTGCTTTTGATTTGTAGTTTGGATTTTCTGTTACACCACTGGTGGGAGGCCCTTTTTTTAGCTGTAGATCACCAGTGTGGTCCTGCAGTTGGGTTATCCCCCGGTGCTACACATTAGTTTGTTGTAATATATTAAAATTTTCTTTGTTTCTTTTATTCAGATGCGGAGTGCCGACGTGGAGGAGACTAGGGTGCCTTGGTGGTGGGATCCCTTGAGTGTACACACCTGCCTTGTTTAGTTTATTAGTGTGATAGTGTGTTGCACCTGTGTGTTGGTGTGTTTTCTTTCTTTAGTTGTGTGTGGCATCCCTGCCCCTCCACTGGTAAGCCTCAGCTCTGAATACTTTTTTTAAGCATATTTGTACTTGAATATTTATGATTGTGCTTTTATATGGTGTTTTAAATAATTATTAATAAATTATTTTGTTGATCATTGAACCTCGTCTCTGGATTGAGTATAGCGAACCTAAGTGCCTTTCTGGTGATTTAGTGTTACTTTCAGTATTCTCTGGGTGAAATTCCCAGGGTGGCGTTGTCTTTTTAAAACTGCAAAGAGTATTTACTTTATATCCCAACCTCATCTCGCCACATACAAAACACAATAAAAGTTATACATGAATTATTCATTATTTTTACTATTGATAAAATTCATGTATACTAATCAAAGTTATACATGAGTAACGACATTATTAATAATGATTAATAATAATAATTCTAATGCCAACATGATGACTGTTCATAGCTCCTGCTTTGAAATACTGAACTTAAACATTGACCTGATGAAAGATCACAATTCACAGTGGCCCACTGTCAGAATCATTCTGAATATAAACTCATCGAGTTAATCTGAACCTTTCTCAAATGTGCTGTGAATAAATGCTGCTGCAAGCCACTGTGGGAAAGCTGTGTTATTATCATGGAAACATCTGTGACACATTCACAGAGGACGAGGACACAAAGGGACGACACGCAGAGGCTGTGTTAAAGTCAAAAATCCAAATCTTTAGTCCTAAACAGGCAGTGGTTACAAACAGGAAGACGAGCAGTCCATTAAACAGTCTACAGGGTCAAACATACAGAGAATTCAAACAGCTATTAAAAACAAATAACTGGACACTGAAAAACTTCAGTGATGTGTGAGGCACCAAAGGGAAGCAGCTGAGTATATTCAATGAATTATCTTCAAATACAAAGACAGAAACTCCTACAGGCAGCATGCAAACTGAGCAGGATACACAAAGATCAGAGATTACAAAAGAAATCAGAAAAGGATTTCAAACTTACTGAGAGCAAGGCCTCTGTTACAAATCTGTCTAATAGAAAAACATGCTGTACAGATACAATACGCTCAGTGTTCATGGTCATTTAAAAACTGGCTCTACCTGAACCACTTCAATATTTTATGAAGTCACTGAGTCGACCATTTCTACAGTTTGTTTCCTTCATTGCAGTTAGAGTGCGGCTGGTAAGGATGAAAACACACACAGAGCGTAAATTGTCTTTGTTAGTAACAAACGTCAGCAAAGAAAAGACAAAACACACAAACACTCTCATGATATTCATGAATCATTAGAAAGCATCCAAACATTCTGCTCGTGGACTTTTACAGTCTTATTTGCACTCGCTCATCTTCATAATCATCCTGATCAATACATGACAGGGGAGGCTTTGAGGTAGGCGGGGCTCTCTGCTGATGTCAGCATGAAAGGCAGGACCAGCGTCTGCCACATGTTGGTGAAACATCACAGTACACTGGCGTGGTTTCCTTTCCAGATGTTGGACGTTTGACACTTCAACGTTGAGGCCAACAAGAAGACACAGTTTTGGGTCGGGTTGCTGCAGGGTTTCTAACTGAGCAAAAGCAGAAGCACACAGACCAACAGGGATCAGATGCTGAGTGTTAGAGGAACATCTGTGCTGATCACTGAATGCTGCTGTGGTCTCTTGTTGAAGTTGGCTGGTGGGACAGTCTAATAGTGATATCCTGCCCATCGGAGGAACACTTTTAAAAACACATGCAATACTTTGTTTGTATTACAGTCACAGTTTATGTTATTTTTGTCCTTTAAAAGTGTTGCTGTACTATAAAGTCCTATAATTTGAGGCTAAAATGGCTCAGAGAGTCTCTCTCTCAGAGGATCTCCTTTGAAAGTGGAGACGGCTTTATCCGCTGATCCACGTCACTTTACCTGGATGTTTTCTTTGAAGCTGGATGAAGACTCCTCTCCCTCACTCCTGCTGCAGCTGTGTGGTCCAGTTGGCCTCTGAGGTCACAGTCAACATCTGTAGCAGAAGAGGGGAAATAAAAGTCCAGGTTACCAAAACTGGGAGCTTTTCCAAAATAGAGCGTAACTGGACTTTTTCAGCCTTACAGGCAGATAGTCGTCTGAAGCTGCAGCTTTTTCTTTTTAGCTTTTTCCAATCTCTGCTCTCGGCTTTCTTTGAGAACATGTCTGCTTTCTTGGCATGGGTCTGTCTGCTGTTGGTGAAGAGACTAAATCCACATACTCGCTACTAAGATCTCCTCAAGTAGTCTCAACCAGATTACAGTTTAAGAGTAAATGTCTCCTGAGAGTTTCACCTTGGGGAGATGCTGTCTTGCTAACATGCAATCATGAGCATTAATCTATGAGGTGAAAAAGTCATTTTAAAAGCTCCAGCCACAAGTTTTATTTCATCTGTGTTTTGGTCAGAGTCCCATCAGACCTCCAGAATGGTGTCAGAGTGTTTTCTATCCACGTGATGAGCACAGGCCTCAGGTCCAGACCTCCACGGGCACCATAGCCTCTTTGGAGCTAATAGGTGCAAGAAGGTTTTGTTGGGATAGGAACTGAAGAGGAAACTGACGAGGAAGGCAAGGATCTTCTTCAGCTCCTCCGAGCCGGGACCTCTTTGTGTAGGCCAGCATTGGCCAGGTAGCCCTCCAGCATCGCTGGATGGCCGACAGTGGAAAACCTAGAGGAGTAGGAGAGAAACAGCAGCTTGGAGCATGTCTTTATACTGTTTAGTTTTTAGAGCCACAGACTTTCTTTTAATGTCATTGTTCAGGATCTATGACTGATTATGTATTTATTGTATTCCTCCATGACTGTGTGACAGCAAGTGGAACAAACCAGCTTCACCTTTGTTGATATGCTTGTAATTTTAATATTGATTAAATGGCCATGAAATAATAGAAAGCTCATATATGAAAATGTATTTTAAGAAGTAAAATGTTAATCTGAGTACAAAGGAGTACACTCACCTTCTGGTAGATGGAGGTGTAGCGAGCGCTGGTGAACATCCAGGCCTCCTCGTAGAACTGATCACTGATTGGATCCAAAACATCGATGGAGGATCTGTGTAAGCGCTGAGGATCGTCCTGGTGGACAGAACAGAAGGAGAGTGAGACAAGTGAAGATATACTAAACAACACTGTGACATGAACTGAGCCACACACAGTTTGATTCACAGCTGATTGACACATTATTTGACCACGAGCAATCTTTTCTGGTTTGACGCCGTCTTTGTAGCCAGAAACCAGCTCTCTCCTCGGCTTCCTCCACTACATGCTTCCCCCACGCCAGTCTCCTCCGTCACTATAAAGGGGAGAGTCATGAGCTCCATCACCCTCACCTGTGCCGTCCAACGTCCCGCCACCAGCCTCCACTGCAGCAGGCCAGAGACCACACCCCTGCCACAATAAGTAAAAGTATATCCTTGCTGTACCCTTAATGCTAAATGTGCTAAATTAACCGCTGCCTTTGCCCCTTTGGGATTATTCTTATGTCACTGGGATGTTGACCTTTGACCTTCACATTAGAGAGATGGGCAGACATAATTAGTGTATGAATTTTAAAGTAACAGGTAATAAAGAGAGTGTAGCAAATGTAGTCAGGTTTATTACTCTGTATCACACATGAGTGCCCGAGGGAGGCGGGGCTGACTGGGGAGACACAGGAAACAGAGAGACAGGGCTGACTCGACATGAAACGATGAAACGTGGGACACGGGAACAGAAACTAAACACAGGCTGAAATGAACACTGAGGGAGGGAGAACTAAGATTACTGAGAGCCTGATAAATAAGAAGAACAAAAACCAAGAAAAACAAGAGTCAAAGAAAACCAAAAACACAAAGCATTGGGCCAGGACCCACTGCTGTGACATTTATATGTGATAAAAACATTAAAAACTGCTCAGATGTTGAAATCTTTCTACGTATACTTTAGGTTCAGCTCTCCAGCCTGGCATTTGGTTAAGCATGATTCAAACATTTGATTTTGTTTAACTGGTTTTAATTATAGTTACTTTTTGTGAACATTTGTTGCAGCATTTAAAAATACATCATTTATTTTCAAACTTTTATTTGATTTAGAGCATCATATTTGACCAACGTAAATGTTTTAATTTCATATAAAATAACTGAAACAGTGAACTAAATATCTGAAATCTTTGCTTCCTTAAAAGTTATAATCCTACTTAAGTTATAGTGCAAACGCTTAAGCAACAAATATACTTGATGCTAATTAATTAATATTTCCCTTTGATGTTGCAACTATGCGGTCACTTCTGTCTTTAAACAAAATAATATTTTCCAGTTACAGAAATCATAAAGTCCAAACTAAAGTGCTACTGTTGCTATATGCATTTTATATAAATCATGGATGATGGTCCTGACATGAAGGAAGAGAAAGTTACAGGTTGCATCCTTTGACTTTGTCTCCGTGCCTTTGATATAGCTCGCCATCCAAAGTAGTGGTGTCGCTGTGGTCCACTAGCCTGCACTATAATCACTATTAGCAAATTTTATTAGCGATTTTCAGAAGGACAGATGTTTCTGTTCAATTCTTAAATCAATTTTTTCAAACAAAACACTATTTTAAAGCTTCTAGAGAGTAAAATATTAATGATAATTATAATGACAATAATAAAAACAAAAGCTCTCAGATCCATCAAACCAAGCAGCAGAAAGAACAATAACTGAAGAGAAAACTTTAACCTTGTAGACTTCATTATGTTCCAGCTGCTCTACAGACGCTGTGACCTCGAACTTAAGCAGGTCGTAACGTATGTGCAGCTCAATAACTTCATAATCAGACCCTGTGGTATTTAGGCAGCAGAACAACTAAGAATAACAACTACAAATAATGTTTTTAGGTTTCTGTTGTACTGCAAGGTTCTGTACAGGAGAACCAAACCAAGAGCAAATATTACGTCTCATTTACACCTGAGCACGAAGAGCCATCAACATTTAGCAAATTGAATCATCTTTGTTTAGATGCAAGAAGAATCATATAGAAATGAAAAAGGAGAAATAGAAATCCAGAGCAAAGATATCCTCTAATTCAGCGTAGCACATGTGCAGCTGCTGCGATTCACGTAAGCATTCGGCTCGTCGCTGTTGCAGATTTTTCTCTCGCTGTTCTGGCTCACAGCGCTGCAAACACAAAAATAAATATCCCCAAAGGTGTGAAAGGGAGCTAATTAGTAAGAGTATTGTTACTCTCCGCAGGAGTAGTCCAGCAGTAGAAATCAGTCCAATAACAAGGTGTGTAACATCTAGCAGGGTGACAGAAAAACCCAGGGTAACTTCTAAGGACCTCAACGTCTCTCTCACATTGTGTTTTTAAACATGCTTCCATTTGTCACTTCAGTCTTTACTCTGAAATACAGGAAGAGAAATCATGGCTGAAACAATTTCTCATGAAACCAGGGGTGTGGTCCAACAGTCAGTTTGGTGAGGAAGGTTCCTAACTGAGAGAAGTGACCCAGAAGTATCTGTGTAGCAGCCACAATGAATCCAGATCATGAGCTTTATTAACTGATCAAAGTCTCTTCTTTCATCTTCTGTATCATTCAGTTTGCATTGGTAATGCCCATTATTGTAATGCTTTTTTAAGACCAGCAAAACTTTATTTCACTTTGGGTTAGCTGGGATAAGTGATGGATGGAGGGAATTTTACTTCAGCCACAGAAATCCTAAACAGGAAGGAGGAGCAGAGTTACAGTGGATCACTATCCAGCAGGGAAACAAGGTTTATTTCAATTTCTTGGCCATGAGTGAGATTTACTGAGTGGGCAAATTAGGGAGACGACACCATCAGATCCCGAGCCCTCCATGTGTTAATCAAGAGACGGCTGCTGTGCTACATCCATAAATAATGAATAAATTAGGAGCTAAAGCTGAAAGGACAGTTTATTTGTACCATCTTCACGTGAACACATTCAAGAACATCACAGATGAAGAAACATTAAAAACTTCCACACTACATAAAGCAAGAAAAATAGTTTTTCTTTCAGGTGGTTTCAGAAAAACAGAAACATCAAACATCTCCAAGACTCTCTTTGAAAGAACTAAAAACCTTTGTTCTCATGGTCCAATCATGAGTGAACTCCCCGATGAAGCCTTGTGTGCTAAAACATGTCAGAGTTTTAAAGGTTAAACATGAGTTTCCAAAACGTTTTGCTGGAGAACAATGAACTATTTGACTGAGTTTCAATCATTTACAGACGAGCAAAACCAGGACAGAGAAAAAAGGACAAAACTGACTCAGTAAAACAACAGAAAAGAAGATCCCATGTAGATCTGTATTATGTAGAAGTTCAGCCCAGCAACCAGTTCAGTTCAACACAAGTTTAAATGATTCTATCTGAACTCTGTGGAGCCTGATCTCAAGCTTTTTGAGTCTGACACAGAAACCAGAGGATCTTTCTGTGTCTTCAGATTCACTGTGATCCAGTGATGGGAGTGATTTCAGCCCTGAGTGATCGCGCTGATGTTTGCACAGAGCAGACAATGAGGTGAATGTTTGGGCACATTGGTAACAGTGAAACAGTTTATTAGTAACGTGGGATCGTTTGTGTGCAGAGTATGATCTGAGATTCCTGAAGCTCTTGTCACACTGGTCACAGCTGTAGTTTCCTTCCATGTGTGCACGTTCATGAATGTTACGATTACCTGACTGTGAGAAGCTTCTCTCACAGTGTCTGCACTTGTGTGGTTTCTCTCCTGTGTGGACTCGTTTGTGTGATTTAAGCTGACTTTCAGTGGTGAAGGATGACCCACACTGATCACAGAGGTGCTTTTTAACCCCACTGTGAATCAGTTCATGTTGTTTTAAATCTCTTGGTGTGGTGAAGCTTCTCCCACATTCTTTGCAGTATTTCAGTTTGTCTCCAGTGTGTCTACGTTGATGTGTTTTAAGGGCAGCTTGCCAACTGAAAGTTTTTCCACAGAGGTCACAATGAAAGTCTTTCCCACCACCACAGTGATGACAGGGTTGAGAACTGGATCCATCTGTGTCGCTCTGCTTCTAAACAAAGACACAAAGACAGTGTAAGTCAGTCCTTCAACATTTGTATCCTGAACGTCGCCTGAAATAAAGAGCATCTCTGCAGACGTCCAACTACATTTGACTGTTTCAGTTAACACACTCAGTTTACTGGGCTGCAATAACTACAATACTACCACCATAATACTACAGTAATACTAAAATCATAACTGAAAGGAAAATCTGAATAATCACTCAGAGCTGCTTTTCCATGCAGTAGAATTGCTAACATGCTAACACAGTTTAATGAGCAGAGTTGTTCCAAACAGTCAGGCTAAAATGACAAGATAACAATATAAATACATACCTCACAGTAGCTGCACTTGTAGAGTCTCTTTCTGGTGTGGATCTGTTGGTGTTGTCTCAGGTGATGTGGAGATTTAAAAGTCTTCTCACACAGGTCACATTGATAAGGTCTCTCCTCAGTGTGGGTAAACATGTGCTGTTGTAAGTGTGCGTCTGTTGTAAACTCTTTGCCACACTGTTCACAGCAGTACACATCATGTCTGGTGTGAATGCGTAGGTGTGTATTTCGGTTCCCTCTCTGGCTGAAAGTTTTTCCACAGATGTCACAGCTGTATGGCTTAATTCCAGAGTGGGTAACTAGATGCCTCTGTAAGTGGCTACTGTGAGTAAAAGCTCTGCCACACTGATCACAGCTGTATACTTTAACTCCACTGTGGATGAGTTGGTGTTTTTTTAGGGAACCCTTCAAGGAAAAAGACTTTCCACACAAGTCACAGCTGAACGGTCTCTCTCCAGTGTGGATGACCTGATGCTGTTTTAGTGAAGCCCTCACAGTAAAACCCTTCCCACACTCGTCACAGGTGTGTTTTTTCTCCCCCTTTCTTCTGTGAGGTTTGTCGGCCTCCTGAGAGCGCTGACTTCTGGCTCCATGTTGGTCCTGCAGTGACAGAGATACAAACAGAGGCAGTGAGTGAAATGCAGTCGTGGAACAAACTGAACCTTCAAACTCCATTAACACTAGTTTTAAACCTGAAGGTGGAGCGTGGCACCAAACACCTTAAAGGTCTCTTATCCCCACCTGCTGGTAGTTCTAACACATTACATCCAACCTGCTGTTAAAGATAATTCATGACTGTTCAAACACTAAAATCATGCACACACACACACACACACACACACACACACACACACACACACACACACACACACACACAATTTTATAATTTAGATTATTTTGTTGTTTCCTATTACATATTTCTATAATTTGTATAGATTTATACAGAATTATTCAGTGATAATAAATCCTATGTTTGTTTATTCTAAAGGAACCCCGTTAGCTTCCACAACAGATGTTGCTCGTCTTCCGTCAAATACTCACATAAAATATTACACAATAAAGTGGATTCAAGATATCCACATAATTTCACTCTTACATCCACAGTGAGGTTTCACAATTGTTCAAATATAAGCAATCAATAATAATAATAATAATATCAATAACATTGAGGCACATCACACAAATTTCAAAAACAAATCATGTCTTACAATATTTACAACAACTAAAAGCTCTGTAAATCGGCTTTTAAGTGTTCATTGAAGTTTTGAATAATTCTCTAATTTTTTAAGGCAACTTATTCCACTTAAAAGTTGCTCTAAATGTAACAGTTTTACAAAACGTTACTTTTAACTCGAGCATTTACTCAATTGCAGCTTGTTGAAAACTGTGTAATATGATGATGTATTTCATCTGGATACTGCAGCTGAGCAGAATAAATGTGGTGTGTTTAACAGAATTGCTTTCTTTAGAACTACAAGTAAGCCATAGAATATTTTAGCCTGTACAGGAAGCCAAGAAAGGTTATTATGCATTTTATCAATATTAGTATAGTATGAACATCTTCACACTAATCTGGACGCCTTATTCTGGACTAACTGAAGTCTGTTAAGATCTGTCTTATTAGCTGCTGACCAAATGATTGAACAATACTCCAGATGAGACATTACTAGTGCATTAATGACATCTTTCATAATGAAGAAGTGATACACAAAGAGCATTTCATAGCCATAGCTATGCCTTGTCGGCAGAGTTATGTGACATTAGTGATGTTTGTACTTTCAGCGTTAACTTGGTTTTAAAGCCTTTAAAATATACGCCGTTCAATAGTCGACCTTAATCTGACAGAGAATGTGATGATTTTGTGGATAATTAAAGTCAGTCATATATCCACAAACACAACAAGCTGAAAGTCAGTGATGCTGCTCGGTTTGCAGTCCTGAACATCACGGCACAAGCAGGATCCACTGCACTGTTAATGTGAGCTGTGTTATATTGCTGCCTCTGTTCGCTGGTGTCGAGCCAAACGCACTTTAACGTGTGTTTGAACGAGCTGACGGTTCACTCGTTAAGCTGAAAGAAAGATGCTTTAATCACAGCAGTCACACATGTGTCCACTGCACCATCTGGAACTCTTCTTGTTTACACTCGTAATAACACAAACACTAAACCCTGCTTCTCTGGTGCTGTTGTGTAGCAGTGTGTACACCTGAGACTGTCACCTGTCTGTCTGTCCTGCACTCTCTCTCTGTTTCTTTCTCTCTGATTGTGGAATAAAAGTATGAACATGTGTTTATAAGTTACACTTGTGTTTGAATCCTGCAGCTTATCACACATTTGATTTCCATGTGTGACGACTGCAAGTGTCCAGAGTGAGGACAGACTGAGGGACCCACTGCTGCACATCATCTGTGAGGCATTGCAGCCCTGATGATCCACCAGGACAAACTCAGCAGTGTGTGAGGAAGAGGAGGAGGAAGAGCCAGCAGCAGCTGACAGATGGAGAGAATAGACAGACTGTTCCCTGTTTGTGAAGGACTGCTAGGAAAGTTTAACATAACTGTCTGTGCTGAATCAGTCTTATTAGGTAATGTTCAAATAATGTGATCATCCCAGTGTTTCCAGTGTGGGAGAAAGTACTCAGGGCCTTCAAGTTACACACTATGAAAGGCAGCAACAAGTTTAATGTTCAGAAACCTAAAGTCTGTATCAGCAGCAGAATGGAGCTAAAATAAATGTTGGTTTCAGTTCTATGAAGCTTTGAGTCTGTGAAGGTTCTCAGTCATCCAGGTCATCGTAGTCAAAGGAGCTTGCAAAGAAAAGCGTCTGGACTTCTTTAAGTTACTTGAAGACGTTTCACCTCTCATCCGAGAAGCTTCTTCAGTTCTCTCTCTTCACTTGCATACCCACCACGGAGGCCAAGGAGACTGTCAGAAAATGACTACAAGAAGACAGCTCCTTGGAGGACAGGACCAACTTCACAGCCGATCAGATTTGCACCCTGTTAGACCTCTGCCTCACCACTACATATTTCAAATACAACGAAGGCTTTTACAGACAAAAACATGGCTGTGCCATGGGCTCCCCCGTGTCACCTATTGTAGCCAACCTTTACATGGAGGAAGTGGAAAGGAAGGCTCTTGGCTCTTTCAAAGGAAGAGTACCCAGCCACTGGTACAGATATGTGGACGACACCTGGGTCAAAATCAAGACACAAGAAGTGGAATCCTTCACTGCGCACATTAACGCTGTGGATAAAAACATCAAGTTCACCAGGGAAGACACAAAGGACAACTGTTTGCCCTTCCTGGACTGCACTGTGCACATTGAAGAGAACAGCAACCTCAACATCGAAGTTTACCGGAAGCCCACACACACGGACCAGTACCTCCTCTTTGACTCCCATCACCCTCTGGAACACAAACTTGGAGTAATCAGGACCCTACACCACCGGGCAGAACATGTTCCCTCTAAGCCTGAAGGAAAAAAGAAGGAACACACACATGTAAAGGAAGCACTCAAAACGTGCGGCTATCCTAAATGGGCGTTTTTAAAGTCAGCAAAGAGGCACAGAAAAGAAGACCAGACACCAGCGAGGGAGGATAAGAAGGACAGACGCAACAACATTGTCATCCCCTATGTAGCCGGTGTATCAGAGAAACTCAGGAGAGTTTTCTCCAAGCATGACATCCCGGTGCATTTCAGACCCAGCAACACGCTCAGACACAAACTGGTTCACCCGAAAGATAAAACGCCAAAACACAGACTCAACAATGTGGTGTATGCTGTACAGTGCAGCGAGGAATGCCCAGACCTCTACATTGGAGAGACCAAACAGCCACTTCACAAGCGCATGGCACAACACAGAAGAGCCACCTCCACAGGACAAGACTCAGCAGTCCATCTGCATCTTAAGGATAAAGGACACTCTTTGAGGATGCCAATGTTCACATTTTGGACAGAGAGGACAGATGGTTTGAAAGCGGAGTGAAAGAAGCCATCTATGTCCACTGTGAGCGACCATCTTTGAACAGAGGCGGGGTTTACGACACCAACTCTCTGCCATCTATAATCCAGTTTTGAGATCCCTTCCCAGACGCCTTAACGCCCACTCACATCCTGGGTCATCTGATCTCAGGAATTCGCATGACAAGGTGGGGCCAGGTTTCACAATGAACTCACCCGAAACTCTGGCTGATTGGGACCCACACCCAGTTTCACACCTTGGCTCAGGCGATTAGAGGATCATCAGGGGGTCCTTTTGTCCCTCTGTGGGGGGTCACTCCCACTAGGTTTATATCTGGGACTCTCCACCATTTGACCTTAGAACTGAAGAAGCTTCTCGGATGAGAGGTGAAACGTCTTCAAGTAACTTAAAGAAGTCCAGACGCTTTTCTTTGCAAGCTCCTTTGACTATGAAGCTTTGAGTATTTTGGATCAGTAGCTGCTGTGTTTGTTGCATCATATTGCTGTAACTGTTTATATGCTTTATATATTCTGAGCTAAGTTGATCTATAGTGTTACATCATATTCTATAAGGATGTTATGTGTTTGTAGACTTTCTGCCCAGTTTGACCCATTTAGCAGAAGTCAGCCTGTTTAAGGCTCTGATATCTATTCTGTGTGACTTACAGCAGTTATGACATGGTCTGATTTTCTCACCCAATAAAGGAATATTTCATATATTAGTCTACTCTTCATTCTATCAGACACAGTTATCACAGCTCCTACATTTGCTTTTTACACATATATGTAAGCATTGAGCCAAATTTAGTACCAACATACTGAAGTAACAATATTTGTCTCTTATATATGATACATCTGTATACACACTGTCACAGATACTTGTCTGTGAGTGAAGTGATTAATATAATAACTATAATATTGGCCATATTATATTTACATTACCACAGTGAGATGACTTTAGTCTCATGAACAACATCAGCTAATTGTTATTTACAGCTAATCTTAAACGACTGTTCAGCACAGAAATGAAGCCCAACAATCATGTTTCACAGTCCTGTGGTCTCAGCCTCAGATACTCATCAAATCACACAGAGCTCATGTAGAAACAAATGAACTAAATATGTTCTCCTTCATTTCTGACAAACAAAGCTGTATGAAACGTTTCCAGCTGTTAGTATCATGGTTGCTAGGCAACCTGGGCAGCGCGACGGAGGCTAGACGTCCCATTTCACGAGCCTACGAGCCTCGCACTTCGGCCTTAGCGGTCTTTGAGTACGCGGCCCTTGAGGACTTTAAAGCTGCAGAACCTGAATCGGGATACAGCCATGATGATCTCCAGCCTCGTGCTCGCCAACATTCTCACCTGAGTTAAGAAGACGATCACTGAAATGGTCTCAGCAGCTCCTTTGATGACAGCAATGAAATGCAGTGGTAAGGCTTTTTGGGGATTAAGTTCGTTTTCATGGCAAAGAAGGACGATGCAGTTCATCTGATCACTCCTCATAACATTCTGGAGTGCAGGCAAAATGCTATTATAAAAACTTAAGCAGCAACTTCTCCAGGTTCCAATATTTATGCAATTCTCAAACCTTTTGGCCACGACTGTATAACCTCTTCTGAAGTTTAGTGGATATTATACATGGTTATGCTCAGGATGTGTCGGCCAGTTTCCACTGGAAACGCCTTTTGGTTAAACTGTCAGCGAGGAATTTGCATTTGCACTGTTACATTTTTATATAACTTTAATGCACATAAACAACAGCTGCTTGTTTCAGTGAAAATACATTGATGGCTTTTTAATAAAGTTGTGCAGCTGTAAAGTATTTTGTCTGGTGTCAATTCTATCGTCAGCTACATCGTTATGGCAAATGTTCGAATGTATATGGTGATAAATATCTTTGGTCATATGGTCCTGCTCTGTCTGTCACCTTCTGTGTTGAGCTCATTGTTTCCTCTGTAGTGGCTGAGCTGAGTCCAAGTAGCTGAAAATGTTCCTCTGCTGCTCCGTCAGACTCTCCTCCTCCTGCTGATCAGCTGGGACACAAAACAGATCTTTGTTAGGCTCCACACTGCACTGAAGAGTCAAAGTGTCTCATATGTTCATCTGACAAGTAAAAGAACACATTTTTGTTTCCCGAGGTGGGCAACTTGTTGGAAACAAACACAAAAGGTTTGAGCACTGATACCTGCCATTGCTGGCATTGAAAGATGCAACGCCAGCAATGTGGATTGTCAAGACTCAAACCAATCATCAAGCAAAGACAACAGGGATCATTTGTTTCTGTTTATTTAGCATTCACAGCATTTGTAGTTGCCTTCTGTGCAGGGGAAGTCCACGCACACTGTGTCGTACCGCCATCCGCAGAAGGTGCATTCAACCTCTGTAAGAGAAACAAGATTGTCTGAGACTGAAATGATATTAACTAAAGAAGTGGTGATTTGTAAAACTTCACATTTTGATCCGGGACGTACTCTGCATGAAAACAAGCGCTCACTCTTCCTGCTCAACAAATGACAAGGGCGGAGCCTTATACCACGTGATACAGAAGCTGTGCCGTGTGATGCTAAAATTAGCAGGGAAAAAACAACGGAGAGCACGTCAGGGATGACGAGAAAGTGACAGGAGAAAATCCGTCCCGGTCAACCACCCAAACATCAATAACGGGAACCTTATACAGCGCTTCCCTATACCCGTCGAACTCCCGCAGGCACAAAGACATTACGGAGGGTATCACTTATCACCTGACCAAAGATATGGCTCCATCAACACTGTGCAAAACGAGGGATTTAGGAAAACGATCAACACCCTAGACAAACGCTACACAGTGCCGTCCCGCAACTATTTTTCTATTGTTGCACTACCTGCTCTGTACACGCAGCGTCGAGCAACGGTGGAGACGGAATTTCAAGCAGGACAACATTTTGCTGCAACAACAAAACGTGAGACATTTGTTGTTTTATGTTTATTTATTGTTATGACAGAATCATGATCTCAATTCTAAGCCAAAAAATCGTGATTCTCATTTTATGCAAAATCGTGCAGCCCTAACATTAACACAAAACTATTGTTTCACCAGAGAAACACACATGAAGAGAGAGAGAGAGACAATAACAGCTACCAAACAGTCGTCATAATTCGTCACACAATGAGAAAAGGACAAATCAACAAGTAACAATGACTAATTAATATTAAAATCTGTAACATAATGTATTGTTTGGAGTTTAGTCTGATTGGTTCAGGATGACCTGCCATTATCCAATCACACGTCTGCTTACCTGCATCTTTTCTCTTTTTTCTAACCTGAGCACCTGATGGCTTTGAACTTTTGTTGTCCATCTTCCATTGGTTTGAATTTTGCGCTCCAGTACAAACACAAATCCCCCAACCCGAGGATCAGCACAATTAACCTAACAGACCTACACCTTAGTTCACAGATTCACTTTGTCTAAGGTTGATTTCTGGGATTTCACACAACCCAGGATTCAGATCATGAATCCATGATGGGCTTGGATTTACATCATTATAAATGAAATGTGCTCTACTTGGAAGCAGCCGGCCCCGCCCCTTTTGACGGGTTGTGTGAGACTTTAAATCATCAAACTGTAAATTATAAATTTAAATTGTTATTGATCCTTTACCCCGAGTCCTAAAGTGTAGATTTATTTTCTTACTCTTCTTATATTTATTGTTTGTTTACTTGCACCGCTGTAACTGCAGCCTCGTCGTCTCGTCTCTCTATATGCTGGACTGTCTGTAGCGGAGATGACAATAAAGTTTACTTTGACTTCAGCAGCGCGCAGGCGCACCGAGGGCTCTCGCGCTCACGTTATAGAATTTAGAAAAAACATGGGTGCAGATTATAAGTCTGTATCATAATATCTGTTTGTTGTTTTTATTTTGTTTTGCGAGTTGGTTATTAGATGCCGCTCCAGCCAGCCAGAGACTCCCCGCCGCCCCGCCCTCTCCTCCCTGTGCCGCCAGCAGCAGGCGCACCTCGCAAACGGAGGGCGCCCTTACTCCCAGCAAATGGCTGATAGAAAACCGATCGGTGCCTACGAATTTCCCAATATGCGCTGGCATGACGTCGGGGAAGCATGGGTACGACCGATTATTTTATTTTTTTCTTGCCCGTGATGCCCCCCCCACCACGATGCATTCTATTGGTTTGCACACTTACACACACCCAGCTGTGGTTTCCTGTTTTGCTGGACTCTGGAGAGCCCCGCCTTTAACGCTCTTCTCTCACAGAGAGCAACAGAAAACTTGGAAAAACTCCAGATTGACTGAACTCAGTTCAAAGTTACCTTGACACCTTTAGATGTGAGACGTAGTGATGGTCCGCTTGAAGCTGACGCTCCGGTGCGTGTGTCAGAAAGATCAACGCGCTGCTTCAGAAGCACCGTGTCGAGGCTTGATTCGTTTGGCCAGAGTCACGTGATCAGTGACGTCTGAAGCTTCTTTAGAACGTACCTTTTTTTAAATTGAACTTTATTGAAACACAATGAGTATACAACATACAAACAGATGAAGTTTACAAAAGAACAGAACATGAACATACAGAACCAGGAGTAAAAAAATTATGATATGAGGAGGCGAAAAAAATCAACATATTGTAACGTGCAGTGGAGATGAAGCCAGCCGCGGTGTGCAGGTGGATAGCAAATGAGCAACAGCTTCTGACTTTCCAAAAAGTACTCATTTATTTACAATATCAAAAATAAAAGTGCTACCTCTACCACACATTACTAAAGAGCACACTAGTCCGCGTACACACGGGAGCATCCATTACAGGAGGAGTGCGAAGAAGAACACAAAGGGGGTGACACCAGTCGTGAGACAGGAGGCGCCGCCATGTGGTGATACACTGCATTACAATAGCAACTGTTACAATATAAATATTGTTCTGAGAGGCTTTTTGTTGGTTGAGTCTGAAATTGATTGTATGTACAATTCATATCCTTATAAAAAGGCAGAAATATGGTGTTTTATTAATAAACTTACATTTATGGATATAAAATAGCTAAAAGTATTAACATGCCTCAGAGAAATCACTAATAACACTAAGGGCTGGACGGATTTGATTTGCATTCTTCAAGAAGAGTGTGGTGTCATCAGCTAGCTGGCTGATGATGAGCTCCTTATCAGCTGTGCTGATTCCTTGTATAACAGGTCAAATCTCGGGGTGGAGTCTTAATCATTTTAATTGAGCTATTGCCATTCGTGTACAAGGTTTTGATAGCTTTACAGAAAAATGCCAAATTTTTCCAAAGACTGGAAAATAAATTGATGTTCAATTGTATCAAAAGCCTTTTAAAAATCCAGGAAGAGAATGAAGCTATAGTCAGATACCAAATCAGAGTAATCAAGTAGATCTAAAACCAGTCTCATGTTCTTAGAAAGGTGTCTGTTTCTCATAAAGCCTGATTGTGTCTCATCCATAATTGTGTCCAAGAACTCTTTCATTCTGTTAGCAAGTACTAAAGCCATAATCTCATAGTCATCATTGAGCAGACAGATGGGTCTCCAATTGTCAATAAGAAGTAAGTCTTTGTTTGGCTTTGGAATAAGTGTTATGAGACCCTGAGTAAGAGTAGGAGGGAGGATGTTATTCTCTACACTTCCTATGAAAAGCTGCAGTAAGAACGGAGCCAGGAGATTAGAAAATGATTCATAAAACTCTGCAGTTAAACCATCTGTGCCGGGAGATTTGTTGGCCTTAAGTGCAGAAATAGGATTACAAACGTCCTCCACAGTCAGAGGGCTGTCACAGTGACTTCTATCTTCCACAACAATAGTTTTTAGGTTTTTAATATTATTGAGAAACAGCGTTGAGACATATATATATATATATATATATATATATATATATATATTCTACTTTTCTAAATGATTGACTATTTCAATGGAGAACCTAAATGACACGGACCCGTGTTTGTTATTACATATCTCTATTTTGAATGTGACAAGTCTATCATTGCCTGTTATTCATAGGTATTCACAGAGTTTTTGGCCTTTTTTTCCTCTATAACAGTTAATTGACTCTTTACAGTGGCCTGCTATGGTTAATAATAACATGTTCAGTCATGAGTGAAATCAAAGCTTTTCTTCACTTTAGCATTTAACATTCCCAACAATATAATGTGATACCTTAATTAAAACACAGCTAATAAAACACAATTTTCTTAATGCAACATTAGCAACCAAAGGGTTCAGTCTGCAGCTCACACTCATGTGAAGCTACAGCCTCCCCCTTTAGTCTCTGTCATCCTTCTGCTCCTGCACAAACAAAGCAAGACAAAACCTCCACCCTTCTTCTACAGGCTGGGTGAATTGTTGTGGACATTCACTAATCCTAAAGTCGGCACCGTTTTTGTCTCAGTATCAAGTCAGTTAAACTTTTAGTCGTCAGTCCGTCACAGTCCAGTCACATGCATACATCCACACACATTCATACCAGATATTGCTGATAATGGAGTCTCACACGCAGCCTATTCGAGCCTCCATCACCAGCAAGATGACGTCATCATTTTAAAGGAAAACAGCTCCTTGTTTTTGGACTGGATTGACTCGCTGCAATCCTTTTAGGCTCAGGACTTCTCATGTGATCAATGTCACATATCAGTGAATTTCTCCCAAGCCCATTATAATCATGGAGAAAAACACTTTGCCGCTGTTTCCAGTAAGAATATTTTATAGCGCTTTAAAGTTCAACCTCTCAGGTCTGGATTAAAGAGCTGATTTGTTAAATCGGGAACTCACAAAATACCAAAATATCACCACCGGTGGATCACACCTCTCAGATGTTCTTATCTCAGTGCACTGTAACAAAAGCACAAACAAACGCAACCAATAAAATACTAATAAAGTAACAAATACTGGGGGCCATTGCAAACATGTCCAAGCATAAAACCATCTTTCTCTCTCTTAGAGAAAGAAAACAATCCAAACCTCACTGATAAAATCAACCTAGTGTCAAGCAAAACCCAAAAATCAACCAAAACTTCACCAGAAAGTTTTCCTCCCTCCCGGGACAATATTGTGCAGGAATACAGGCACCGTAACTCCTTTTTGCACTGACAAAAACATGTTGGATTTACTTGATTCAATAGTGGACACTGGTTGCACACAAAGGTTTTGCTTTGGCAGAAACTTAAACAACTGAGTTAAATCAACACAACCTTTTCATATTCAGTAAAGCTGCATGTTGTGTTCATAAAACACGATTGAAACATGTTCAGATGGAGTAAGTTGAGCTCCTGGAACATTTTAATCCTTCAATTGAAATTGAATGGGTCTACAACAACTACCATCCTCCTATCTCTATCCTGGTTGCAGCAGGGCTGGGAAATAACCCTGAAGTGATAGGTTACCAGGCAGGGTACACCCTGGACAGCTCACCAGTCTATCAGATAGAAACACACAGCCGTTTACATTCATGGATAATTTAGCCCAGGACCTTCTTACTGTGGAGCAACAGCACTAACCAGCATGCCAACAATGGAGGAAATACAGGAAAGCTATGATTTCCTGTATTTGAGGCAGAATTCTTTTGTTCTTGCCCTTGACAGGTTAATCCACAATAAATAGCAACAGCATGCATGTGGTGTGTGTGTCGTTGTCTGCCTCTTATAACTCCAGTGATTTTCCTGTAGTTTGAAATCTTATGCGGTGTTGACACAATAATTTGTTGTAAACCAGGAAATTCCCAACTGTGGTAGAAAGCACAGCTTAGCCTTAGCAAATGTTCAAAGAAAAGTGGTCACGTCCTGATTTCTGCTTCACTGATAAATATTGTCACACTGGGGTTTTTGCAAATGATATCAGTGAGCACTGTGTGGCAGCTGGAGTCAGACAACTGAAGCTCCCACAATCAAGACCACAAACAGCTTTCAAAGGAGATTTGAAGCTTTTCTGGCAGCAAGCTTCATGATTTATGGGACTGGAACTGGAACAGAAACTACCTGATCACCAATGGTGAGCTGGCATGGAATTATTTTTATGACATTTTATCAAAGTTATAAATAAGCATGCGCATTAACACATAGTGAGTGAGCATGTTGTCTTCCCACGCAGTGAACAGCGGATGCTAATGTTTCTGTCACTTTTTACAGAGTCAAACTCAAAGTAAGGTCAGTGCTTCCACGCTTTAAACGCTGCACGCTCACACTCTCTCCACACTCGATAGATTATCCATTGTTCATCTGCACACAGCTGCGGTTTTAGTAACGCAGTAACGCAGCGTGCTTACGGCAAAGTAACAGTAATCTAATTACCTTTTTTGCAATAGTAATCCCTCACTTTACTCGTTTCTTGAAAAAAGTAATCGGATTACTGCCCATCTCTGGTCGGAGCTGTGCACTTGTGGGTTCCACCTTGTGTACACGTTTATCTTTGCTGTGTGTACTTGTACCTCTGAGTGGAAGCTGAACTCTTGAGGTCGAGTATCGAAGCATCAGCTGTGACGTTAAAGTCCAAACAGCTCGTTCATTTGACGTGCAAATGAACGAAGGTAACGCCGTTTTCATGTGGATGTGTCACTGAGACACTTTCCACATCCACAGCTCACAAAATGGGAAAACTATAGAAGTATAACAATGAAGAAGTTACTATGTTACGGGTCCCAAGGATGAAGACCTCGATGACAAATATGTTACCTGTAAAAGCAGGTGAAGAGCAGAGTAAGGAAGACACGATGCGTCTCTGCTTTCCTCCAGAACGTGTCTGAGTCTGATTTATTTCACACAAATAAATGCTATAAAACACTAAACATGAGCTTTCAATATACTGTTCAGCTGGTTCCTCATTCACATCAATTACATTTACTTATTTCACAACATCAGTGAAATATACTCTTTTTAACTGGTTCAGTTTCTCAAGTTCACACTTCTTTCCATAACAGCTACATCCTTTTATCATATCAATAAACACATCACATTGTCTTCTGCAGTGTCTTACTGGCTAAACAGTTCTATTCAATAACAGCATTGGTAAATACATTACATTTGTTCCCTCCAGTAATTTACTGGCAAAATCACTATTTAGTGCATCATGAAACACAGCTTGTTGAATCAACCCATGAATGCCTCTGTTAGCTACACAGAGTTGCTCAGAGTGCTTGTGTTACACTAGCTAATCTACTCAGTCACTTTAACAGAACTATTAACATTCACATCTCACAGAACTGATTTGATTGGAGCATTACAACACGTTTGCACAGAGCATAGGAGCGCACTGACTCTGCTTCACGAGCGCTCCACCTAACGAGCGGGCTCGCGGTGCGGTCGCGCGGGACACTCCTCTGGTTTTCTCCCGTGTTTACATATAAATAACTTTGGCGGACCGCCTTAACTCTCCCATTCACATTAACCTGGGTAACCATGGTGACAATAAACAACATTTTCGGTGCGAGCACCGTGTACCGACCTGTAAAAGCAGGTGAAGAGCAGAGTAAGGAAGACACGATGCGTCTCTGCTTTCCTCCAGAACGTGTCTGAGGAAGCAGCGGAAGGTGGGCTCCACTTACTGCACCCCGAAACCCCGGAGCAAGCACCAAAGTTCCGCCCTCACTGCTTTCTAACATAAAATGAATCCCTGTTACATGGATTTTCTATCCTCTTAAAGAAACTGAAAATAAATACATATAGCAATGAAAAATGTCCCGTTACATGAGTGTTTTACACAAAATAATATTCATGTGGTCATTCCCTCACAGGGGTGCCACAACTACACTGCTGTTTTGACAGAGACACAGTGTGTTTATCTAACTTGGCTGAAGCCAAAGTTCTCCAGACAAATTCAGTCTGTTTCTGCCAAGTGTGAACTCACTGGATGAGCGCCAGATACACAGAATCAAAAAGGGATAAATTACTTTTCTTATGTCATGTTCCCGTCACAAACTGGCTCAAGGAGAGGGGAAGCAGGAGTCCACAGATGAAATGTTCCTATAAATAAAGTGGAATTTATTCAAACTTTACCAAAACTTCAACACATCAAATACAAGCAGCTCAGCAGGGAGTGGATGTGTGTTGCATGTGCCAGGTGGATGCAGAGAGAGGCCAGGGCCACGTTCAAACCTGAACACGCTGCACAGTGTTTTGTTCCATTTGTTAGGGATGAATGAAATGCTTCCTTGAAAGGATGTGTGCAGTCACCAGTGGGCGTGGAAGCATGTGCGCCCTCATTTGGTGGGTGTGCAAGAAAAGTCATCCTGTCACACAGCAATGCCTACATAAATCACACCACTCTGCTTAAAATAATAATGTTTAGTGAAGCAGGTGAAGCAAAGGGCTGCTTTTAATAGGCTGGGAGACCCAGGTGTGCTGCTTTAGCTGCTGAGCCTCTTATGACAGAACAGCGGAGAGTGGTAAGAAGGGAGGAGGGGGTCTGGCTGTGTTTGTGAACGATAGATGGTGTAACTCTGGGCATTTCTCTATCAAAGAGACGCTATGCTGTAAGGACATTGAGCTGCTAGCGGTTAGCATGAGACCGTACTATCTACCACGAGAGTTTACACACGTGATTATGATAGCTGTGTATGTCCCGCCCTCTGCTAACGCTGCAGCAGCTTGTGAGGTCCTGCACACTGTAACCAGCAGACTCCAAACACAGCACCCTCAGGCCCTTTTCCTGATCTCTGGGGACTTTAAAGATGATGTAACCATTTAATTATGGTTACATAATTAACTCAGTCATCTTGGGTCCCTCTGTGCCTTCTGGTATTCCTGCAGTTCTTAAATTATTCCTCCTGGAGTGCCTCAAGAGCTCCACATCTCTCATCTAACTTCTTTACCTCCGCAGACAAACGCTCCACAGTGGCCTGGAGAGTGGCGATGGTGTCAGAGTGGTTCGAGGCACAGTCCTGCAGTTCAGTCAAAGTGTTATCATGCCTGGCCACGTCGCTTTTTATGTCCGAAATTGAGGGCTGGATGCTCTGGTTCAAGGATGATATCTCGCCTCCTATGGTGGTAGAAATCTCTAATATGCAAGTGTCCAGTGCTAGTTAGTTAGTTCTAGTTCTAGTGGTTAGTGGGGCTTTATTTGATGATTCTAGTGTGTGTTACATTGTTGTCATATTGTTGAGTCGCAGAGCTGCACAGTGTTACAGTTTCTGTAGAGTCTGGTATAAGGAACTCAGATCCCTCTGTGAATAATGTTCACTGAAACTGATCTGTAGTTAATGAACTAGTCAGGATTTACACTAGAGAACGTTTCTGCCATTACATGGCCTGTATTTGTAGAGCGCTTTACTCGTCCCTAAGGACCCCAAAGTGCTTTTTTGCCCAAGGACACAACGACCGAGACTGTCCAAGCCGGGGCTCGAACCGGCAACCTTCCGATTACAAGACGAGCTGCCAACTCTTGAGCCACGATCGGCCCACATATTGTTGTCTTTTGTTGCAGACACCAAGTGTTGAGATCCTGTCTCAACCTCCTACATTCTTCCAGCAGGTTACACATTATTTTTTGTATTTGGAATCAAATATATGTGTCAGTTGGGCCTAGTGCAGGGGTCAGCAACCTTTAACACCCAAAGAGCCTTTTGGACCCGGTTTCCACGCAAAGGGTCAGGGTTCGGGAAAACACTGGGAGCCGCAAATACTTTGTGACATCTAAAATGAAGATAACACTGTGTATATTGTTTTTACCTTTATGCTTTGTGTGAACAACTACAGTGTGTTGCTTATGAAATCCATGAAGTGCTACAGAGAAAATTACATTTGATTTATGTAATGAACACATTTTGAGCTCTTAAAGAAATATAACAAAGGAAAGCTGAACTACAATGATCCATGTAGCAAACACAAACTGTTATATCGCCTTTGGGCTTTTGGAGCCTTGACCTGACTTTTAAAAAAAGCGCGTTCATGCAAACATCGTCGGGTCTGCCGTGATATGTTTACAACGGGACTTCTGCTCCTGAACCTCTGCGCACAGCGTCTGCAGGTAAGGTAACTTTATTTATACCCAAAGGCAAGGTAAATTTGCTTTACAGAAAAATGACAGCATTTGACATCCCTTTAAAAACACACATACCTAGTAAATATATAAAGCTCACTGTGACACATACTTTAATATTTCGAATCAAAAACAGTTCTTATTTAATTCAGTGACAGCAACGGGAACAAAGCTGTTTTTATAACGCTTTGTCCTGCATCTTGGAAATAGAAACCTCCGTCCTGAGGGAAGAAGCTGAAATTCACCCCTTAGAGGATGGGAACCATTTTTAAGGATTGATAAAGCCATCCTCTGTACCTGCTCAGAGTACAGGGAGGCTAAACAAGACTGTGGCTCACCTATCAGACGACTGGACCATCTCACTATCTGATTCAGAGAGTTTTTCTCTGTGACAGAGGTCTGACCGAACCATGCCACCAAACAAAAGGATAAAACAGACTCAATGAAAGAACGATAAAACAAAGTTAACATTTTTTGGTCAATGTGGAAATGAACAAGTTTCCTAAGGCAATAAAGGTGCTGGTGACCCTTTTTACAAACTGATTTGCAATTTTGATCAAAGTTCAGTTTTTCATTGATTATGGTCCCAAGATATTTATATGATTGTACTTGCTCTATTTTCTGACCTTTAATTAAAGTGACTCCGTGCCCATTTTGTTGTTTCCTAAAATCAACAACCATGTCTTTTGTTTTAGATATGTTCAGCTGGAGATAAGACTCCTCACACCACTGAACAAAGTCATCAATGACTGGGCCGTGGTTAGTTTCACCCTCTTTCAGTAAGCTGACAATAACAGAGTCATCTGCATATTTAATAATGACCCTGTTTTCATGTCTGCCCTGACACATGTTTGTATAGAGAGTGAATAATAAGGGCGATAGGACGCAGCCTTGAGGAGAACCTGTGGAGGAGAACACTGGGTCAGACAGAACCCCATTTATTCTCACTCTTTGTGACCTGTCAGTTAGAAAATCTAAAATCCAGCCCAGCAGGTTTTTCCTGATTTCAAACTGTTCTAAAAGTCTTTTAATTAAAATATGGGGCTGTGTTGTATTAAAAGCCGAAGAAAAATCAATGAAAAGAAGTCTTGCAAAAGTCCCTTTACTCTCTACATGTTTAAGAATCAGATTTAGTAAAGTCAAAAGTGTGTCCTCCACTCCTCTGTTGGGCCTGTATGCAAACTGCATTGGATCCAGCTGACCTTCAGTCTCTTCATAATCACATTTCTGAGGATTTTTTCAAAGACTTTCATGACAACTGAAGTGAGGCAACAGGCCTGAAGTCGTTTAGATTTAGGGACAGGAACCACGACTGCTTCTTTGCAAAGAGAGGGCACATGTTGTGTTTGCAAGGATTTGTTAAAAATAACCTGAAATATAGGCCTGAGTTCATCAGCACAAGATTTAATTAGGCGGCCACTAATATTATCAGGACCTGGCTCTTGTTCACATTGACTGTATGAAAGGCCTTTTTAACATCGCTGAGTTCAATGATAAAGTGCTGAGTATCTCTCAGTTTCTGTTTCAGTTCCCAAATATCCTCGCTGAAATCAGAAGAACTAAAACGAGCAGAAAACATGTTTAAAGCATTTGAAAATCTCTGTCTGAATTAAAACATCTAAAATGACCTGACTGCTGCTCTGGGGATTTTGAAACCCTGCTATGGTTTTCATACAAGTCCAGGCAGACCCAAAAGTTTTTGCAGCAAATTTGCTTTCAAGAAGGTTGTTAAGTCTAATTGTTGAATGTTGCCATTGTGTTTCTTAAATTTGTATAGTCTTAGTTTAAGCAGTAGGATCAAAGCCATTCCTTTGATCCTGACCACCTCTCCAGCCACTCTGTGCTGGGGGAGGTTTTATTGTAGATACATCCTATCTGAAAGATCTGTTTCTTTTGATGTAAGCTTCCTGGGTTTATGACCCTTTGGTCAGCAGGAGGTCTGACTGACACACACACACACACACACACACACACACACACACACACACACACACACACACACACCCAGTGTATACATTTACATACAGTCCTTGTCTTTGTAACCAAAGGGGGGTTGCAGGGGGAGGTGTTTTGTAAACTATTGTTTAAAAGTATTTAATAATCCTAGAGTATAAACTAATTCTAGAGTGAGTATAACGACTGCTCATCTCCCTCCTGTTGAGACATGGTATAGCCAATGGCTCAAAATAGCAGCAGTCTTATACAAATTATTAGGCAGTACTGGTTTATCACACAGATAAAAAATCATCCTGCAAGCTTGCTCCCTCTGTAAGTCACAACTGTTTTCCTGCTGTAGGTGAGTGGGCCTGCATGTCTGCTGATGTTGTACTGATAAAAGGTTAACACCATGTTTAACTACAGCTGCTTCTCTTGTGATCTTATCTGCAAAAACTTTCCCTAATGCAACTGAATCTCTCCCTCACATGTGTGCTGCACATTTACAAACGGCAATTCCACTGGTTAATAACACTGCCTCCAGCAGATTTTGCAAGAGTTTGGTGTGTTCTGCAGGTTTCCCTGTTGAAGTTATCTCACCTCGTCTCACTCACTGCACTACAAAGAAATGTACAGTAGCAAATGCATACTGCCTATCAGTGTATATTGTCTCTCTACAGCTTTACACGCTTCCGTTAAAGCTAGCTCAAGCAAATATGAAACATGCTAGTTGTCCTACATAGATAACTCTCTCTCACTGTCGGCTACAGTAAAACCCGTTCTAGTCTGTCCCTCTGCTGTTGTAAAACTCAAATCATCAACAAACCAAACCTTTCCCTCAACGAGTGGCACATCTATTAAGTCATCCCTCAGCTTACACTTCTTCTCCTCGCGCTCTCTACACTCATGAGAAGTGCCCTCCTCCGTTGGCAAAAAGGGTTGGACAGATTCAGAATTGTGCACCACTTTATGGTAATATGTGTGGTTGTGAGAGTAACAGTAACATTAAAGACAAGTGTCTTGTAGGTGACAGAAATGTAAGTTTAGTCTGCAGTAGTAAACATCTACCTTGTGTGGAACTAACAATGTCAAAAGGTGAAATAAACTATTTCCTGAAACATTGTACAGCTTAAGCTGCTGCACATACTGATCTCACGCATGGAGGTAAAGCACGAGCAACTAGAGCTAATCTTTTAGGATAGTAAGCTACTGGCTTCACTTGTGCTGTTAGTTATTTTACAGTCACCTGGCATTTGTGCTGTTCACAGAACCACAAGTCCATCGCTGGACCTCCTCTGCGCTGTCACTTTTTGGAGCTTGGCACGCTCCCTCAGCTTCCATCTTATGGGCGATCCTCTCAGTCACTCCTTCTCATCATGGCATCTCACGACATCTACAAATTGAAAAAATGACACTCCTCTCGCCACACGGCTTTCGCCATGTGTCAACTCCCCAATGAGACATGTACAAGAATGTTGCACAGTCTCCCTAAAACAATCTCCAGGGTTTGTCCCTTGGAGCAGCTTCACTCGCTGTAACCCTGTGTAAAAACATTAGTCAGCACTTAAATGTTCAGCTTGTTTAGCTCCCAGCTCCTGTATCACAGAAGACAAAGTCTTAAATTTAAAACAACTTCACATTTGCAACCAACGGTAGATCATAAGAGTAATAAAGTATTTAGCATCACAGAGACAAGTATCATTGCAGGTTTATTCTAAACTCATTAAACTCCTACTTTTCCCATAATTTGTTCCAAATTATTTAACATCTCAATGTTATTCCACATTGTAATCAGTGACTTCCCTTAAGTTTGTCACTCACCATGAGCCCAACAGTGTGGTCAGATAATGAGCTCCATGTAACTATTCTGTAACCACTGCACATCTGTTCAATCGTCACTTGTCTGTCTGTGCTGAATCCTTTACAAATCACATGATCAACCATCGGCTGTAAAAAGAAATGTAAATGTTAGCGCTGCGCAGGTGTATACACTTTCTCACAGTAATGTCTGTGAGCAACACAAGTTAGTGAATAACACACACACATGGTAAATTCACAGACAGAGAATTTAAACTAAAAAGGTTAAATTTTCAGAGTTCACATAGTCATGTGACCCACAGGAGGAATCCTGTGGTCTCCTTCTCCTGCAACAGAGACACACACAGAGATACATCCACACCTTTGTCAGGTGGGGGTTGACTTCACACAATGGTGTTAAGTCAGTCAGTCAGTTCCCCATTTATTTTAAAATTCTTACTCATTCACTCAGTGATTCCTTCTTTTGCTAATTGTGGAAATTATCGTCGCATTCGTTTCCACGCTCAGCAAAACAACGTCATTTCAAAAAGAAAAATAATTTAGACTGGATTTCCTCGTTGAATTCTTTTGGACAGGAACTTGTTTCCTAATTGTCCCAAATAAGAGCCCATTTTAATTTTGGAGAAGCTCACTTTGCAACAGTTTTCTCGACGACGCTTCGATTCTAATCGTGCAGATCTGCTCAAACAGAGATCATCAAACAAAACTTTCAGTGCACCATGAAAGTAACAAAATAAAAGAAAGATAGGCCTTGTTTAAGTCATGACACGTGTTCTTCATGCCAGGGGGATAAATCGTAACAACCCAATTGGCAGGTTCAACTTAGTAACAAAAGACAAATCAACAGCCAGTTTAATCTCAAACATTCATCCAATCAGCCATACACACAACATACAGCATAACCCTGTTGTCTTAGCACATAATAAGTTTTAGTTCTCATGTAACTAAATGTGTGCCATGGTAAAACTTCTTCACACACCAGAAACTCACAATCAGCTCACTCAGCTCACTCATTTAAGACCTCTCATCAGCATTCTGTTTTCTCCTCTATGATGCAACCATCTGTCCTCCTATAATATTCAGTCCACTAGTCTATGTATCACTTTCATCTTACTAGTGACTTGGACAAGATGACAAACAGAATCTCATGCTTAAGATGCTGTCTGGTCTCATTAGTATCATTGTATGTGTATATGCATGTGGGGTTAGTATAGTTAATGCATTTTCTGTATGTTTTTGTGTTCCTCTCTCATCACACTTCCATTATTCTCATCACTGCTTAAAACAACACACATCTCTCTCTGTTTTTTTCTTTAACTGAAAAACAGAAAATAGCATTACAGCTGTTTCAGACTGAGAAACACCAAACACTCTTCATGCCATCATTCATCCACACAACTATTTTATTTCTTTTCGTCCACTGGGAAGGTGACCTGCAGAATCACGTCTGCCCCAGCTGGATACCTTTCACACACACCATGACGTCAGACACTCTCACACTCGCCGAATTGATCAGGAGAAAAACTTTCTTCATCTTCACACTCTGTTACAGAAACACCATATGTTTTTTTTTTTTTTTGTGTTGTGTTGTGTCAGGGATGGATATGTAGTTGTAACGTTTGTGTTCACTAACTTTACTTTCTGTTTCCTACCTTGCCTAGTCTGTAATGGACTCAATGCTGCTCCTAATATGCCTTTAATCTCTCCTCCACCTCTGCCTCTGCTCTCTCACACTCTTCTCTGACTCTACTTTCTGCTAACATTCTTGCTCTTCCTAATGCTTTTCTACGGTGTTGTTCTAGAGTAGTTGCAGTGGATTGAGCTGTAGTTTCATCCTCAGGTTTCACAAGAACTTCTTGCAATATTGCTCTTTTAACATTCTGTGCTTCTCTCCTTTCTTAAATTTGTATAGTCTTAGTTTAAGCAGTAGGATCAAAGCCATTCCTTTGATCCTGACCACCTCTCCAGCCACTCTGTGCTGGGGGAGGTTTTATTGTAGATACATCCTATCTGAAAGATCTGTTTCTTCTGATGTAAACTTCCTGGGTTTATGACCCTTGTGGTCAGCAGGAGGACACACACACACACACACACACACACACACACACACACACACACACACACACACACACACACACACACACTCTCACATAACACACACACACACACAGTGTATACATTTACATACAGTCCTTGTCTTTGTAACCAAAGGGGGGTTGCAGGGGGAGGTGTTTTGTAAACTATTGTTTGAAGTTTGTCAATAAAAGGCAGCGAGAGGAGGCCACCATTGTGGTCATTTCGAAGTGCTGGTCACAGATGAGAGGCCTCCCTTGCGCAAGAAATCGATCGAACATTGTTGCCTTGCTTTTCTTTCATGGGAATAAGTCTTGGATACAGCGGGGTCTGAGTTTAGACCCAACAGTTTGAGCACTGATACCTGCCATTGCTGGCATTGAAAGATGCAACGCCAGCAATGTGGATTGTCAAGACTCAAACCAATCATCAAGCAAAGACAACAGGGATCATTTGTTTCTGTTTATTTAGCATTCACAGCATTTGTAGTTGCCTTCTGTGCAGGGGAAGTCCACGCACACTGTGTGGTACCGCCATCCGCAGAAGGTGCATTCAACCTCTGTAAGAGAAACGAGATTGTCTGAGACTGAAATGATATTCACTAAAGAAGTGGTGATTTGTAAAACTTCACATTTTGATCCGGGACGTACTCTGCATGAAAACAAGCGCTCACTCTTCCTGCTCAACAAATGACAAGGGCGGAGCCTTATACCACCCTAGACAAACGCTACACAGTGCCGTCCAGCAACTATTTTTCTATTGTTGCACTACCTGCTCTGTACACGCAGCGTCGAGCAACGGTGGAGACGGAATTTCAAGCAGGACAACATTTTGCTGCAACAACAAAACGTGAGACATTTGTTGTTTTATGTTTATTTATTGTTATGAGAGAATCATGATCTCAATTCTAAGCCAAAAAATCGTGATTCTCATTTTATGCAAAATCGTGCAGCCCTAACATTAACACAAAACTATTGTTTCACCAGAGAAACACACATGAAGAGAGAGAGAGAGACAATAACAGCTACCAAACAGTCGTCATAATTCGTCACACAATGAGAAAAGGACAAATCAACAAGTAACAATGACTAATTAATATTAAAATCTGTAACATAATGTATTGTTTGGAGTTTAGTCTGATTGGTTCAGGATGACCTGCCATTATCCAATCACACGTCTGCTTACCTGCATCTTTTCTCTTTTTTCTAACCTGGGCCCTGTTTCAGGAAGCCGGTTTGGAAAACTCAGAGTGAAAAACGACACTCACGGTTGAGTAATCCCGAACTGTCCAACTCGGAATATTCGGTTTCAGAAAGGCTGATAACAATTAGTTCAGTCAACGCGGAGTTGCTTTAACCCCAAGTGAAGCGCGCGGACGAGGATACATAAAGCCCTGATAAGCGGAGCACAGATTAAGCGAGTCACCATGGAGACGGAGGGAAAGAAGGCGCGGTCAATGTATTTCACAGCGCTTGAGGCCGAAATTCTGATGGCAGCATATGCCGATAACATGCAAATTCCGCGGAAAAAAGTAACACAGCTTCAGCTGCAAAAGAAAGGGAGCATGCATGGCAAAACATAGCCGACAGAGTCAATGCGTGAGTGTTAATATAAACATTGATCTAGGGATTTCCACCCATTTAACACGTTATTTTATCATATGTTATTTTATTTGTTATTTTATACATTTTATTTTGTGATGTGATGTGAGCACAGGTGCAACCCAACAGGCCCCAAACGTTCCTGGCAGCAAGTAAAAATGAAATATAAAAATATAGTCCAAACAGGTAAGGTGTAATTGTATTATGAGCCATAGTGCTTGGTCTGTTTGTCCCATGTAAATCAATTGCAGTTAGAGGCTACATTAATTTCCTTCCTGTAAGCACTTATTGAAATTATCTGAGCACATTACAAGTACATATTTGCTTACTCTGTATGCTCAAATGTGGCCCGTTATAGCCAACAGAAAAAAAGCGGAGGCCCGAAAAACAGGTGGGGGTCCTCCACCACCACCACTCACAGAGGCTGAGCAGTTTGCCCTCAGCCAAAACAGTGGGCGCCCTGTGGCCGAAGGCATCTCTGCGGGGACATCCTCTGAGTCAATAACCCCGCAAGACACAAGTGCCTACATAAGGGGTAAATTCAAAATAATACATGATGTGCATACATCCTTTCTTCACAGTCACCTTTGCAGTGCTACTCATTCATCTGATAAACTCTTTACCATAATGGATTATTTTGTAGTGAAGTTATTTTCCTACTGATTTTGCCTTCCCTCAGTCTTGGTTGTCTTTGAGAGCATAATGACAATGAAGTGTAAGGTGATTGGTATGTTTGTTAATTGCCATTTGGTCCCTTGTAAGTTATAAGTGACCTGTATAAACCTCATATTCTATCAATTGATGGTGGTGGTGTACTGCATCTGGTGCAGCCTCCTGTTGAGCCAGACCAACATGCAGTTGTGAGTAATACTCCACAGATTATATGAGTTCACAGTAGAACAGCAATGTTGTCTATTTCTTTACTACAGGAAAATAATGAAGAAACATTGACAGCTGTTACAGAGGAGGAAGCAACAGAGACACTTTATGAGGTTTACATCTTTTAATACTTTGTGTACAGGAAACACAGGTGACCAATAAAGCCAGTTGAACAAAAAATCTGTTTATTCTTCTTTCAACATGTTGAGGTGATGGGTCAAAAGAAATGATTGTGACATATGGTGTCTCTGACTGCGCTTCCATCTTGTATGTCCGTGGGAGGGTCAGGATGTTCATGGTTTGGATCACTGCTGATGTTTGGTTCAGAAGGACAGTGTTCTCCTCTAATTGTGGCAATGTTGTGAAGAATCACACATGCCACAATAATGTCACATGCCCTTCCTGGGGTGACCCTGAGTCTTTGCAGGCACTGGAACCGGGCCTTAAGCATTCCGATAGTCATTTCAATTCTGGCTCTTGTCCTGCAATTAGCCAGATTATATCGCTGCTGTGGGCCCGGTTCAGGGTCAGAGTAAGGGGTAAGCAAATAGGGTAAACATGGATACCCCCTATCACCAAGCAAGTAGCCAGTGGACTCTCCTAAGACAGAAGGATACACTTCAGTTCAAATGTCCCTGAAGCAATTGGTCTTTATATATTTTAAAGTATTCTCAACTCACCATGTCCAAATTTTGTGCTCAGTGTACATTCACGGAATATTTGTGAGTCATGGACAGAGCCTGGCCACTTGGCTTCCACATTTGTGATAATGTTGGCAGCATCACATATGATCTTCACAGTGCAGAGAACACAAATTAGCATCCATTACTATGATGAAATAATTTGTTAGTTTGAAATGCTACAGGGAACTATGTACCTGTACATTAATGCTGTGGAAAGACTTCCTGTTCACATAGTCTCCTTCATTTACTAAAGGAGCAATGACTGGAATGTGAGTGCCATCTATACAGCCAATCACGCCTGGGAACCGTGAAAATAAATGTAAAATTTAAGTAGTAGTCCAAGTATCACCACATCATGAATTAAGTTTTGTTCATCCTGCTACCTGCAATTTTGTGGCATCCCTCTTTGATAAATCTTGTGGGTCTATGACCGGGGAACACCACAGACGAGTACAGGAGACGTTTCAGTGCAACTGTAACATTCCTGACTGCCCGACAGACGGTAGCCTTGGAAACGTGCTCAGCGTCACCAATATTATACAGAAAGCTCCCGTTTGCAAAAAAACGAAGTGCGATACAAATAATATGTACAGAACTGAGAGCATGTCCGCGATGTGTCACATGCGTAATATATGGCCTGAGGATGTTATCCAAATAAATTATAGATTGTGCTGAGAAACGGTAACGTTCGCACAGGAAATCATCAGGAAATGATAAAATGTCCGAACGCGCTCTGATCACTCTCTCCCGGCGGAGAGCTCTGCGGAGAATTTGGGCTTCACGATCTACTGGCTCTTCAAGGAAGGGACACGCCATGTCCGACACTTCCTACTGTCAGGTTTCCGACAAAGGGGCGGAGACAGTCAGGGTTAGTTGTAGTAAACCTGCTAGGGGGCAGGTTAGCTTCACGGCGTGTGTCGTCATAGTGACTCACTCAGGCTTCAGCTGAACTCGCTTTGTAAAACCGAAAACCCAGAGTTTTCGTTAACTCAGGGTATACTTACTCAGTTTTTCCACTAAACCGGCTTCCTGAAACAGGGCCCTGAGCACCTGATGGCTTTGAACTTTTGTTGTCCATCTTCCATTGGTTTGAATTTTGCGCTCCAGTACAAACACAAATCCCCCAACCCGAGGATCAGCACAATTAACCTAACAGACCTACACCTTAGTTCACAGATTCACTTTGTCTAAGGTTGATTTCTGGGATTTCACACAACCCAGGATTCAGATCGTGAATCCATGATGGGCTTGGATTTACATCATTATAAATGAAATGTGCTCTACTTGGAAGCAGCCGGCCCCGCCCCTTTTGACGGGTTGTGTGAGACTTTAAATCATCAAACTGTAAATTATAATTTAAATTGTTATTGATCCTTTACCCCGAGTCCTAAAGTGTAGATTTATTTTCTTACTCTTCTTATATTTATTGTTTGTTTACTTGCACCGCTGTAACTGCAGCCTCGTCGTCTCGTCTCTCTATATGCTGGACTGTCTGTAGCGGAGATGACAATAAAGTTTACTTTGACTTCAGCAGCGCGCAGGCGCACCGAGGGCTCTCGCGCTCACTTTATAGAATTTAGAAAAAACATGGGTGCAGATTATAAGTCTGTATCATAATATCTGTTTGTTGTTTTTATTTTGTTTTGCGAGTTGGTTATTAGATGCCGCTCCAGCCAGCCAGAGACTCCCCGCCGCCCCGCCCTCTCCTCCCTGTGCCGCCAGCAGCAGGCGCACCTCGCAAACGGAGGGCGCCCTTACTCCCAGCAAATGGCTGATAGAAAACCGATCGGTGCCTACGAATTTCCCAATATGCGCTGGCATAACGTCGGGGAAGCATGGGTACGACCGATTATTTTATTTTTTTCTTGCCCGTGATGCCCCCCCCACCACGATGCATTCTATTGGTTTGCACACTTACACACACCCAGCTGTGGTTTCCTGTTTTGCTGGACTCTGGAGAGCCCCGCCTTTAACGCTCTTCTCTCACAGAGAGCAACAGAAAACTTGGAAAAACTCCAGATTGACTGAACTCAGTTCAAAGTTACCTTGACACCTTTAGATGTGAGACGTAGTGATGGTCCGCTTGAAGCTGACGCTCCGGTGCGTGTGTCAGAAAGATCAACGCGCTGCTTCAGAAGCACCGTGTCGAGGCTTGATTCGTTTGGCCAGAGTCACGTGATCAGTGACGTCTGAAGCTTCGTTTAGAACGTACCTTTTTTTAAATCGAACTTTATTGAAACATAATGAGTATACAACATACAAACAGATGAAGTTTACAAAAGAACAGAACATGAACATACAGAACCAGGAGTAAAAAAATGATGATATGAGTAGGCGAAAAAAATCAACATATAAATATTGTTCTGAGAGGCTTTTTGTTGGTTGAGTCTGAAATTGATTGTATGTACAATTCATATCCTTATAAAAAGGCAGAAATATGGTGTTTTATTAATAAACTTACATTTATGGATATAAAATAGCTAAAAGTATTAACAAATTTTTTATAAAAAAACATTTATCATTCTTCCTGGGGAACTTAAAGAAAAAGAATAAAACATTTTCCCATCGTAAAGAAAACTCCCTTAAAATATGGACAATAACAAAACTGCTAAATTCTTCCAGAATCTCTGTGTAGAGGAACCAAAAGAGATGTGCCACAGTTTCTGGATGATCCCCACAGAAAGTTCAATTAGTATTTATGTCTCTTTTAAATGTTACCATATAGTGACTGGCTGGGTCACATTTATGAAGAATTTTATATGAGATTTCCTTCACCTTGTTCACAATTAGATATTTATGGGATCATCCAGACTGTCTTCCAGGTGATATCTGGAACATGTCGGTTCCAGTAAGATATTCTATATATGGGAGAGACATGATATCTTCTTGGAATAAACTACGTATTCTCTTATTGCTGTTACCAAGTTCCTGTGAAAAGCAGATTTTTCCCACTGCTGACTCAGCTGGATCAGGGAGAGTGACTGAGGCAGATATTGAGCTGTCAGTGTTTTTATATAACATTAAAGTCCCTGAGGGTATGGCACCAAGCACCATTGAGAATTCCCCAACACTGACGGGAAAATTATATAGTGTAAGGAATTCATTGTAAGTAAGTAGTGCTCCCTCGTTAAATTTTAAAACTTAGTAGCGGCCGCCATTGTTGGCAGCTGAAATTTGGCTGGGCCGCGCTATGAATTCTGGGATATGGTGGGCCACGAAGGACACACCCGACCCATCCTTCAAACTCGGGGGAATGAAGGACGCATTTGAAGGAGTCGAGGAATCGGGACAGCCTTCGTCGCCTGGCTGTGACGTCATCGGCCTTCAAATGCGGCCTCCGGAGGATGCAGCCGACGTTTTGGGACACAGCTTGTGTGTCTTTGTTGGTCATGTGACCTCCCAGGGACTACACATGGAAACGAGCAGTTTAGCTCAAATCTGGCAGGTTTCCATCGTCTGTTTTTGTCCTGATGTCCATGAACATGAACACTGTCCCTGCCAAACACGTCCAGATAATCTGATCCAGTGTTGTTCTTCTTCTGTGGTGTTTGTGATGGAGCAGCAGCTGCTGATGTCCTCCACCAAGGGGGCAGCAAATTCAGCTGACTGTCATCATTTATTAAAAAGATGTAACAATGTGACATAATGCAATATAATAGTGTCAGTTACACATTGTGGGTTGCACTGTGGCCAGAATGGACATTACCTCCTGCCTAATGGAAGCTGTCAGCCATCCTGCAACCATGAATTAGATAAGCAGAAGTGAAGGGATTGTTAACAACAATTTAATAATAAAATGTAATGTGATAGTTGCACTTTATTAGCTCCCCACAATCGTATGAATAATAACCATGAATGCACTGCATGCTCATAGCAAGTTCTTTAGGTTTAAAGTGAGATCCTGCTTTAAAGGGCGCTTCATCTGCTGGGAATGACATGTTTCTTCTAGTATGTAAGGCTCAGCCCATCTTACTGGGACTTACTTTTGTAGATCCACATGCTCTAAACCTGCTGCTCCATGATTGGTGCAGAAGCTTTAAGCTACTATTAACAAATAATGACCATGGACTTAGTTGTTACTACAATAACTTATCATTGAGCAACTTGTATATTTAATTTTACTTGTAAAACTATGCAAGTAGAATTGAATGGGGCACAGTGAGCTGAGCACAGGCCCACTCTGTGACACTCAGAGGTTTGTGGATATCATACTGAGAGTATTGGACACAGTGCAGCCAGCTTGCAGCCACTTTCCCACCACTTTAGCACAATGTTTACATGAGACTCAGCCACACTAATGTTCCTGGGCAGACATGTGGTGCAGCATGGCTGATGGCACTGTACCTGCAGCTGTCATGGACAAGAACCACTCAATACCTCACCCAAGCCAAGCCTGTGCTGATGTTGTGATCTGAGACCGAGACACTAACCCAGGATCATGATATGATGTTGTGAGAGTTTCACTAAGAATTAGCTCTGATTACAAGATTTCAATCTATGGTAACTCTAATTTGTATTTACTTCAGTTTGTTCATCTTGGAGCTGTGTGCAGCTGAGGACAGTCTTATTATTACCAGGTGAGGATATGTAACAGCCACAGTCTGTAGAGATGATGTCACCATGGAGTGGTGATGTCACTGGAGCTGCCAATATGTGCTCCAGCCAAAGCTACACCAGAGGGTTGTGCTGTGTAACAGGTTGGTGCAGGTGGTGTTATCTACATTTGAACATTAGGCAACAGTCTCATGAAGACACTTTCTATTGTTCACTAAAGACCAACAATAACAGAGACAAAGGGAGAGCAGCAGAACTAGTGCTAACAATTAGCACTGCTAGCCTGCCCACCAACACCAGCTAATGTTCTAAAAACGATGATCAATGATTTTGCTGTAACGGCTCCAGCTGTCTGTGTCAGGGACACGTTGGAGATGAAGTGAGTGATCCAGTGACAAAGGTTTGGAAAGCTGCAGTCAGCTGAGACTAAAGGAGTCACCTGACCGAGAGACCAAATGTTTCACTGAGAACGTCCAGATGAACAGAATCAACCTTTGGGATAATCTGTTCCACACATCCATGTTTCACTTACTGCATTATATTTCCTCATTGCTGTGCACACAGGCCTGTGGCTTATAACCAACTCCAAGTTCAGACTCAGAGGCTGCTGAAGCTGTTTTCTGGAACAGAGACGTGTTGGATATAAAAGCAACTCTTCTTTATGTGTCAGCACTGAGGAAAGGAGCAGCTTCGTTTCTAAGTGTATGAAGGACTGTAGCAGTGTGTGTGTGAGCTTTATTTCACAGACAGAACCATGTCAAAAACACAACTTCAGGTAAAAACAATACAAAATCAAAGAGTCTGATCAGAAGGATTAAACAGAGGAGTGTGGGACTGTTTTTAACAGACAGCAGGTTAAGCCAGGCTGGAGGAGTAAACTGAGCCTCGGTGTGAGCAGCAGTGTGTTTGACAGGAAGCTGAGATAAACAGTCTGGAGCCCATTTAGTGCTTCATATGAAAGTGTGAGGATTTGAAAGCAAATCTAAAATCAAGCAGGAGTCAGTGTGAGAATGATTTGTGCTTTTCCTCAGTCAGATGCTGGGAGTTTCAGTTCATCCATGTTCAGCGTGCTGTGCTTTGTGTAACAGGAGAATATGACAGTATAAATCAAGTCTTCATGTCACTGAAAGCCTCCACAGTCTGCTATGGAGGTGCATCAGTTTGGATTTACAAGAAGAACATTTCTTAAACCTGCCACAAGATGGCGCTCCAACAGAAGGGATGTCCACAGTGTAACACAGACACACACATACTGTGTGAATGTGTGAGTGAATGGGCTTTCAACACAAGGCTTCTGCTGCTACCTTTAATGACATAATTAGCTAACAAGAACAAACTGTTAATTACCACCAAAGAACGGCTCCAGATTTTAGCTGCTGACCATTTTGTGAAACGTTGATTACATCAGCTTATTGTTGATTTTTCAACCTTAATATCAGCTGCTTTAAAGGAGCCTGGTTCTCTCGCAGTAACACTTTTCTTCACTAGATGCAGTGCAGGCACAGTCTGTGTTTCTAAACTACACACTAATGTTCATTGTTGTGCAGCTAAATCCTCCCTCTGGATGGGAAGAATCCCTGTCAGGCTTCAAACACCTGGCTTGGTGTTCTGGAGCTAATGTGTCACCTGTGAGGACTCTGAGATGAACACACAGCAGACACTTCAGTTCTCCGTCTGTGTGTCCTCAGTTTCCCAGCATGCCTTGGCTGTGGTGGTGGAGGTGAATGAGGGGGAACATGCTGCTCTGTCAGCACTCAGGTTTCATACCTGGTGATCTCAGAGGACAAAGCAGCGTTACAGCAGCGCACGTTGATGAGACCTGATGCTCTGAACAGTTCAGACTTCAGCCTCACTCTGAGAAAACAAACGACTGACTGTCAGCAGCAACTACACCTGCTCCATCAGTGACGGAGAGAAGAACTGAGACTGAGAGACATACAGCTGCAGGTCAAAGGTCAGAAACGCCCGCTCTTTGTACGGGTCAGGAGTTAGTACTGCAGAGGTCAGAGGTCAGCTTGCTGACAAACCATTTGAAACAGTTTGGAGCTAAAAGCACAACAGCAGAGGAAAGAAGAGACACTGCAGAGATGATGCAAAATATTGTGTTTTGTTCTCAGCTGTCAAAAAGTGTAACACACGTGTTCCAGCACAGCCTTTGTGTACTTTCACTTCTCCATACTGTCCATTGGAAATCCTGTTTGTTACTTTTTGATTTCAGTCCATGTGTCCAAAGCAAACTTCTGTCCCACACTTTCTCTGCTGACTCTTCACCGATGCTCAGATGATCTCAGATGATTTCACCAGAACTCATCAAAATTCGGGCTCCACAGAAACCCAGACGTCACTAAACAAGCGTAACAAGCAAAGTGAAAACTGGTCGTTCAGCTTTATTGACCAAAGATAAGCTCACATGTCACCTCATGACACAGACACTTATTTCCACAGCATGCACGAGGACTGACAATAAGTGTCTATAAAGCCACTTCTATCTGCCACACCTGTGCTTCTGTCATGGTTGCTCTCCTCTCACTCTGTCATTTATCCACAGTCTGCCTCCCTCTGCTCCGTCAGCTGACGTCCTCTCTACACCACCTGCTGTGTTTTATCCTGCAAAAACACATTTAAGAAGCGTTGCACCGAGTAACGGGAGGAACTGCTATAAAATCCATTTAAAGGAGGTGGTGCTGAGTGCTGTGACTGGGGTCCCACCACTGACATCACGGGTGGAGGACATGTTGGAAAACTGCTACAAAGTGCTGTGCAGCCAGCAGAGCTTACAGTCTGTCCTGTGTGTCATACAGGCTCTCACACTTAGTGTTTCTGTGACACATTGAAGAGAAGTTTGTGTTGTTCACAGTTGTGCTTGTACTGAGTGACAGCTGACATGACCTAACAGGAATAATGTGTCTGTGCTGAATGAGAAGTAACACACAATGAAGTCTTGATGCATCTCAATCATCCAGGAAAGTGAGTCTGTTGCTTCTGTTCATCTGGACGCAGCGTTTTGTGGGAGAAACGTGTCGTCATCATCAGGTGACGTCTTCAGTCTCAGCTGCAGGTTTCAGTCTTACAAACAGGACATTTGCATAAAGACTGAAAGCAGCTGCAGGAACGATGGGCTGGGAGCTCCGTTCCTTCATCTTAATTATGCAGATTCTCAGGACCATTGATCAACAACCACTGATCCATGTCCATGAGTCCCATTCACAGAGATGTGGGAATGGCTGCAGTCACAGCATGTAAGATGGAAATAAATGAGAAGTATTTAGCTGAAGTGGATTTGATTTATGTTACTTCTTTTTTAACTTGTAGTTCTACATTGGAAGATTATTGTGATATTGAAATATAAAAATACATTTATATTCTATTATTTTCTCAAAATAAGCGTCACACTCGTGGAAGCCGGTGTAGCCGCCGAAACGCCTGCATTTATGGAGACTTTCAGCCCCAGGTAGGCCAGTTATGGATCTTGGGATCCACATTATGTCAGCAGCTGTTCTCCACCGTGAACTGTGTTCAAACAAACACGCTCACGCCTCACAGACGACAGCTTACAGTCCTGTAGAGATAAAGTGACTTCGTACAGCCCCGTCTTCAGTCTTGTGGAGATGATCTCGACGCTTTGGTGGATGTTACTAGCTCCTGTGCAGTATTTTGTAAAGACATGATTATACCCCGTAAGCGCGTTAAAATTTACGCTAACAATAAGCCATGGGTCACTAAAAGTGTCAAATCCTGTTTAAGGAAAAAGAGACAGGCCTTTAAAGAGGGGCTGTTACCGATTTTCAGACAGCTACCAAGGAAATGAAAATCGAGATCTTGAAAGCAAAACAGACAAAAACCTTCTTGAAAGCAAATTTGCTGCAAAAACTTTTGGGTCTGCCTGGACTTGTATGAAAACCATAGCAGGGTTTCAAAATCCCCAGAGCAGCAGTCAGGTCATTTTAGATGTTTTAATTCAGACAGAGATTTTCAAATGCTTTAAACATGTTTTATGCTCGTTTTAGTTCTTCTGATTTCAGCGAGGATATTTGGGAACTGAAACAGAAACTGAGAGATACTCAGCACTTTATCATTGAACTCAGCGATGTTAAAAAGGCCTTTCATACAGTCAATGTGAACAAGAGCCAGGTCCTGATAATATTAGTGGCCGCCTAATTAAATCTTGTGCTGATGAACTCAGTCCTATATTTCAGGTTATTTTTAACAAATCCTTGCAAACACAACATGTGCCCTCTCTTTGCAAAGAAGCAGTCGTGGTTCCTGTCCCTAAATCTAAACGACTTCAGGCCTGTTGCCTCACTTCAGTTGTAATGAAAGTCTTTGAAAAAATCCTCAGAAATGTGATTATGAAGAGACTGAAGGTCAGCTGGATCCAATGCAGTTTGCATACAGGCCCAACAGAGGAGTGGAGGACGCACTTTTGACTTTACTAAATCTGATTCTTAAACATGTAGAGAGTAAAGGGACTTTTGCAAGACTTCTTTTCATTGATTTTTCTTCGGCTTTTAATACAACACAGCCGCATATTTTAATTAAAATACTTTTAGAACAGTTTGAAATCAGGAAAAACCTGCTGGGCTGGATTTTAGATTTTCTAACTGACAGGTCACAAAGAGTGAGAATAAATGGGGTTCTGTCTGACCCAGTGTTCTCCTCCACAGGTTCTCCTCGAGGGTGCGTCCTATCGCCCTTATTATTCACTCTCTATACAAACATGTGTCAGGGCAGACATGAAAACAGGGTCATTATTAAATATGCAGATGACTCTGTTATTGTCAGCTTACTGAAAGAGGGTGAAACTAACCACGGCCCAGTCATTGATGACTTTGTTCAGTGGTGTGAGGAGTCTTATCTCCAGCTGAACATATCTAAAACAAAAGACATGGTTGTTGATTTTAGGAAACAACAAAATGGGCACGGAGTCACTTTAATTAAAGGTCAGAAAATAGAGCAAGTACAATCATATAAATATCTTGGGACCATAATCAATGAAAAACTGAACTTTGATCAAAATTGCAAATCAGTTTGTAAAAAGGGTCACCAGCACCTTTATTGCCTTAGGAAACTTGTTCATTTCCACATTGACCAAAAAATGTTAACTTTGTTTTATCGTTCTTTTATTGAGTCTGTTTTATCCTTTTGTTTGGTGGCATGGTTCGGTCAGACCTCTGTCACAGAGAAAAACTCTCTGAATCAGATAGTGAGATGGTCCAGTCGTCTGATAGGTGAGCCACAGTCTTGTTTAGCCTCCCTGTACTCTGAGCAGGTACAGAGGATGGCTTTATCAATCCTTAAAAATGGTTCCCATCCTCTAAGGGGTGAATTTCAGCTTCTTCCCTCAGGACGGAGGTTTCTATTTCCGAGATGCAGGACAAAGCGTTATAAAAATAGCTTTGTCCCCGTTGCTGTCACTGAATTAAATAAGAACTGTTTTTGATTCGAAATATTAAAGTATGTGTCACAGTGAGTTTTATATATTTACTAGGTATGTGTGTTTTTAAAGGGATGTCAAATGCTGTCATTTTTCTGTAAAGCAAATTTACCTTGCCTTTGGGTATAAATAAAGTTACCTTACCTGCAGACGCTGTGCGCAGAGGTTCAGGAGCAGAAGTCCCGTTGTAAACATATCACGGCAGACCCGACGATGTTTGCATGAACGCGCTTTTTTTAAAAGTCAGGTCAAGGCTCCAAAAGCCCAAAGGCGATATAACAGTTTGTGTTTGCTACATGGATCATTGTAGTTCAGCTTTCCTTTGTTATATTTCTTTAAGAGCTCAAAATGTCTTCATTACATAAATCAAATGTAATTTTCTCTGTAGCACTTCATGGATTTCATAAGCAACACACTGTAGTTGTTCACACAAAGCATAAAGGTAAAAACAATATACACAGTGTTATCTTCATTTTAGATGTCACAAAGTATTTGCGGCTCCCAGTGTTTTCCCGAACCCTGACCCTTTGCGTGGAAACCGGGTCCAAAAGGCTCTTTGGGTGTTAAAGGTTGCTGACCCCTGCACTAGGCCCAACTGACACATATATTTGATTCCAAATACAAAAAATAATGTGTAACCTGCTGGAAGAATGTAGGAGGTTGAGACAGGATCTCAACACTTGGTGTCTGCAACAAAAGACAACAATATGTGGGCCGATCGTGGCTCAAGAGTTGGCAGCTCGTCTTGTAATCGGAAGGTTGCCGGTTCGAGCCCCGGCTTGGACAGTCTCGGTCGTTGTGTCCTTGGGCAAAAAAGCACTTTGGGGTCCTTAGGGACGAGTAAAGCGCTCTACAAATACAGGCCATGTAATGGCAGAAACGTTCTCTAGTGTAAATCCTGACTAGTTCATTAACTACAGATCAGTTTCAGTGAACATTATTCACAGAGGGATCTGAGTTCCTTATACCAGACTCTACAGAAACTGTAACACTGTACAGCTCTGCGACTCAACAATATGACAACAATGTAACACACACTAGAATCATCAAATAAAGCCCCACTAACCACTAGAACTAGAACTAACTAACTAGCACTGGACACTTGCATATTAGAGATTTCTACCACCATAGGAGGCGAGATATCATCCTTGAACCAGAGCATCCAGCCCTCAATTTCGGACATAAAAAGCGACGTGGCCAGGCATGATAACACTTTGACTGAACTGCAGGACTGTGCCTCGAACCACTCTGACACCATCGCCACTCTCCAGGCCACTGTGGAGCGTTTGTCTGCGGAGGTAAAGAAGTTAGATGAGAGATGTGGAGCTCTTGAGGCACTCCAGGAGGAATCATTTAAGAACTGCAGGAATACCAGAAGGCACAGAGGGACCCAAGATGACTGAGTTGGTTCACACCTGTTGGCGGAGGCGCTATCTCTCGAGGAGAAGCCACTCATCGATCGAGCACATAGAGCGAATCGCCAGCGTCCCAAACAAAGTCATCTTCCTCGGCCCATCATCTTGAGATTGCACTACTACCACATTGGTGAGGAAATTCTGCTGAAAGCTGCAGAGAACAAGAACCTGATGTATAAGGGTTTTTAAAATAAACATCCTCCCAGATTTCCCTCCCTCTGTTGGAAACGCAGAGCCGCATTTGCAAATATGAGAGGAAGACTACGTGGGATGACCGGCGTCAGGTACAGACTGCTATACCCTGCAAAGTTGTTAGTGACCCATGGTGATGTGAGGAAAAGCTTTACCGATCCCAAAGAGACCGTAGACTACGCGGAGAAGCACCTCTCCCACCCACCTTCAAATGTATTAAAAGCAAGGATATATCTATATGTCTAACGCTGACACAGCACTGTGTTTCTTCTTTTCCCTTTATATTCCATGTAAAGGTGAATATGGAGCGTTTATGGAGCTCGTTTATTGACCAGCTGTCAGTTAGAAGGTAAGAGTTACTAGGTTAACAGAGGTTAGCAGTAACAGTACGGGGAAGTATATTGTGTTGTTCTTTTGTTGGTTTTTATTTTATCGTACTTTACTTTGTTATTTTGATTTTACCTGTTGTGAGTGCTTCCCGTAATTCTCCTTTTTCTTGCGCCGCTGCGGCCAGAGTTCACAACATTACATATTTTTGTATCTATAAACAGGAAGCTGACACTCTCCAGACTTTATCAAAGGTGTGAGCGTCACAGCAGAGGCCTTTGTGTCAACGTAGCTGAAGACAAAACACAGAAACACATGAAGGAGATTTTCCTGGCCTGGATTTTATACAAATATTCTGCAGTACATCAAAAATGAAAGAAAACCATTAGTCAACATATGAACATCACCTCTGAAGTTACAGAGCTTTGATTGGAGACACAGCTGAGCGTTTTGCATTTTGCACAATTAATTACATAATTAATTATGTAACCATAATTAAATGGTTACATCATCTTTAAAGTCCCCAGAGATCAGGAAAAGGGCCTGAGGGTGCTGTGTTTGGAGTCTGCTGGTTACAGTGTGCAGGACCTCACAGGCTGCTGCAGCGTTAGCAGAGGGCGGGACATACACAGCTATCATAATCACGTGTGTAAACTCTCGTGGTAGATAGTACGGTCTCATGCTAACCGCTAGCAGCTCAATGTCCTTACAGCATAGCGTCTCTTTGATAGAGAAATGCCCAGAGTTACACCATCTATCGTTCACAAACACAGCCAGACCCCCTCCTCCCTTCTTACCACTCTCCGCTGTTCTGTCATAAGAGGCTCAGCAGCTAAAGCAGCACACCTGGGTCTCCCAGCCTATTAAAAGCAGCCCTTTGCTTCACCTGCTTCACTAAACATTATTATTTTAAGCAGAGTGGTGTGATTTATGTAGGCATTGCTGTGTGACAGGATGACTTTTCTTGCACACCCACCAAATGAGGGCGCACATGCTTCCACGCCCACTGGTGACTGCACACATCCTTTCAAGGAAGCATTTCATTCATCCCTAACAAATGGAAGAAAACACTGTGCAGCGTGTTCAGGTTTGAACGTGGCCCTGGCCTCTCTCTGCATCCACCTGGCACATGCAACACACATCCACTCCCTGCTGAACTGCTTGTATTTGATGTGTTGAAGTTTTGGTAAAGTTTGAATAAATTCCACTTTATTTATAGGAACATTTCATCTGTGGACTCCTGCTTCCCCTCTCCTTGAGCCAGTTTGTGACGGGAACATGACATAAGAAAAGTAATTTATCCCTTTTTGATTCTGTGTATCTGGCGCTCATCCAGTGAGTTCACACTTGGCAGAAACAGACTGAATTTGTCTGGAGAACTTTGGCTTCAGCCAAGTTAGATAAACACACTGTGTCTCTGTCAAAACAGCAGTGTAGTTGTGGCACCCCTGTGAGGGAATGACCACATGAATATTATTTTGTGTAAAACACTCATGTAACGGGACATTTTTCATTGCTATATGTATTTATTTTCAGTTTCTTTAAGAGGATAGAAAATCCATGTAACAGGGATTCATTTTATGTTAGAAAGCAGTGAGGGCGGAACTTTGGTGCTTGCTCCGGGGTTTCGGGGTGCAGTAAGTGGAGCCCACCTTCCGCTGCTTCCTCAGACACGTTCTGGAGGAAAGCAGAGACGCATCGTGTCTTCCTTACTCTGCTCTTCACCTGCTTTTACAGGTCGGTACACGGTGCTCGCACCGAAAATGTTGTTTATTGTCACCATGGTTACCCACGTTAATGTGAATGGGAGAGTTAAGGCGGTCCGCCAAAGTTATTTATATGTAAACACGGGAGAAAACCAGAGGAGTGTCCCGCGCGACCGCACCGCGAGCCCGCTCGTTAGGTGGAGCGCTCGTGAAGCAGAGTCAGTGCGCTCCTATGCTCTGTGCAAACGTGTTGTAATGCTCCAATCAAATCAGTTCTGTGAGATGTGAATGTTAATAGTTCTGTTAAAGTGACTGAGTAGATTAGCTAGTGTAACACAAGCACTCTGAGCAACTCTGTGTAGCTAACAGAGGCATTCATGGGTTGATTCAACAAGCTGTGTTTCATGATGCACTAAATAGTGATTTTGCCAGTAAATTACTGGAGGGAACAAATGTAATGTATTTACCAATGCTGTTATTGAATAGAACTGTTTAGCCAGTAAGACACTGCAGAAGACAATGTGATGTGTTTATTGATATGATAAAAGGATGTAGCTGTTATGGAAAGAAGTGTGAACTTGAGAAACTGAACCAGTTAAAAAGAGTATATTTCACTGATGTTGTGAAATAAGTAAATGTCATTGATGTGAATGAGGAACCAGCTGAACAGTATATTGAAAGCTCATGTTTAGTGTTTTATAGCATTTATTTGTGTGAAATAAATCAGACTCAGACACGTTCTGGAGGAAAGCAGAGACGCATCGTGTCTTCCTTACTCTGCTCTTCACCTGCTTTTACAGGTAACATATTTGTCATCGAGGTCTTCATCCTTGGGACCCGTAACATAGTAACTTCTTCATTGTTATACTTCTATAGTTTTCCCATTTTGTGAGCTGTGGATGTGGAAAGTGTCTCAGTGACACATCCACATGAAAACGGCGTTACCTTCGTTCATTTGCACGTCAAATGAACGAGCTGTTTGGACTTTAACGTCACAGCTGATGCTTCGATACTCGAACTCAAGAGTTCAGCTTCCACTCAGAGGTACAAGTACACACAGCAAAGATAAACGTGTACACAAGGTGGAACCCACAAGTGCACAGCTCCAACCAGAGATGGGCAGTAATCCGATTACTTTTTTCAAGAAACGAGTAAAGTGAGGGATTACTATTGCAAAAAAGGTAATTAGATTACTGTTACTTTCCCGTAAGCACGCTGCGTTACTGCGTTACTAAAACCGCAGCTGTGTGCAGATGAACAATGGATAATCTATCGAGTGTGGAGAGAGTGTGAGCGTGCAGCGTTTAAAGCGTGGAAGCACTGACCTTACTTTGAGTTTGACTCTGTAAAAAGTGACAAAAACATTAGCATCCGCTGTTCACTGCGTGGGAAGACAACATGCTCACTCACTATGTGTTAATGGGCATGCTTATTTATAACTTTGATAAAATGTCATAAAAATAATTCCATGCCAGCTCACCATTGGTGATCAGGTAGTTTCTGTTCCAGTTCCAGTCCCATAAATCATGAAGCTTGCTGCCAGAAAAGCTTCAAATCTCCTTTGAAAGCTGTTTGTGGTCTTGATTGTGGGAGCTTCAGTTGTCTGACTCCAGCTGCCACACAGTGCTCACTGATATCATTTGCAAAAACCCCAGTGTGACAATATTTATCAGTGAAGCAGAAATCAGGAAGTGACGACTTTTCTTTGAACATTTGCTAAGGCTAAGCTGTGCTTTCTACCACAGTTGGGAATTTCCTGGTTTACAACAAATTATTGTGTCAACACTGCATAAGATTTCAAACTACAGGAAAATCACTGGAGTTATAAGAGGCAGACAACGACACACACACCACATGCATGCTGTTGCTATTTATTGTGGATTAACCTGTCAAGGGCAAGAACAAAAGAATTCTGCCTCAAATACAGGAAATCATAGCTTTCCTGTATTTCCTCCATTGTTGGCATGCTGGTTAGTGCTGTTGCTCCACAGTAAGAAGGTCCTGGGCTAAATTATCCATGAATGTAAACGGCTGTGTGTTTCTATCTGATAGACTGGTGAGCTGTCCAGGGTGTACCCTGCCTGGTAACCTATCACTTCAGGGTTATTTCCCAGCCCTGCTGCAACCAGGATAGAGATAGGAGGATGGTAGTTGTTGTAGACCCATTCAATTTCAATTGAAGGATTAAAATGTTCCAGGAGCTCAACTTACTCCATCTGAACATGTTTCAATCGTGTTTTATGAACACAACATGCACCTTTACTGAATATGAAAAGGTTGTGTTGATTTAACTCAGTTGTTTAAGTTTCTGCCAAAGCAAAACCTTTGTGTGCAACCAGTGTCCACTATTGAATCAAGTAAATCCAACATGTTTTTGTCAGTGCAAGAAGGAGTTACGGTGCCTGTATTCCTGCACAATATTGTCCCGGGAGGGAGGAAAACTTTCTGGTGAAGTTTTGGTTGATTTTTGGGTTTTGCTTGACACTAGGTTGATTTTATCAGTGAGGTTTGGATTGTTTTCTTTCTCTAAGAGAGAGAAAGATGGTTTTATGCTTGGACATGTTTGCAATGGGCCCCAGTATTTGTTACTTTATTAGTATTTTATTGGTTGCGTTTGTTTGTGCTTTTGTTACAGTGCACTGAGATAAGAACATCTGAGAGGTGTGATCCACCGGTGGTGATATTTTGGTATTTTGTGAGTTCCCGATTTAACAAATCAGCTCTTTAATCCAGACCTGAGAGGTTGAACTTTAAAGCGCTATAAAATATTCTTACTGGAAACAGTGGCAAAGTGTTTTTCTCCATGATTATAATGGGCTTGGGAGAAATTCACTTATATGTGACATTGATCACATGAGAAGTCCTGAGCCTAAAAGGATTGCAGCGAGTCAATCCAGTCCAAAAACAAGGAGCTGTTTTCCTTTAAAATGATGACGTCATCTTGCTGGTGATGGAGGCTCGAATAGGCTGCGCGTGAGACTCCATTATCAGCAATATCTGGTATGAATGTGTGTGGATGTATGCATGTGACTGGACTGTGACGGACTGACGACTAAAAGTTTAACTGACTTGATACTGAGACAAAAACGGTGCCGACTTTAGGATTAGTGAATGTCCACAACAATTCACCCAGCCTGTAGAAGAAGGGTGGAGGTTTTGTCTTGCTTTGTTTGTGCAGGAGCAGAAGGATGACAGAGACTAAAGGGGGAGGCTGTAGCTTCACATGAGTGTGAGCTGCAGACTGAACCCTTTGGTTGCTAATGTTGAGTCACTGATGTTTGCATTAAGAAAATTGTGTTTTATTAGCTGTGTTTTAATTAAGGTATCACATTATATTGTTGGGAATGTTAAATGCTAAAGTGAAGAAAAGCTTTGATTTCACTCATGACTGAACATGTTATTATTAACCATAGCAGGCCACTGTAAAGAGTCAATTAACTGTTACAGAGGAAAAAAAGGCCAAAAACTCTGTTAATACCTATGAATAACAGGCAATGATAGACTTGTCACATTCAAAATAGAGATATGTAATAACAAACACGGGTCCCTGTCATTTAGGTTCTCCATTGAAATAGTCAATCATTTAGAAAAGTAGAATATATATATATATATATATATGTCTCAACGCTGTTTTTCAATAATATTAAAAACCTAAAAACTATTGTTGTGGAAGATAGAAGTCACTGTGACAGCCCTCTGACTGTGGAGGACGTTTGTAATCCTATTTCTGCACTTAAGGCCAACAAATCTCCCGGCACAGATGGTTTAACTGCAGAGTTTTATGAATCATTTTCTAATCTCCTGGCTCCGTTCTTACTGCAGCTTTTCATAGGAAGTGTAGAGAATAACATCCTCCCTCCTACTCTTACTCAGGGTCTCATAACACTTATTCCAAAGCCAAACAAAGACTTACTTCTTATTGATAATTGGAGACCCATCTGTCTGCTCAATGATGACTATGAGATTATGGCTTTAGTACTTGCTAACAGAATGAAAGAGTTCTTGGACACAATTATCGATGAGACACAATCAGGCTTTATGAGAAACAGACACCTTTCTAAGAACATGAGACTGGTTTTAGATCTACTTGATTACTCTGATTTGGTATCTGACTATAGCTTCATTCTCTTCCTGGATTTTTAAAAGGCTTTTGATACAATTGAACATCAATTTATTTTCCACTCTTTGGAAAAATTTGGCATTTTTCTGTAAAGCTATCAAAACCTTGTACACGAATAGCAATAGCTCAATTAAAATGATTAAGACTCCACCCCGAGATTTGACCTGTTATACAAGGAATCACCACAGCTGATAAGGAGCTCATCATCAGCCAGCTAGCTGATGACACCACACTCTTCTTGAAGAATGCAAATCAAATCCGTCCAGCCCTTAGTGTTATTAGTGATTTCTCTGAGGCATCTGCTTTATGTCTAAATCTAAAAAAATGTGAATTACTAGCAATTAAAGGCTGCACTGCAAATGCTCTCTGTAACATTTCTGTTAAACAAGAAGTCACATATCCAGGACTGTTAATATCCAAAGACCAAAAGTCAAGATGCTCGTCAAACTTGTCAAACAGTGTTGGGGAATTCTCAATGGTGCTTGGTGCCATACCCTCAGGGACTTTAATGTTATATAAAAACACTGACAGCTCAATATCTGCCTCAGTCACTCTCCCTGATCCAGCTGAGTCAGCAGTGGGAAAAATCTGCTTTTCACAGGAACTTGGTAACAGCAATAAGAGAATACGTAGTTTATTATGGCGGGGAGTCTCTGGCTGGCTGCAGCGGCATCTAATAACCAACTTGCAAAACAAAATAAAAACAACACAACAAACAGATATTATGATACAGACTTATAATCTGCACCGATGTTTTTTCTAAATTATATAAAGTGAGCGCGAGAGCCCTCGGTGCGCCTGCGCGCTGCTGAAGTCAAAGTAAACTTTATTGTCAAAGGAGCTTGCATAGAAAAGCGTCTGGACTTCTTTAAGTTACTTGAAGACGTTTCACCTCTCATCCGAGAAGCTTCTTCTTTTGTCCCTCTGTGGGGGGTCACTCCCACTAGGTTTATATCTGGGACTCTCCACCATTTGACCTTAGAACTGAAGAAGCTTCTCGGATGAGAGGTGAAACATCTTCAAGTAACTTAAAGAAGTCCAGACGCTTTTCTATGCAAGCTCCTTTGACTACGATGACCTGGATGACTGAGAACCTTCACAGACATAAACTTTATTGTCATCTCCGCTACAGACAGTCCAGCATATCCGGTTGTTCAGTCTGACGTCACTAGCCGTGTCTGGGCCTAAACTCCGCTGCAGGTCCATATATCAAACGATCACTATGGCATTACTGAGAGTTGAAAAACTGTCTAAAGTCTTTCATCTTTAATAAAATGATCAGCGTTCTGCTCTACCAGGTGTAACAATTGAGTTTAACATCCAGGCATCCATGAAAACGGAATTTATGACATTTAACGGAGTTAGAAGTTAGCAGGGAGTTAGCTCGCTAGCTTCTATCTAAATACAATATAGCATGTCCTGACTGCGGGGTTTTGGAAACAAATTCAAACGTACAGCTCTGCTATCACTTCCAGCATAAATGAAGACAGAAAACTAAACAGCAGTGGCGTTTGTAGGGTTACTGAAGTTGGGCTAGCTGGTATATAATGATGTGCTACGTGACCGTTAGCAACACAGCTATGTTAGCATAATATAAACAAGCTAACTTTTTTTCCACTCGATAAAAGTTAACGTGAGTGTTCTCGGTGGTCAGGAACAAATGTAATCGCATGGCAGGATGCTGTAAAAGGACCAAACTTCAGCCAGGAGAACAACTGAGATAATCTATCCACAATACGAGGTTAGTCATTCATATACTGCTGCATGGGCTGGGCTGTAGTTACATCCTAAGGTTTTAAAAACTGAGCTTAAATAAATGATTAGCGGTAATAAAAGCCGAGGGAGGTCAATAGTGATCGCTGACTGTTTTAGGAGCTTTTTGAGATCAAATAGAAGAAAATACATAACATTAAACATGTTAACAACACAAAGCTATATTAAACGCAGACTACTTTAGGCCCGGAAGTAGGATTCGTCTTGTCATCACTGAACAACCGGATAGAGAGACGAGACGACGAGGCTGCAGTTACAGCGGTGCAAGTAAACAAACAATAAATATAAGAAGAGTAAGAAAATAAATCTACACTTTAGGACTCGGGGTAAAGGATCAATAACAATTTAAATTTATAATTTACAGTTTGATGATTTAAAGTCTCACACAACCCGTCAAAAGGGGCGGGGCCGGCTGCTTCCAAGTAGAGCACATTTCATTTATAATGATGTAAATCCAAGCCCATCATGGATTCACGATCTGAATCCTGGGTTGTGTGAAATCCCAGAAATCAACCTTAGACAAAGTGAATCTGTGAACTAAGGTGTAGGTCTGTTAGGTTAATTGTGCTGATCCTCGGGTTGGGGGATTTGTGTTTGTACTGGAGCGCAAAATTCAAACCAATGGAAGATGGACAACAAAAGTTCAAAGCCATCAGGTGCTCAGTTTATGTATTTATTTTTGGCCTACATCAGTAAGAAATGCCAAATTATATACACAAAGTTACAGGAATCACCACTCCTGTTATTCAGTCTTTTCTCTGCAAATGAACATTTTCAGCCAATATAGGTAATACATCAACAATGCTGCCGTGGCTAAGTTAGGAATATTTATAATGTCATTTCCAAAACTTGCATGTGATCTGCAATTTGTAGCAGATCTACTGACTGTCACAGAGCAGCTGGAGCAGTCTCAAATGCAGGTCAGTCCACTGCTGCCCCCTGTGGCCAAGTGCCATAGCTACTGCTGGATGAACTCCTGACACATCTGCACCTGTTTCTATGAACACATTGAGTCTGAGTGGCTGCACTTACACTGGTGCATTCAACATATTGAAAGATGCCAGCAATGTGGATTGTCAAGACTCAAACCTTGAATGCATCTCCGGATGGAGCGCGTTGTGACAGGCTGCCTTTGGACGAGGGGTGTGTATTGTGGCTGTAGGTAAACCAGGTTGTGGTCTGACTTCCCTAGTGGGGGGAGGGGGGTGGCTCTGTATGCATCTCTCACATTAGCATACAGTAGGTCAATTGTCCTGTTGCTCCTTGTGGGACAATTCACAAACTGGTGAAAAGCAGCCAGAGTAGAGTCCAGTGTGGCATGGTTAAAGTCTCCAGATATAATAATGAAAGCCTCGGGGTTTTGTGTCTGAAGTCTTGCTGTGACTGTGTGTATTTTCTCACAGGCAGCTGTTGCGTCGGCCCTCGGAGGGATGTAAACACACACACAGATCACATGACTGAACTCCCGAGGTAGATAATATGGCCGCAAGCTAACAGCTAGCAGCTCCAGGTCCGGACGGCATACCGAAACTTTAACGGAGACGTGTCCAGGGTTACAGTATCTGTTGTTAACGTAGACAATGAGTCCCCCACCTCTGCTTTTTCCGCTGGCCTGCGTGTCCCTATCGGCTCTCACGGATGTGAAACCGCATAGGTCTACGTTAGCCTGCGGCGTTAGCTCAGTTAGCCACGTCTCCGTGAAGATAAACAAGCTGCACTCACGGTATAGTCTGTGGTTGTTCAGAGCGCACAGTTCATCAATCTTATTCTGTAACGAGTTCACGTTGCCCATGATCACTGTCGGGATTGATGGTTTGAATCGCCTCCAGTGATCCGCTCTCCTCGCTCCAGCTTTGCAGCCTCTGTAGCTCCTCTTTAGCTCGGCCGGGATGTTGTGTCGCATGCCGGTCTGTCCCTTTGTTTTTAGTGCCAGCAGCTCCGCTCTCGAATAGATGAAGGAACTGGTTCCAGAAGTTTTAAAAAGTGCATTATCCATCTTGTATCGCTATATCTAAGAGGTATAAGTAGAGGAAGGTGAAAAAAAGTTTGAAAAGCCTAGTCTAAAAAAGTTAAAGTTAACAAAAAAGGTGCGGTGTTGCAGAGCTACTTGGAAAGGCTGCCGTCACTCCAGCGCCATCTTAGACACTTAGGTGTGAACCAACTCAGTCATCTTGGGTCCCTCTGTGCCTTCTGGTATTCCTGCAGTTCTTAAATTATTCCTCCTGGAGCGCCTCAAGAGCTCCACATCTCTCATCTAACTTCTTTACCTCCGCAGACAAACGCTCCACAGTGGCCTGGAGAGTGGCGATGGTGTCAGAGTGGTTCGAGGCACAGTCCTGCAGTTCAGTCAAAGTGTTATCATGCCTGGCCACGTCGCTTTTTATGTCCGAAATTGAGGGCTGGATGCTCTGGTTCAAGGATGATATCTCGCCTCCTATGGTGGTAGAAATCTCTAATATGCAAGTGTCCAGTGCTAGTTAGTTAGTTCTAGTGGTTAGTGGGGCTTTATTTGATGATTCTAGTGTGTGTTACATTGTTGTCATATTGTTGGGTCGCAGAGCTGTACAGTGTTACAGTTTCTGTAGAGTCTGGTATAAGGAACTCAGATCCCTCTGTGAATAATGTTCACTGAAACTGATCTGTAGTTAATGAACTAGTCAGGATTTACACTAGAGAATGTTTCTGCCATTACATGGCCTGTATTTGTAGAGCGCTTTACTCGTCCCTAAGGACCCCAAAGTGCTTTACACATCCAGTCATCCACCCATTCACACACTGGTGATGTTAAGCTTGTAGCCACAGCCACCCTGGGGCGCACCGACAGAGGCGAGGCTGCCAGACACTGGTGCCACTAGGCCCTCTGACCACCACCAGTAGGCAACGGGTGAAGTGTCTCGCCCAAGGACACAACGACCGAGACTGTCCAAGCCGGGGCTCGAACCGGCAACCTTCCGATTACAAGGCGAACGCCCAACTCTTGAGCCACGATCGCCCGTTACTTTTACTTGAACATCTTCTGGCTCCAATAAGCTTTGAAATGTGACCATGAAGTTAGAGACACACTGACTGAAACCCACAGCTGTGACTGTGGATCACATCCACACACAGTGTAGCTGCTGTCTCTGTGTGAGCCTTTGCACTGCTGCTCGCAGCACCGTTATATCACTCAGCGCTCGCTGCTGTTATTGAATCCACTTTTTACTGTCCGTGCAATCAAGCTCCTCTGCAGAGCTAGAAAATATCTTCGAACCAGTTTATGTGTTAGGGGATCCTTTGCAGCTGTGACTGTTGCCTCTGTTTTTGTCCTTTGGTTCCTGGGAGCCTTTTACATTTCCATCAGCAACAAATATCTGAACAGGCTTTATTGTAGGAAATACAGGAGTAAATAGTTGTCATTATTTATTAGATGTTGTTAAAGATGATCCGATGCTTGTTTAGTTTAATGCTGTGGCTTCAGTCAGCATCACTGTGCTGTATAGTTTTATTTTTCTGATCCTTCTGTTAAAGTTGCTGAATAAAAGCTGGTTGGTCTGCACCTCACCTCTGCCTCGAGCCTCCTTCTTTAAAGCAGCAGAGGCTCTTCATTCAGGTATCACAGCTCGAGTTGTTCTGCAGGAGACCCAGAGTACTGTCCTTGGTCCATAATGACATTAACGTTGATTCATGTCAACATGAAGCCTGAACGTCTGTGATGAACACACTATCAGCATCACTGACATGTTTCATCATTTAAAAACACTTCCTGTCACCGTGGTGGTTACAGTGACATCATGCAGTTTGTGCTTTGACCTCCAGAGGGCGACAAATCAGCACAGACAGAGAGCTCCATTCAAACTTTGCTGCCATCAGGAATAATTCTTCAAATATAATCATCAGTGTTTGAGCAGCTATGATATCAGGGACAATCTAGACATGTGTGACAATACTGAACATGTCACATGACACACCTCAAACATCATGTGATCCACTCTCAGTCTGCACTTTCAGTCATGACTTCATGAATTTATGATCAGTTTACTCCTGAAATATTCAAATGCTGCAGGGTGAAGAACAACAAAGTGCTGACACATGTTTGTGTTTCAAACAGGAAAACCAGCAGAAATAAATCATCTTTGGACAACATGACAGAGATTAGTGAGTTTCCAACTTGCACTTGAATGCAGCACAGACAGATTCTGATGTTCGTGGTTGTAAACGTGTCCTCAAACGCCGCTCTGACTCTTTCCTTCCTGCTCAAAGTTCCTCTTTTCTGAACTTGGTGTTTGTGCCTGACGCTGATCGTCTCCGTGTGGAGCTCCGTGTGAAGGTAACGTTAGCAGTGTGTAATGTTTCCTGGCTAACATCAGCTGTGTGCAGCTCAGTTCCAGCACAAATCTGCCGCTCCATAGTTCACGGTAACGGACTCATGAGGTCGACCGTTAAACGCTCTCCCGCCATTTTGTCTGTGTGCGCGGATGTGTACGTTTTTGTTACCACTGTCATCTCATCAATAGCCTATTTGTAAAAGATCTCTGTTCATAGTTTAGTTGGATTTTAAAACTCTGTAGTTGGACAGTTTTATTTTGGACTGATGCTAAAATTCTTGCTGATTGTTTCTGTCGAGGTTTTGTACTTGACATCTGCCATTTTGGATGTGATGAGATGTAGAGAGTGCGTCCAAAAAGAGAAACCAGAAAGAGAACCTGTTTTATTAATAACCTCTTGCAAATAGAAGAATATGAAAAAAACAACAACAAATAGGATAAAACCTTTAAATTACTTGAATTTTTAAAATCACCATCATCTGTTAACACAAATTTGATCATTTCAAATTTTTGTTTTCATTTTCTCTTCCCAGTTACTTCTTTCTCATTCTCTTCATTCTCCTTGTCACCTTACGTCTCACTCCTTAACTGAAGTTGTAGTTCTAACATAAGAAGTCCCACCAACGTCCTTTATTTAATCTCTGTGTTGTCACAGTTATTATCATCAGATCAGACATGAGACCCAGACAACAACATAAGTTTACAAGCTAACATCATGTCAGCTAACATTAGACGATAGCATCATAAACTTTAAATTACTTTGCCTCTGATCAACAGTTTGATTACATTCTCACATCACAGGTTTATTTGCTAAGTGTGAGTCCGCCCACATTAGATCCACTTTTCAGCAGGTGGAATAATTTGTAGTATATAGGTAATACATCAACAATGCTGCCGTGGCTAAGTTAGGAATATTTAAAATGTCATTTCCAAAACTTGCATATGATCTGCAATTTGTAGCAGATCTACTGACTGTCACAGAGCAGCTGGAGCAGTCTCGAATGCAGGTCAGTCCACTGCTGCCCCCTGTGGCCAAGTGCCATAGCTACTGCTGGATGAACTCGTGACACATCTGCACCTGTTTCTATGAACACATTGAGTCTGAGTGGCTGCACTTACACTGGTGCATTCAACATATTGAAAGATGGCAGCAATGTGGATTGTCAAGACTCAAACCAACCATTGAGCAAAGACAGCAGGATCACTTGTTTCTGTTTGTTATACAGCCAGATTTACTCGTGACACACATGTGCAGCTGCTTTATCACCTATTCTGAATTTGTTTCAAGCACAATACATTTGTTACACATGTTGGGATATTGTGTTTGTTTTAAATGTTATATACCTGTGTGGTATGTGACTTGTGTTGCCATGACGCCAGGTCTCTCTTGGAAATGAGATTTTTAATCTCAATGAGATTTTTTTTTACCTGGATAAATAAAGGACTAATTTGTAACTTTCAGTGTTTTCCGGTCTTCCAAAAGAAAAAAAACCTTCAACTACATGACATGCAGTTGTGTATTTGTTTTCACCTTATCATACACTTGAAGTTTTACAAATCACCACTTCTTTAGTGAATATCATTTCAGTCTCAGACAATCTCGTTTCTCTTACAGAGGTTGAATGCACCTTCTGCGGATGGCGGTACCACACAGTGTGCGTGGACTTCCCCTGCACAGAAGGCAACTACAAATGCTGTGAATGCTAAATAAACAGAAACAAATGATCCCTGTTGTCTTTGCTTGATGATTGGTTTGAGTCTTGACAATCCACATTGCTGGCGTTGCATCTTTCAATGCCAGCAATGGCAGGTATCAGTGCTCAAACCTTTTGTGTTTGTTTCCAACAAGTTGCCCACCTCGGGAAACAAAAATGTGTTCTTTTACTTGTCAGATGAACATATGAGACACTTTGACTCTTCAGTGCAGTGTGGAGCCTAACAAAGAGCTGTTTTGTGTCCCAGCTGATCAGCAGGAGGAGGAGAGTCTGACGGAGCAGCAGAGGAACATTTTCAGCTACTTGGACTCAGCTCAGCCACTACAGAGGAAACAATGAGCTCAACACAGAAGGTGACAGACAGAGCAGGACCATGTGACCAAAGATATTTATCACCATATACATTTGAACATTTGCCATAACGATGTAGCTGACGATAGAATTGACACCAGACAAAATACTTTACAGCTGCACAACTTTATTAAAAACCCATCAATGTATTTTCACTGAAACAAGCAGCTGTTGTTTATGTGCATTAAAGTTATATAAAAATGTAACAGTGCAAATGCAAATTCCTCGCTGACAGTTTAACCAAAAGGCGTTTCCAGTGGAAACTGGCCGACACATCCTGAGCATAACCATGTATAATATCCACTAAACTTCAGAAGAGGTTATACAGTCGTGGCCAAAAGGTTTGAGAATTGCATAAATATTGGAACCTGGAGAAGTTGCTGCTTAAGTTTTTATAATAGCATTTTGCCTGCACTCCAGAATGTTATGAGGAGTGATCAGATGAACTGCATCGTCCTTCTTTGCCATGAAAACGAACTTAATCCCCAAAAAGCCTTACCACTGCATTTCATTGCTGTCATCAAAGGACCTGCTGAGACCATTTCAGTGATCGTCTTCTTAACTCAGGTGAGAATGTTGGCGAGCACGAGGCTGGAGATCATCATGGCTGTATCCCGATTCAGGTTCTGCAGCTTTAAAGTCCTCAAGGGCCGCGTACTCAAAGACCGCTAAGGCCGAAGTGCGAGGCTCGTAGGCTCGTGAAATGGGACGTCTAGCCTCCGTCGCGCTGCCCAGGTTGCCTAGCAACCATGATACTAACAGCTGGAAACGTTTCATACAGCTTTGTTTGACAGAAATGAAGGAGAACATATTTAGTTCATTTGTTTCTACATGAGCTCTGTGTGATTTGATGAGTATCTGAGGCTGAGACCACAGGACTGTGAAACATGATTGTTGGGCTTCATTTCTGTGCTGAACAGTCGTTTAAGATTAGCTGTAAATAACAATTAGCTGATGTTGTTCATGAGACTAAAGTCATCTCACTGTGGTAATGTAAATATAATATGGCCAATATTATAGTTATTATATTAATCACTTCACTCACAGACAAGTATCTGTGACAGTGTGTATACAGATGTATCATATATAAGAGACAAATATTGTTCATTTAATATGTTGGTACTAAATGTGGCTCAATGCTTACATATATGTGTAAAAGCAAATGTAGGAGCTGTGATAACTGTGTCTGATAGAATGAAGAGTAGACTGATATATGAAATATTCCTTTATTGGGTGAGAAAATCAGACCATGTCATAACTGCTGTAAGTCACACAGAATAGATATCAGAGCCTTAAACAGGCTGACTTCTGCTAAATGGGTCAAACTGGGCAGAAAGTCTACAAACACATAACATCCTTATAGAATATGATGTAACACTATAGATCAACTTAGCTCAGAATATATAAAGCATATAAACAGTTACAGCAACATGATGCAACAAACACAGCAGCTACTGATCCAAAATACTCAAAGCTTCATAGAACTGAAACCAACATTTATTTTAGCTCCATTCTGCTGCTGATACAGACTTTAGGTTTCTGAACATTAAACTTGTTGCTGCCTTTCATAGTGTGTAGCTTGAAGGCCCTGAGTACTTTCTCCCACACTGGAAACACTGGGATGATCACATTATTTGAACATTACCTAATAAGACTGATTCAGCACAGACAGTTATGTTAAACTTTCCTAGCAGTCCTTCACAAACAGGGAACAGTCTGTCTATTCTCTCCATCTGTCAGCTGCTGCTGGCTCTTCCTCCTCCTCTTCCTCACACACTGCTGAGTTTGTCCTGGTGGATCATCAGGGCTGCAAAGCCTCACAGATGATGTGCAGCAGTGGCTCCCTCAGTCTGTCCTCACTCTGGACACTTGCAGTCGTCACACATGGAAATCAAATGTGTGATAAGCTGCAGGATTCAAACACAAGTGTAACTTATAAACACATGTTCATACTTTTATTCCACAATCAGAGAGAAAGAAACAGAGAGAGAGTGCAGGACAGACAGACAGGTGACAGTCTCAGGTGTACACACTGCTACACAACAGCACCAGAGAAGCAGGATTTAGTGTTTGTGTTATTACGAGTGTAAACAAGAAGAGTTCCAGATGGTGCAGTGGACACATGTGTGACTGCTGTGATTAAAACATCTTTCTTTCAGCTTAACGAGTGAACCGTCAGCTCGTTCAAACACACGTTAAAGTGCGTTTGGCTCGACACCACCGAACAGAGGCAGCAATATAACACAGCTAACATTAACAGTGCAGTGGATCCTGCTTGTGCCGTGATGTTCAGGACTGCAAACCGAGCAGCATCACTGACTTTCAGCTTGTTGTGTTTGTGGATATATGACTGACTTTAATTATCCACAAAATCATCACATTCTCTGTCAGATTAAGGTCGACTATTGAACGGCGTATATTTTAAAGGCTTTAAAACCAAGTTAACGCTGAAAGTACAAACATCACTAATGTCACATAACTCTGCCGACAAGGCATAGCTATGGCTATGAAATGCTCTTTGTGTATCACTTCTTCATTATGAAAGATGTCATTAATGCACTAGTAATGTCTCATCTGGAGTATTGTTCAATCATTTGGTCAGCAGCTAATAAGACAGATCTTAACAGACTTCAGTTAGTCCAGAATAAGGCGTCCAGATTAGTGTGAAGATGTTCATACTATACTAATATTGATAACATGCATAATAACCTTTCTTGGCTTCCTGTACAGGCTAAAATATTCTATGGCTTACTTGTAGTTCTAAAGAAAGCAATTCTGTTAAACACGCCACATTTATTCTGCTCAGCTGCAGTATCCAGATGAAATACATCATCATATTACACAGTTTTCAACAAACTGCAATTTAGTAAATGCTCGAGTTAAAAGTAACGTTTTGTAAAACTGTTACATTTAGAGCAACTTTTAAGTGGAATAAGTTGCCTTAAAGAATTAGAGAATTATTCAAAACTTCAATGAACACTTAAAAGCCGATTTACAGAGCTTTTAGTTGTTGTAAATATTGTAAGACATGATTTGTTTTTGAAACTTGTGTAATGTGCCTCAATGTTATTGATATTATTATTATTATTATTGATTGCTTATATTTGAACAATTGTGAAACCTCACTGTGGATGTAAGAGTGAAATTATGTGGATATCTTGAATCCACTTTATTGTGTAATATTTTATGTGAGTATTTGACGGAAGACGAGCAACATCTGTTGTGGAAGCTAACGGGGTTCCTTTAGAATAAACAAACATAGGATTTATTATCACTGAATAATTCTGTATAAATCTATACAAATTATAGAAATATGTAATAGGAAACAACAAAATAATCTAAATTATAAAATAATGTGTGTGTGTGTGTGTGTGTGTGTGTGTGTGTGTGTGTGTGTGTGTGCGCATGATTTTAGTGTTTGAACAGTCATGAATTATCTTTAACAGCAGGTTGGATGTAATGTGTTAGAACTACCAGCAGGTGGGGATAAGAGACCTTTAAGGTGTTTGGTGCCACGCTCCACCTTCAGGTTTAAAACTAGTGTTAATGGAGTTTGAAGGTTGAGTTTGTTCCACGACTGCATTTCACTCACTGCCTCTGTTTGTATCTCTGTCACTGCAGGACCAACATGGAGCCAGAAGTCAGCGCTCTCAGGAGGCCGACAAACCTCACAGAAGAAAGGGAGAGAAAAAACACACCTGTGACGAGTGTGGGAAGGGTTTTACTGTGAGGGCTAAACTAAAACGGCATCAGGTCATCCACACTGGAGAGAGACCGTTCAGCTGTGACTTGTGTGGAAAGTCTTTTTCCTTCAAGCCTTCCCTAAGAAAACACCAACTCATCCACAGTGGAGTTAAAGCGTACAGCTGTGATCAGTGTGGCAGAGCTTTTACTCACAGTAGCAACTTACAGAGGCATCTAGTTACCCACTCTGGAATTAAGCCATACAGCTGTGACATCTGTGGAAAAACTTTCAGCCAGAGAGGGAACCGAAATACACACCTACGCATTCACACCAGACATGATGTGTACTGCTGTGAACAGTGTGGCAAAGAGTTTATAACTCACACAGACTTACAACAACACATGTTTACCCACACTGAGGAGAGGCCTTATCAATGTGACCTGTGTGAGAAGACTTTTAAATCTCCACGTCACCTGAGACGACACCAACAGATCCACACCAGAAAGAGACTCTACAAGTGCAGCTACTGTGAGGTATGTATTTATATTGTTATCTTGTCATTTTAGCCTGACTGTTTGGAACAACTCTGCTCATTAAACTGTGTTAGCATGTTAGCAATTCTACTGCATGGAAAAGCAGCTCTGAGTGATTATTCAGATTTTCCTTTCAGTTATGATTTTAGTATTACTGTAGTATTATGGTGGTAGTATTGTAGTTATTGCAGCCCAGTAAACTGAGTGTGTTAACTGAAACAGTCAAATGTAGTTGGACGTCTGCAGAGATGCTCTTTATTTCAGGCGACGTTCAGGATACAAATGTTGAAGGACTGACTTACACTGTCTTTGTGTCTTTGTTTAGAAGCAGAGCGACACAGATGGATCCAGTTCTCAACCCTGTCATCACTGTGGTGGTGGGAAAGACTTTCATTGTGACCTCTGTGGAAAAACTTTCAGTCAGCAAATTACCCTAAAAGTACATCAACGTAGACACACTGGAGACAAACTGAAATACTGCAAAGAATGTGGGAGAAGCTTCACCACACCAAGTGAGTTAAAACAACATGAACTGATTCACAGTGGGGTTAAAAAGCACCTCTGTGATCAGTGTGGGTCATCCTTCACCACTGCAAGGGACCTTAAATTACACAAACGAGTCCACACAGGAGAGAAACCACACAAGTGCAGACACTGTGAGAGAAGCTTCTCACAGTCAGGTAATCGTAACATTCATGAACGTGCACACATGGAAGGAAACTACAGCTGTGACCAGTGTGACAAGAGCTTCAGGAATCTCAGTTCATACTCTGCACACAAACGATCCCACGTTACTAATAAACTGTTTCACTGTTACCAATGTGCCCAAACATTCACCTCATTGTCTGCTCTGTGCAAACATCAGCGCGATCACTCAGGGCTGAAATCACTCCCATCACTGGATCACAGTGAATCTGAAGACACAGAAAGATCCTCTGGTTTCTGTGTCAGACTCAAAAAGCTTGAGATCAGGCTCCACAGAGTTCAGATAGAATCATTTAAACTTGTGTTGAACTGAACTGGTTGCTGGGCTGAACTTCTACATAATACAGATCTACATGGGATCTTCTTTTCTGTTGTTTTACTGAGTCAGTTTTGTCCTTTTTTCTCTGTCCTGGTTTTGCTCGTCTGTAAATGATTGAAACTCAGTCAAATAGTTCATTGTTCTCCAGCAAAACGTTTTGGAAACTCATGTTTAACCTTTAAAACTCTGACATGTTTTAGCGCACAAGGCTTCATCGGGGAGTTCACTCATGATTGGACCATGAGAACAAAGGTTTTTAGTTCTTTCAAAGAGAGTCTTGGAGATGTTTGATGTTTCTGTTTTTCTGAAACCACCTGAAAGAAAAACTATTTTTCTTGCTTTATGTAGTGTGGAAGTTTTTAATGTTTCTTCATCTGTGATGTTCTTGAATGTGTTCACGTGAAGATGGTACAAATAAACTGTCCTTTCAGCTTTAGCTCCTAATTTATTCATTATTTATGGATGTAGCACAGCAGCCGTCTCTTGATTAACACATGGAGGGCTCGGGATCTGATGGTGTCGTCTCCCTAATTTGCCCACTCAGTAAATCTCACTCATGGCCAAGAAATTGAAATAAACCTTGTTTCCCTGCTGGATAGTGATCCACTGTAACTCTGCTCCTCCTTCCTGTTTAGGATTTCTGTGGCTGAAGTAAAATTCCCTCCATCCATCAGTTATCCCAGCTAACCCAAAGTGAAATAAAGTTTTGCTCGTCTTAAAAAAGCATTACAATAATGGGCATTACCAATGCAAACTGAATGATACAGAAGATGTAAGAAGAGACTTTGATCAGTTAATAAAGCTCATGATCTGGATTCATTGTGGCTGCTACACAGATACTTCTGGGTCACTTCTCTCAGTTAGGAACCTTCCTCACCAAACTGACTGTTGGACCACACCCCTGGTTTCATGAGAAATTGTTTCAGCCATGATTTCTCTTCCTGTATTTCAGAGTAAAGACTGAAGTGTCAAATGGAAGCATGTTTAAAAAACACAATGTGAGAGAGACGTTGAGGTCCTTAGAAGTTACCCTGGGTTTTTCTGTCACCCTGCTAGATGTTACACACCTTGTTATTGGACTGATTTCTACTGCTGGACTACTCCTGCGGAGAGCATTGAGCTGTTATTGAGCTGCACATACTTTACGACCTGCTTAAGTTCGAGGTCACAGCGTCTGTAGAGCAGCTGGAACATAATGAAGTCTACAAGGTTAAAGTTTTCTCTTCAGTTATTGTTCTTTCTGCTGCTTGGTTTGATGGATCTGAGAGCTTTTGTTTTTATTATTGTTATTATAATTATCATTAATATTTTACTCTCTAGAAGCTTTAAAATAGTGTTTGTGTTTGAAAAAATTGATTTAAGAATTGAACAGAAACATCTGTCCTTCTGAAAATCGCCCAAAGGCACGGAGACAAAGTCAAAGGATGCAACCTGTAACTTTCTCTTCCTTCATGTCAGGACCATCATCCATGATTTATATAAAATGCATATAGCAACAGTAGCACTTTAGTTTGGACTTTATGATTTCTGTAACTGGAAAATATTATTTTGTTTAAAGACAGAAGTGACCGCATAGTTGCAACATCAAAGGGAAATATTAATTAATTAGCATCAAGTATATTTGTTGCTTAAGCGTTTGCACTATAACTTAAGTAGGATTATAACTTTTAAGGAAGGAAAGATTTCAGATATTTAGTTCACTGTTTCAGTTATTTTATATGAAATTAAAACATTTACGTTGGTCAAATATGATGCTCTAAATCAAATAAAAGTTTGAAAATAAATGATGTATTTTTAAATGCTGCAACAAATGTTCACAAAAAGTAACTATAATTAAAACCAGTTAAACAAAATCAAATGTTTGAATCATGCTTAACCAAATGCCAGGCTGGAGAGCTGAACCTAAAGTATACGTAGAAAGATTTCAACATCTGAGCAGTTTTTAATGTTTTTATCACATATAAATGTCACAGCAGTGGGTCCTGGCCCAATGCTTTGTGTTTTTGGTTTTCTTTGACTCTTGTTTTTCTTGGTTTTTGTTCTTCTTATTTATCAGGCTCTCAGTAATCTTAGTTCTCCCTCCCTCAGTGTTCATTTCAGCCTGTGTTTAGTTTCTGTTCCCGTGTCCCACGTTTCATCGTTTCATGTCGAGTCAGCCCTGTCTCTCTGTTTCCTGTGTCTCCCCAGTCAGCCCCGCCTCCCTCGGGCACTCATGTGTGATACAGAGTAATAAACCTGACTACATTTGCTGCACTCTCTTTATTACCTGTTACCGTATTTTCACGACCATAAGGCGCACTGTGCTAAAAGGCGCAGTCTCAGTTATGTGTGCCCTTACTGTATTTAACACACACATAAGGCGCACTGGATTATAGGGCGCATACAAGTACCGTATGCGTATTTAAAAATAAAGCAGGAGCAAAACTGAGTTTGGTACTCACATTTTTATCATCAATCAAACCCATCGAAGTCCTCATCCTCTGTGTCTGAATTGAACTGCTGCGCTAAATCTCCATCAAACATGCCAGGTTCACTTTCTTCACTGTCAGAGTCACTTTCTGTGCCGTGCGGCTCCTCGGAAACGATGCCGGCTTTTGCGAAAGCTCGAACAACAGTGCCAGCAGACATGTTAGCCCAAGCATCTACAATCCATTGGCAAATTGTGGCGTAACTCGCCCGGCGCTGCCTTCCACTCTTGGTGAAACTGTGGTCTCCATCGGTCATCCATCGCTCCCAGGCCGCTCGCAGCCTTACTTTGAACGGGCGGTTCACACCGATGTCCAGCGGTTGGAATTCCTTTGTCAGGCCTCCTCCCGGAATGACAGCAAGCTCACAGTTCATTTGTTTCACTAGTTTTTTCACATCGGCTGTGAGATGGGCACGCATAGAGTCACAGATCAACAGCGATGGTGATGCGTGGAAAAAACCACCTGGTCTCCTTACATACACCTCCCTCAGCCAGTCTTTCATCATTTCCTCATCCATCCAGCCCTTTTCATTTGCCTTAATGATGATTTCTGCTGGAAACTTCTCTTTAGGCAAAGTCTTTCTCTTAAAAATCACCATAGGCGGCAGTTTCTGTCCATTAGCATGGCAGCCAAGCACAACAGTAAAAGAAGACTTTTCATACCCCGTTGTGCGTATCGCTACCGTGCTGCTCCCCTTCTTCTCCACAGTGTGACTCACCGGGATGTCAAAAGTGAGCGGGACCTCGTCCATGTTCGTGATGTGGCTGGGCTGGATGTTTTTGTCGCCGATGTGTTTGCTGCAGTAGGAGCGGAAGATGGCCAGCTTTTCCTTATACCGTAATCCGCTGGAAGTTGCTGCGCTACCGTAGTCCTGGTCCGGATGGAAAAATGGCACCGTTTCATAAAACGAAAGCACCAAGACGGACCTCCTTGGAAATGTTCAATGTTCATCTCTTCAGCTAGTGAAACTGCTTTTAGCCGAATGGTGACCGTCGAAACGCTTCTCCCGCTCGCTCTTTGCTCGATGATCCACCGCTCGAGTCTTTCCTCCAACTCGAGCCACCTCGCCTTATGTCCGCGGAAACTCAGCTGCGTTTTCTTGACCTGCCGGAGCTTGTTTTCCAGCTTCCTCCATTTGCGAACCATCGATTCGTTAATCTTAAATTCTCTCGCCGCTGCTCGATTTCCATGTTCCTCCGCGTAGCTGATGGCCTTCAGTTTAAACTGTGCTTCGTAAGCGTGTCTCTTTGCCATTTTCAGGGTTGTTAAAACAACGATGTCCTGCATAATGCACATACCTGTTCTTTTATACAGGTATGTGCGATTGTCCCGGTATATACGATCAACGCCCACACTTCACCCTTTAACGTTCTCATGGTGTTCTCTACTACGTCCTCCTTACAACACACAGGGCGCACCGCGCTATAGGGCGCGCCGCACTTTTTGAAGAAAATCTAAGACTTTTAAGTGCGCCTTATGGTCGTGAAAATACGGTACTTTAAAATTCATACACTAATTATGTCTGCCCATCTCTCTAATGTGAAGGTCAAAGGTCAACATCCCAGTGACATAAGAATAATCCCAAAGGGGCAAAGGCAGCGGTTAATTTAGCACATTTAGCATTAAGGGTACAGCAAGGATATACTTTTACTTATTGTGGCAGGGGTGTGGTCTCTGGCCTGCTGCAGTGGAGGCTGGTGGCGGGACGTTGGACGGCACAGGTGAGGGTGATGGAGCTCATGACTCTCCCCTTTATAGTGACGGAGGAGACTGGCGTGGGGGAAGCGTGTAGTGGAGGAAGCCGAGGAGAGAGCTGGTTTCTGGCTACAAAGAAACCAGAAAAGATTGCTCGTGGTCAAATGTCAAAGGAGCTTGCAAAGAAAAGCGTCTGGACTTCTTTAAGTTACTTGAAGACGTTTCACCTCTCATCCGAGAAGCTTCTTCAGTTCTAAGGTCAAATGGTGGAGAGTCCCAGATATAAACCTAGTGGGAGTGACCCCCCACAGAGGGACATATGTGCATGTATGCAGGCAAAGACCTGCAGTTAAAAAAAAGCGCCCCTCGACAGCCAAACCCATCTGTTCTCTAATTGGATTGTTACATTGTTGATTGACATGACATTGACCAATCAGATGAAAGGAAGAAAAATAGGGTCAAAATCCGTACTTGTAACTTGCAGGGGTTTTTTTTCTAAGTCCACACACAAATCTTTTATACACATACAAATCTTTTTTACAAGTACAAAATATTTATGACCACATTTTGAGCCCATACGAGAACAACTGAGATCATTTGTCCACAACACGAGGTTAGTTATTAATATACCGTATTTTCACGACCATAAGACGCACTGTGCTAAAAGGCGCAGTCTCAGTTATGTGTGCCCTTACTGTATTTAACACACACATAAGGCGCACTGGACCATAGGGCGCATACAAGTACCGTATGAGTATTTAAAAATAAAGCGGGAGCAAACCTGAGTTCGGTACCTTAGTCACATTTCTATTGCCGGTAATCGTCATCATCAACAACACACAAGCATACAAGTGTGCGTATTTAAAACTAAAGCAGGAGCAAAACAAAGTTTGGTACTCACATTTTTATCATCAAACCCATCGAAGTCCTCATCCTCTGTGTCTGAATTGAACAGCTAAATCTCCATCAAACATGCCAGGTTCACTTTCTTCACTGTCAGAGTCACTTTCCGTGCCGTGCGGCTCCTCAGAAATGATGCCGGCTTTTGCGAAAGCTCGAACAACAGTGCCAGCAGACATGTTAGCCCAAGCATCTACAATCCATTGGCAAATTGTGGCGTAACTCTCCCGGCGCTGCCTTCCACTCTTGGTGAAACTGTGGTCTCCATCGGTCATCCATCGCTGGATGTGTTTGTCGCCGATGTGTTTGCTGCAGTAGGAGCGGAAGATGGCCAGCTTTTCCTTATAATCCGCTGGAAGTTGCTGCGCTACCGTAGTCCTGGTCCGGATGGAAAAATGGCACCGTTTCATAAAAAGTGAAAGTGAAACTGCTTTTAGCCGAATGGTGACCGTCGAAACGCTTCTCCCGCTCGTTCTTTGCTCGATGATCGCTGTCAGGGGTTTAGACATCTGTTCACAAGTAAGAGAAATAAGACACTGCAGACCGACTCAGAGTTTAAGAACGTGTACACGGGTGAATGCCTCTGAGAAGACAGACACAACGAGTACAGGCTGCTTGCTTTATTTATAGTTCAAAATGGATTACATAGCACTTCCTCTTTTAATGGAAAGGGGAGAGCTCAGGCATTGTCTTAGCTATCTAACCTCTGCACACAAACTGAAAAATAACGACACAGCAGTATTCATGCTTATCTGACATCACAGACACTGAAGTAAAGAATGCATGTATATCCTGTCTTGTCAAACATCTCAAACACTGAAGTAAGGAATGCATTGTGTTTTGTTTAACAATAGGCTTGGTTATGTGAAAATATATGAACACTAGAAAATAAAACACACTTGATTATATTGTATTTCATAAAAATCCTCTATCATTCCCTCCTGTTGTTAATATTTTTCACAGATTTAATCAATGCATAGTCACTTGTTAGTCACATTTTCAACTTGCATGTCATTTGGTGAAAACATACATGATCATCAGTTAAAATTCATCTTCTTCAAGTTCAATCTCTGCTTGTGGTTCGTATTGGGGTAGGGAGACATATGCTAGTAGTTTTGTGGTGAACATATTGTTTACCATTCTGTGGACACAGGGCAATATGCATGTTGAGAATAAGCAAAGGAGTATGAGCAGTACTCCAACGAGTACTAGTCCTTTCATGAGCAACGTCTTCCATGACCCACTAAGAAGCCATGTGAGCCAGTCCTCTTCACCAGTGATGTAGTCCTGTCGTTGAGCTTGACTCAGTTGTCGCAGCACGTCCAGTGCGTCAGTCATATTGTTGGAGTGCACATTATCAGGAATGTATGTGCAGCAAGTCGTGTTGAAGAGCACACATAAGCCTCCTTTCTCGGCTAGTATCACGTCCAATGCGACTCGGTGTTGCATTATTGTGATGCGCACTGCATCGATTTCTTCATTCTGAGCCTTGTTGATCTTTGTTGAAGCATTCAGAAACAGTCCAAAACGGTAGTCGAGTGTCTCTATCCTGAGCATGTTTTTGGCATTTCCTGCCCACGGGAATAGAGAAAGCATTACTTTTTGTCCTTTGGTCCATGTTTGAATTCGTCTGGTACGTCAGTTCCCCAGATTGAGTCGTGAGGTTGCACGTCTCTAGTGCTCCTCTTGCGTCTCGTCTGATGTGGTTCATCAAGCCTCGGGGCCTCCAGGATCCTCGCCGGGATCTTCTGCAAAGGAAGCAAAACACCTTTTCCTGCACCTCCCTAACTTATCCTATTTGGGACTCTTTAATCAAAAGCATGATCGTAATTATGTTCTTAACTTATTGACTTGTATTTATATATATTCTTCAACGTTACTCATCCCTTTAAAACTCTTTAAGCGCTGGTTTCCCGTCCGGTTGCTCGCTATCATCAACATCCTGTACACGAATTGTCGCTGCTGCAAGTGCCTCTACTCTAATCTTAAGTCACCTTTTTAACCAGAAAATCATTATAAGCGCCTATTCTACTAAAAGATCCAAAAGAAAACAACCTCTTTAATCCTTTAACCTTAACATAAAAATAACAGTTTCAGTTTTACCATATCCAAATGATCAACAAACCCCCAAACATAATCACGCATAATAAGAACCAAAAAAGTCCTAAAATGATCCTAAATTATTAAACAATTAAATTATTAAACCCTAAATTCCCCCTTTTATTTTGACACATGAAATGTGTCACAATACTATACAAAACTCAAAATGCTTAGTTTTTCCCCACTCATGATCCAATCTATGTCATAAAAATAAACTTGAAACAGAACAATTATCAGTCATGTGTTTCTCCAATTAATGGTAACATGAGTTACATCAAAAATGTTTCCCCTTTAACATTTGGCATTCTCCCAACAATATACTATAATCCCATAATCTAACCCCAGTCTACAAAACAGAAATTTTCTCTGGTAAAAGCCAATTGTTTGTCCACATTTATGCATCCTCACTCACCCAGCCACACATTCACTCACATGCAGTCACACCATATATTTGCTAATAGTGGAGCTTCCCGCACGATCAGATTCTCCACCCTCAGCAAAATGAGCTCATTCATTTTTTTTTATTTTCCATAGGAAAATATTTCTTTATGCTTTTGGACTGGATTGACTCGCATAAAATCCTACAATTTTGGACAGGGACTTACGACCTGATCAGTCCCCACAGGTAGCTTTCTCCTCAGCCAATTGTAATCTGGAAAGCCCCCCTTTTATTTGCTCTCCCCGAGAATTTGTCAGCGCTGTTGCAGGCCTTCTTAGAACAGAAATGAGAAAAAATAGAGCTGATTATTAGCTCACAAAACACAAAACAAAATCACCTGACAGGTTTCCTTTAAGTGCACTGTTACAAACTAATGGGCCCAATCCTAGACATGTCCATGTTTCCTAAAACTCCCTCTATTAAAACAAAAACAACAACAACCCAAACCTTACTGACAGAATCAACCCATCACCACAACAACCTTAAACACACAAGTTTTGCCACCACATAATCTCACCCCCTCAATACACCGAAAGTCTCATTAAAACCACACAATTTGCACACAAAAATCACCCCCTTTAACATACTTAAATTCAGCATAAAACCCCTTTACGACAACATATAATCACTAAACTATAAATTTCCTACCCAACTCTGCACTTCTCTTGTCTGCTATGCTTCCTCTTCTGAAAGCCTCAGTCACACACACACACAGGAAGCTCCTCCGTCACCACTCACTTCAGCTAATTTGCATACTGAGTCATCTCTCAATGAGTTGCTGTAACAACAGAAACATATGTTTAAACATTACCACCTTATTAAATTATTTTATTTCTTTCTACAGTGATCACTACTGTTGATCACTTAGTCCCAGAGCACTCCTAAGTCACTCTTTTAAAACTACTTTAATCACTTTTTGTTTTCATAACTCACTTTGTCATATAGCTTCTTTGAGTTCCTCAATTTCAAACTCAAATGTATTTTATGTTTGTGTATGTGAATTTGCATATGTTGCTTTTCCAGTGTGTCAGACTCCTTCATAATTTTGCCTTTAAACAGTCAATTTTCTCCTTCCCAAATTTACTAACCCAAATTTTGATTTCCCACCTTGAATAACAGCATTCCTTGTCCTCAGCCAGAAGTTAGGGCTCCACTTGCCACTTTCCACCTCCGCCTTAGCCCAGCGGCTTTACCCTTGAGGTCCCGTCTTCTTCACTTCATCTCACCCGTGAGTCTGAGCTCACAGGGACTGAGTGAGGCCGAGTAATCGTGACTGTGCCTGCCTTAGGTTGTCCCAGGGTTTCGAGGTGGGATCTTACCCGTCATGGGCTATCCAGCCTTCCATACTCGCCTGATACGGGGGCCAAGTGGGCAGGGGAGGGAACACACTGGCTCTGGAAATTAAAGGAGTGTAAGCTGCTTCCTTCATTGCATCTTATATTAAACTATCCCACTTCTGATTCTTTCCTAGAATAATTTCACATATGGCACTTTGTGTATGTGTGTTTTCTATTCATTAATGTAATTGTCAGTTATTTTTTCTCTTCATTTTACTTTTTTATCTGTTTGTTTGTGACGTTCTACTTTAGTTCTACTAAACCTTGATGTAAAAACAATACACCCTCTTTTGACGCACACACTCTGCAGTTTGCCTACGCACGCACTTCTCTCTCAGACTTCCTCTTTTCACACACCGCCTTGCACTCACCCTACTATCAACTTTCATAGTGTTATTATTATTTATTATTTTGTACCCGTCACACCCAATCCCTCAAGTATCGGCACAAATTTGTTTCCAAACCAACAAAATAATCAAAAAACAAAAACATACATGAGTCAGGACACAAAAAGACAAAGAAAAATGTTGCCAGAAACAAAGCAGAAGTGTGAGGGGAAACTGAGCTCACAGACAGCTGCATGTGTTGGCTTTTAATAGCATGCAGCCTCTGCTATAAAAAACCAATAAATAAAAAATAAAAGAAAATGTGTAACATGCTCATCAACTTAGCGGTGTCCACACATTTAATTCAGCTTCATAATCCTGTAGGTTTAGTTATTATCTACAGGGTTTGGCTTATTAGTTGTTATTATAGATGTGCTCTGTATCTCAGTAATATTTATCTAGGATAAATGACAGGTTTTCAAGCAGGTTAAGTGCCTCTATGCACCTAATTGGTTTAGATATTGCCTTTATTTTCTTCATCTCATATGCCATTATACTGAGTTTGAGCAAACCTTAAGCTTGGTGCAGACTACTTCATAACAATTGTCCATCTCACATCATACTGACTAGGATACTTCTTGTCAATATTAATTTTATATCATTATTAATATCATCATCTTTTTCTCTCTATATAGTAACAATAGTATATTACAATATTTTACTAGTGTATATCACTATACTACTACTGAGACAATTTAATAGTTAGGATCATCTTACTCAGCAAACAGATAATTTATAGTTCATCCAATCTGTACAATTTGCTTCATCTCTGAACAGGTTTGTGCCTACTTTTAGACTGGTCTTCTGTTTGCCTCATCTCAGATCCAACCTTCAGTCACATGCATTCTCTCTGTTGCATGTCGAACCAAGTAGTTTATTATTATATTTTATTTTGTATCCATCAAGGACGTGAATGAGCTGCAGTCTCACCCACCTCCAGGATGGAAACATTTATCTTTTCACACACTTTTCTTGGCTGTACAATGATACAGCCTTAATCTACCTTATGCATCTCTCTTTTTTTTTTATTTTTATTTTTTTTTAGAAAAGGTCTTCATCCAAATCACCATCAGGGTGTATACCTCACCCCTGACGTCGTTGCCCACCTCTCAATTTTAAATACACTTAGTCATTGAGGGCTAGCAGGAGGGACTATGCGCTTACCTGCTGCTCCTTGGCAGGTAGCTCCATGCCCTCCTGGGTTTTAAATGCACCTTAGAACACATATGCATCAACACTACAATGAGCGGGTGGAGGGAGGTTTGGAGTCTTCTCCCACCCCCATTCTCTGCGGCCTGCTGGAGCGGGAGGGCTAGTAGGAGGAGTTGGCCGTCCGACTGCGGTCTGGGGTGTGGGGCCTCCCTGCTGCTGCGGAGTCGGGGCGGTCTGCCTCTCCCCACCGCAGGGAAAAGGGTAACACCACCTGGGTCTGGGTGCAATTCCCCCCTCCAGGGGCAAGGGTACCTAGACCCGGTTTGTAGAGTACGCTTGGGGAGTGTGATTGTGTGTACAGCGTCTCTTTATGTCTGTCTCCACGTTGGTTGAGTGTGGAGTGAGTGCATATGAGAGCATGAGGGTGGGAATGGATGTTTGTGTCTGTGTGTGCCTGTATGTCTGTGTCTATATGTCAGGTTGGGTATCAGACGCCACCTCTCTGGGGACACCTCAGGCCCTCCAAGGTTTGGAGGCCTATCTCCACCCACCACCACTTCCCCTGCCGGTGGCGGACTCCCTCAGGTGTCGGTGTGTTGGTGGTTCTTTGTGTCTGGGGGTGGGCGTCCGGGTACACACCGGCTCACTCCTTGGCGGCCGCTTGTCGGGGCCTGGGGCCTGGGGCTCGCTCGGGCCCCTTTGGAGGTGGGGTGCCCCCGGCCTCTCGGCCTGGGGCTCGGTCACTCAGGCACAGCTGGGGGCCGGCGGAGCTCACGGGCGCGTCACTGCAACTCCCCCTGACTTCTGCTCCGCGGCTGCTGGGCGAGCCCTCATCTGGGACTCTCCTCAGCTCTTACTGGAACAGTGGCGCGGCTGCCCCTCTGTTGGTCTTCCATGGTCTCTTGTGTTCTGGGGGCCTCTGGATGTCTGGAGTTTTGATCTCCTCCATACCTGCTTCACACCCTGGAGGACGGGGCTGTGGCCCCCCCACACTCCCTAGCAGATCATTACATGGAGAAACCTTTGGAATGCAAGCATGCTGATCCACACAGGTATGCACACATGTGTATTCACAGACGCGGACTAAAGCTTTCTTGGCTGCTGCCTCAAAGCACACTGTGCGCTGTCTATCTTGCGTGCTGCACAATATCGTTTATTATTTAGTAAATATTGATATCTATGACTAGCTAGTTTATTGTGATGGTGCTTTGTTTTCTCTATTATTATGTTGCTCTTTGTTGTTTGCTGTCTCCTCTGTTTGTTTTTTTTGTTTGTTTGTTTTTTTTTTCTCCATACAGGTGACCCAGGAGTTCTTTTTTTTTTTTTCTCTCTCTTCCCCCCCCCTTCTCACCGTCTCTTCTCCCCTTTGGTTTTCTTTCTTTCTCTCCCCCTCTTTCTCTCATTCATTCCCCCTGTCCTATTTATTAAAAAAAAAAAAAAAAAAAAAAAGACAAAGGATGAACTGAAGCTCTGCCATCACGTAATGTCGCATACTGCTGTTTCTGATGTCATTTAAAAAAGAAAAAAAAAAAAAAAGAAAAAAAAGAAAGAAAAGGTCTTCATATGAATGATTTCCTTTTATTTATTTCATACAATCTGGGCATGATGGGTCATAAATGCACTGATTTTTGCAGCCACGGCCACTATCTCTATGTGACATAAAAAGGGGATCGGTTAGATGCTGTTTTGTCACATGTCCTGAGGCTGATTTCACAATTATAGTGTTTTTTGAAAATGTTACATTTGGGACTTCTACAGTTAAAACAGTTTTACAAGCTCCTGTGTCTCAAAACATTTTTTTTTAACGGCACACCTTTCACATATACTACAACTGTTGGTTTGGCTTCTGACCCTAGCAGCAGTTGTTCTATATTGTAAACTTCCGCTTCATCTGTTTCACTTCCTTCCTCTCCACGTCTTCTACGTCTGTCATCATCACTTTGAAAAGATGCCATTCTGCTAGACGTTTTGCTTTTTTCTTCTGACTTTTTTCCACATATAGCTCTTTTTGCAAAGCGGTTTTTAAAGCATTTATTAAATCAGGGGTGCATTTGCCTTGCCAAGCTGGACAATATATTTTATTTTGTATTTCTCCACCTTTTTGCACTGACTATTCCTGCATTTGAACAGTTTTTTTCTAACCACTCTTCATCTGCTGTTAATTTTACTTTAGTTTTAGAGTTACCCATTTTAAACTAATTACGTCAGAACTGTGACACCTTCTCTGGCACAAAGGAGCGGGCAGGTGATCAATAACAGCCTTCTACTTTCTCACTATTTGAGAAAGCGGTTATTGATTTTACGTGATGACGCACAACCTTAGTTTCCCACTCCAGCCAGTTCGTGAGTGTACACAGGAAAACAGCTTGAGAAGGGTTCGACCGCGTATTGGGTCGTAAATGACAACTCACTTCTCTTTGTTAACACAAACAGAGCGCGCTTTTATAATTTTTATTGAGACTTTCCGTATTTTTATTGTGCAACCTTCTAACTGTTCCGTTGCAGCCACTCCCAGAGCGACCGGAACTCGTTCCGTTACAGCTGCTTTCCCAAAGCAACCGGAACTTTTAATAGCGATTTCTAGAATTTCGCTCTTGCCTGTTGTCTCTTAAATCCCTTCTGGATTGAGATCTGTCGGCGCTAACCAGGTTTACACACTATTTTAAAGGAAAATCTCAATATCAACGTATTTTAGCGCTAGATGGAATGCAGTGTTTCATATTCACCTTACTGTGGCGCTGCGTTTTGGATCCGGCACATCTGGTCCTGGCGTCGTGGGGCCTCGCTGACCAGAGATCGAATTCACGCTCCCGGATTTTCCTTTTTACTGTGCACAGATTTTTTCCAGCGCAGGCAACACGACGTCAGAATCCGATGAAAACCGTCTGTGGACAACTAGACGTTAAAAATAACAGTTAGTTATCCGGCTACGAAGGACCAATTAAATGTCAGGGGTTTAGACATCTGTTCACAAGTAAGAGAAATAAGACACTGCAGACCGACTCAGAGTTTAAGAACGTGTACACGGGTGAATGCCTCTGAGAAGACAGACACAACGAGTACAGGCTGCTTGCTTTATTTATAGTTCAAAATGGATTACATAGCACTTCCTCTTTTAACGGAAAGGGGAGAGCTCAGGCATTGTCTTAGCTATCTAACCTCTGCACACAAACTGAAAAATAACGACACAGCAGTATTCATGCTTATCTGACATCACAGACACTGAAGTAAAGAATGCATGTATATCCTGTCTTGTCAAACATCTCAAACACTGAAGTAAGGAATGCATTGTGTTTTGTTTAACAATAGGCTTGGTTATGTGAAAATATATGAACACTAGAAAATAAAACACACTTGATTATATTGTATTTCATAAAAATCCTCTATCAATCGCCTTATGTCCGCGGAAACTCAGCTGCGTATTCTTGACCTGTCGGAGCTTGTTTTCCAGCTTCCTCCACTTGCGAACCATCGATTCATTAAATTAACCTTAAATTCTCTCGCCGCTGCTCGATTTCCATGTTCCTCCGCGTAGCTGATGGCCTTCAGTTTAAACTGTGCTTCGTAAGCGTGTCTCTTTGCCATTTTCAGGGTTGTTAAAACAACGATGTCCTGCATAACGCACATACCTGTTCTTTTATACACGTATGTGCGATTGTCCCGGTATATACGATCAACGCCCACACTTCACCCTTTAACGTTCTCATGGTGTTCTCTACTACGTCCTCCTTACAACACATAGGGGGCACTGCGCTATAGGGCGCGCCGTACTTTTTGAAGAAAATCTAAGACTTTTAAGTGCGCCTTATGGTCGTGAAAATACGGTACTGCAACAACATGGCAACAGAGCAGCTGCAGAGAATTCAACATTAATGAATCGATGTCCACAACCTGCTGCACAACCTGCAGCAGGTTGTGGCCTGATGTGTTTTTAAGAGTTTTACTTTCAGGAGGAGAAGATTTAAACGAGTCACACAAATGTGAACTACAAAGTCTGTGACACACAATTTATGCAAACTGCAGTAAATCTGACCTGAAGAAATCCAGTCTTCTGCCTGTTGTGGTTGTGACAGCTGCTCGTAGGAGAGTTTGTTTGTAGGAGGTGGAGATGTTCTCAGATCAAGTGCGTAATCGTCTCTTTGTGTAGACGCTAAAAGCTGTGAGCCAAAACTCTCTGCTCTGAAACTCTTCACTCAGTCCTCACGCTGAGAGTTTAGAGGCTGAACTTCTTGTTCCTCCATAACACTTTTCATGAAACAGCAGAAATGAGCTTGTGTTTCTCAGCAGTGCGCACACAGAGAACCGATCCTCTCTGCTCAGTCTGAACAAATCAAAGTGAAACGTCAGTGAAAACACAGCTGCTGATCAAACTGTGTCAGATTAATGCCTCAATGTTTCACTGTGAGGTTAAAAAATACATTAAAATGATTTAAAGAAGTAGGAGGCAGATTTTCACAATAAGAGCACTTTGTTTTTAATATAGCTGTCGAAATTAACGCGTTAATTGCGATAATTAAATTTTGGAATGAATTACGTTAGAATATTTAACTATTTAGCGCAACACGCAGATAAAAAAAAAAAAAAGTCGCTCCCATAATTCCACTTGATTTGTTTACCGCGCCACTGAAAATGGAGAAGCAGGAACAGGATGGCCTTCTGGATGGGGAATTCAAATACAAGAAGAACATAGATGGGACAATAAACAAACGCGTTGTAATTTGCACTCACTGTAGTAAAGAGTTTCAATTTCACCGTTCAAATTCGACCTTAAAATACCACCTTAATGCCAAACACGCGTTTGTCGGGGCAGCAGTTTCACCCGGCCTGCGTCAGACCACTCTTAGTGAACGCAGGCCACTCGGTAAGTCTTCTTTGGACAAACTGACCGACAATATAGCCAAATGGATAGCAAAGGACTGTAGACCACTAAGCATTGTGGAGGACAAGGGCTTTGCGGATGTTTTAAAGGTTGCATCTCAGGACGCGTCCTACAAGCCCCCAGCGAGAAGCACAATAACAATTCGAATCCACGAACTGTATGAAACGGAGAAAAAGAAAAAAGAAGAGGCTTTAGTTCACACAGAATGCGTGGCTCTGACAGGAGACCACTGGACATCATTGAGTAATAACAATTACCTGGGAGTTACTGCGCATTTAATCACTGAAGCCTGGGGTCTGACATCCTTTGCGCTGACTATAATGAAAACGGAAGAGCGGCACTTTGCGGAGGCTTGTGCAGAGCAGTTCCAGACTGTTGCTCGCAGGTGGAGAATTGAGGAGAAGGTGACAACAGTAGGCACGGACAGTGCGCGCAATATGATCGCCGCGGCTCGCATCATGCCATTCAATCACATGCCGTGTACCGCGCACATTCTACAGAGATGCATCACAGTGAGTCTCGCAGACAGTGGCTTTGTCACTGCGCTGGCCAAATGCCGCAAAATTGTTGGCCATTTTAAGCACAGCCCAGCAAACACAGCAGAGCTGAACGCAGAGCAGGTGTCACTGGGGCGCAAGCAGGAGCCGTTGGCCCAGGACGTGCCTACGCGCTGGAACTCCACGCTGGAGATGGTGAAGCGCTTGATCCGCAACCAAACTGCAGTAACCGCGACTCTGGATAAACAAAAGCATAAACTTGTCCTCCTGACGCCTCCAGAGTGGGACAAACTCCAGAGACTGGAGACACTTCTAGAGCCCTGCAGGTGAGCCTGTCATTGTGACCATAATTGTAGGTTTAGATTAAATGTATCAAACATACATCTTAAATCAGTTTTGTTATTATGAAAATGTCTTAATACCTAGTAATAAAAAGCTTTTTTAAATTTGCTGTCTTATCTGTGTGTGTGTGTGTGTGTGTGTGTGTGTGTGTGTGTGTGCGTGTGTGTGTGTGTGTGTGTGTGTGTGTGTGTGTGTGTGTGTGTGTGTATTCCACTGCAGATATGTGACTGAACTGCTGGGAGGAGAGGCCTACGTCTCCTGCTCTGTAGTTCTACCAGCCTTCTGCCACCTGCGCCGTGTCATGGAAGTAACTGATGAGGACCCTGCATATGTGGTGAGGTTTAAAGAGAAGTTTAAGGAAGACCTTGCTTCCCGCCAGGAACATACCAACTATGCATGGCTCCAGATCGCAACTGCACTGGACCCACGTTTTAAAGACCTACGCAGTGTGCCCAAGACTGACAGAGAAGCAGTGTGGACCACACTGGCAGGCATGCTGCATGAAGACTCTCCTAGAAGATCACACACTGCAGAAGAAGGTCCAGCCAAGAAGAGGCTGAGCCTGCTGCAGATGGACTCTGACTCTGAGTCAGAGGAGGAGGTACAGCAGGACAGAGCCATACAGCGCTACAGAGCAGAGCCCTGCACTGCCTTAGAGGACTGTCCCTTACAGTGGTGGGCAGCTCATGCAGGAGCCCACAGCCAGCTGGCCCGCCTTGCTCGCAGATATCTGGCCACTCCTGCCTCCACAGTGCCCTGTGAGAGGCTGTTCTCTGTAGCAGGGCACATTGTGAACAAGAAGAGGTCTGCTCTGCACTCAGAGAACGTGGACAAGTTGGTTTGTCTCAGCAACTGGCTGAAGGATGAGTAGACCAGAGGACCGTGTGTTTAGAGCTTGTTCTATGGTTGAATGTGATTTAAACAATACTTTTCACTGTTGTTCATATTTTTTTGCACTAATCTACCTTACCCAAAAGGATGATTGGAGATTTTTTCTATTTTGCCTGTTGAATTAGGCCTATGTTCTGTGAACTTGAAGATGTATATGGATAAAACAATGTGCTAGATTTAAACGGGTGGAAAACATTCAGTAAAAATCCCTCACAATTATTTGAAGCCCTGTTCTGCTTGTACTGCTTGTACTCACAATTAATAATAAATAAAACAAACAAGTGTGTTAAAAACCACTATCTGTCCCGATTTTTACACATATATACACATATACACATATATTTCGAGTTGCGATTAATCAATTTTTAGGCTGTGATTAATTCGCTTCCAGCACAACACCCAGCCTACGTCAGACCACGCTGAGTGAACGCAGGCCACTCAGCGTGGTCTTAGCATTAAATAACACTAACAAGTGTGTAAAAATCTGCTATCTGTCCGTATGTTTGCACACATTTTGGTCATATTTCGAGTTGCAATTAATCATGATTAATTAATTTTTAGGCTGTGATTAATCTGATTAAAAATTTTAATCATTTGACAGCCCTAGTTTTTAATTCAGTTAATGTCAAACTGTCATCAACACCTCTGTGTTGTCTCTGAGCAGATTCAGGCATTACTCAAATAATAAAGGCTTTCTTTCACTATTATACTTTTCATTAGTCTCCAGGTTGATGATTATAAACAGAATTATTAAAGTTTTTATCATTTCAGGCTGAAAATCAACATGAATTTGGTTCTAATCAAAGAAGCTCCTTTAATGTGTGTCATTAAAATCCTCACACAGACTTAAAAAGGCGACATTAACATTAAAATAAATGAAAGAAGCTTCAGCTGAGAGCTTCATGCAGTCATCATCAGCAGCTCATAGCAGTCACAGCTCTTTATTACGCAGCTTTGCAGGAATTAAAGTGGCTGAAGTGTCAGAGTTTGTGTGAGAAGCTGCTTCATGGACAGCTGTACACACGTCTTTATTATTTCTTCATAAATCAAACACACAGGTTTGTCTGCAGATGATTTAAAGTGTGTCGTTGTGCAGTTAAAGCTGTTTGTGTGACGCCCTGACCTCCTGGGAATGAAACAGCCAATCAGATCCATCAGAGAGAGAGCAGGAAGTGTTGTGTGTTTGTGACAGAACAAGGAAACAGTGATGATGATGAACATAAAGGTCCTCTGATGTTTCCTGTTACAGTAACGCTTGTTCATCTGTTGCTCTCCTACACTTTCCTATAAATAAAGGAGAAAAAGTCCGTTTAGTTTCATTTCCTACAGCTCAGAGTTACACTTCACATTCCTGCTGTCACATCAAAAAGCTTCACTTTGGTCCAACATCTACATGTTAACATGAAGCACAGACAGACTCAGAACATCTGGAACATCTGCACTTTGACCCAAACTGTTATAGCAGGATATTTTCTGCATATTTCTTATGTTGGACCTGTTTGAACTGTAAACGACCTGTAATCATCTGTAAATGGTGTGAGACACACTGAGGCCACCTACAGGGCAGCTGGGGAACAGCAGGGATCTTAAATCATACGAGACGTTAGTGAGAAGTTAGAACAAACGGACTTAAGATGGCTCGAAGTGATCAAAGTTGATCTAAAACAGAAGATAAATCCAAAGCAGCATCAGATGAATGTTACCATTTCCAGTTACGGTGCCCTTCATCTAATATGGAAATGTGTTGTTGTTTTTTGCCGTGTTGTTGTTCTTCCTATTGTGTTTAGGCCAGAGATGCTCTTCAAACAGCTGACAGACATGACCACATTACAAGAACATGGTGTGAGTCCGATTTGATATTCCAGTCAACGCTGAGAGACCTTAACCAGGAAGTCAGAGGTCAGCTGATGCTGCGAGCAGGAAGTGAACCAAGGGAAAGGTTCACTCTACTCAATCTCAAAGAAAATATGCTGGTATTTGTTGATGTTGATGGTACAATAAAAATATATAATATAATAAATAATAAAATATCATGTGATGATGAGATGTGTTGTTGGTGTTTGTATTTTCTGTAAATGTCTTTTTTAATGTAAATGCTTTGTTCCAGACGGACAGGGAATCAGTTGCTGTACGATGACATCATCTTGATGTTGACGAGGAGGGCGAGAAAAACTAGTTTTGTCCTGCAGATGGCGATCTTGCACCGTGTTCAGAGAGCCGACACTTTGATGGTGCTGCTCTACTCAGCTTACTTTAGCCTGGGTTGGACTCTATATGAGCAGCTTCCACTCTGGTTTCACTCTTAAACACACTTGTTTGATTTCACTTGTAAAAGTTGAAGAATAAATATTTTATTACAAAATTATTTGTTGATGCATTTTTTTAGGGTCAAATATCTTGTTTGATTTGAGGAATGAACTGTTAGGGTGGAAAAAGTGAATCAGGTTAAAATAGTGGTGCTTTATATCAGTGAAGATGTATAATGTAATTTAAAATGTTGATGATGGGTTGTAGTGGGCTTGTACTTACAAAACTGCCTCATTTTATTGGAACGATCCACAGTTGCATCCATTCACGGATGACATCTGACATCATTTGACATCTGGTCTGAACACGTTTGTACACAAGATGCCTCAGTTCTGGATGTTCCCACAGACTCCTCTGTGCACCTAAAGAAAAGGTCAAGGGTCAGCAGCACATGTAGTTGGGACAAGTCTTCAGTCGCACAAACTACACAATGATTTTCCTCCAATGACGACTTTTCACTTGCAGAAATGGTCCTGTGTGATTTCCAGGCTGTGATATAAAAACTAGTTCCTAATGGCAGCGACTCACTCAGTAAACATGTGTTTCCTTCACCAACCTCACACACAGATCCAATAAGATCAGGAAGTGGGCAGTATAGTACAATATGTGTTATTCTGTGCTGCACTGCCCAAACTAAAGATCTGCTGAAGTGTTGGAAATGATCCAGATGTTTATTTTGGACGATACAGCAGAAGATCAGACATGAAAGTGGAGATAACACAGAAGACCTGCAGCAAAGGTCAGAGGTCAGACTGGGCCCTGGATTCAACAATGAGCCAATGATCATCAAGCAGTGACTAAAGCAGAGCCCTGACGTTCTGACATTCATCACACAGTCAGAACAAATGTCTGCTGATGACTTCATCTCATGAAACGACTGATAGATGTCAGTTCATTGATCAGCTGAGCTGCTGATCTTCATCGTCACAGAAACATTCAGCTTGTTTCAATCAGTAAATAACTCCCACTACTCCCAGTTTGAACTGTTCCCACTCAAAATGCTGTGAGAACAATGATCATTGTAGAACTTCACAAACATCACGTGTTGTTTTCCACATGTAAGATCAGCAAACACACAGAAACTTCCTGTTGCCACACACGGCCTCCAAAATCTCTTCCACGCTTTCTGTCTGAAGTCCACTCTCTGTGTCGGATCCACAGGAAACAACAAGATCTTATTAACATGGTTTTCAATGTGTCTCCTTCCAAAAAGTCCAACCAATGAACAAATGTGTGTATTTGTGGAGGCCGAACAAAAGCATGACACATTTCTCTGTTTCTATAAACTGGAGTCAAACACAAACATGAAGAGTTTCACTGACAGACTCCAAAATGCCCCCACAGTGGATCAAAGGGAAATCCTACAGTGTGGCCAGAGACTCTTAATGGCTCCAACATCAACACATCCACAATGTTGGATCCAGTTCTGCCTCACAGAGTTACTAAGACACACCCTCTGCCAGCATCACAACAGCTCCACCTGCTTCACCTGCCTCCTCAGCATCTGTACACCTGAAGAGAAAAGAAAGGCTCCAACAGCTCAAATCTACAAAGGATTCATGAAGTTTCATCCAACAATAACATGTTTGCCTTCCACAGTGTGCTGTTAGACACCACTGTACCTCTGCCATTTCAAAAAGAGCAGCTTGGGAACATTTTGGCTCCAAACACTTTGTGTTTAAGTTCTTTGTTTTCTTTGTGAAGCCGACAACATCTGGAGCTTTGTGACTCATAGAAACATCATTTTGTTCTTTAGATGACAGCAGATTGGGACTGAATAATCAATCACTATCAAACCAATAAAGACAAACATGCTGATTTTACAGGAACTTTGTTGGAGAAGCTGCAAAGACATGAAACTGGTGGAGATCCCAAACCAGTTGATAGTGCTGGTTATTCCAAATAAAGCTGTTTCCCTTTGAGATGAAATGACTTTGTGTCCTGATATATAATAAAGATGTTGTTGTTTTTGAGCCCCTGTATTAAAAGTAGTTTAAAGTCAGCTTGAGTTTGATGTCTTTATGTCAAAGCTGCTCATGATGTTGAGCTGCTGATGGAATAAAAACAATATAAAAGCATGTAGTCCAGACTTAAATGTAGCCTGTTGTTAGCTGAGGTCCACACACAGTGTTTGACAGTGTAAAGTGTGTGAAAGGGCTGCTGGTGGAGCTCACTAGGATGAGCAGGTGACCACGAGGTGGAGAGCAGCTGGCCTGGCTTTGACCCGGGCCACGCCCCCTTTCTCTCTGCTTTGCTGTCACTTATCTTCACTGCTCTGTCCAATAAAGCTGAAAAAGGCCCCGAATCAAAGAAATCTGCTGCAGCCTCTGAAATGTCTTCTGTTTCCTTCCCGACGGCTTTTTCACCGTCAGCCCATCAGACAGTCCAGCAGCATTTATGATGATGTCATGATGTTGAAGAGGCTGCTACGGTGGCCTCCCATGACCCCCAGCCTCATCACAGCTGAGATGCAGACATTTGAAAACATTCAGCAGACAACTGAATAACAGTCCAACACAACAGTCTGTGTGCAGACACACACTGACCTTTCATATAGTCAAACACAGCTGGTTGAGTCATTTCTCTGTGAGTCTAAAGTGAATCTAGTATTTGAAAGTCCACTTCCTGTATTTGTTGTTGAAGACTTCTTCAGCTTCTTCTCAAGGACATCAGCTGCTTGTTTGGCAGCAGAGGCAGTTAAGAAGCTTCCTGAAAAACACTGAACAGTGAGTTCACTGTGGCATATGACAGATTCAGCTTTCTGTGTGCAAATGTGTCTGTGTCGACCTTTCAAATGCTGTTGAATCCAAAACATCAGCGGCTCCTCGGCTGCTCACTTCATGCACTTCTGTCTGTGTGACAGTCCAATGACATCACAGCTGTTTCCAGCCCCAGTGTCTCAGGACTGGACACCTTTAAACATGTCGAGGATCAAACAGCGTCCAGCTAAACACACATGAAACTATCAGAGCTGACAATCATTCCAATAACATCTAATGGTTCATGTATGTAGACACAGGACTACAAGGAAATGGCTCTCAGCATCTGGCTGTGGGAACACATGAGTCCCTGTTTGTGTTCAGATTGTGTGCATGTTTTAGACGTGTGTCACATGTAGAAACACAACAATCCCACAATGACACACAGATGTGTTTGACACAGCTGTGCAGCTGTAAGTTGTTTCTAATGATTCATTGAAGCTCTTCTAACATTCTGGAGACGATCAGTACATGAATCTGTTCAACACGACAACAATTTGACTTCAGTGTGAACGTTTGCATTAAATAACCTTCTTCATCCAGCTGACAGCATCTTCATCCTATGATGTGAACAGTTCCTCCTGTTGATGACAAACCTCTGACAGGATCTGCTTGAGGAGCTTTTTCATGTGCAGCTCTCTGAGCTCAGGGCTGAGCTGCTGTTTCATCTTTAAGAGCTGCTGCCTCCTCGCCGGACTTGTTCTCCTCTTCTTCTCCTAATGACACCATTTCTGCTTCATATTAAATTCAATAAAGATGCTGACATGTATCTGTAGCAACAACATCATTGAATCTAGAACAACTGGAGCCAAACCAGTGGCTCTGCTGGGATCACTGGTGAGCCAACACTTCCTTGTTGATGCAGATTTCAGGGCTTCCTTTTGCTCCTCCGTTATAACTGTTCTCTCTTCTCAACACATGATGACACAAAGGAATCAGCAGTGACAAAGATGATGCTGAAGAGAAGCACACACTTCACACATATAACAGAGCAGTGCAGTTACACACACCTCTGCTCGACATCAGGCCTCAAACAAAGACACAAAACACTAACTTGACTCTAAACAGAAGAAACGAGCAGCTGTTTCTGTTCTGTGCTTATTTATATTTGACACACATGCTTCTCTTTGTGCAAACACACATCGCACTATAAGGGTAACCTCGCACACAATGATTGGACAGCACAGTGATGATGCTGGGAGATCCTATACGCAGCAACACAGAAACACTGAGAACTTTAAACAATGATGGAAAGTGTTATAAATGACTTGTTGGCCTCTGATCTGTCACAAACAGCTGAAACGTGTCTCTCATGAGTCACATGAAGGTTTTTGACACAAAGGACAAAAAGTAGCTGCAGTCAGTTTGTGTCATTTTTATATTTATTCATCTGGGAGAAAAATCTGAGGGACATTAAAATGTGTTTTCAACAGAGACAAGAACATGAATATAACAGAACAGGTAAATGAACATGTTTCAAGTAAACAGCTGGACTGATCAGGTCCAAACACAGAGTGATAAACTTGTCAAACAGCTGTCATATCTTTATATAGAAGCTCTTTATAAATGCTGCTCACTGCAGTCTGTTTACTAATAATGTCAAAGTGTTAGAAACACAGAAACATCAGAATGGTCTTTGTTCACAGAAACCTGTCTGGGATCCTTTGTTGTTCTTTTGATGCAGAGTTACATTATAAATATAAAGAGTTATTTCAGAGTCTCATCAGTTTTCCTGCATGTCTTTATTTAACACATCAGCAGGGCTGAAGCTCTCATGTTAAACACACACTGATCTATGGACACGTTCATGTGTTTCTAACAGAACCAGGCTGTTATCAGCCTGCACTAACATTATGTCACACACACTGAATGTAACAGTGACAGTTTACATCATCACACAATCAGCTGTGATTGTTTCACTGTCATCAAACAAGTCAACAGGAAGTAGAATCAATAGAAACCAATCATTTACTGACAGCATGTCTGATGGAAATAAGTGCAGATTATGTATGAAGTCTAACTGCACACAGTAACTGTGTTACAATAAGGACTTAACAGCGCCCTCTGCTGGAGTGTTTCAGTACTGCGTTAACTAGAATACACCACCTCCTCCTCACACCACCTGCTACAGCTCTACTCTTCTATGACTACAGTCATCCACAGCACTGATGTGAGGTCACATGGTTCATATGTAAGGAGCACAGCTGACCTCAGGTCAGTTTAATGACTGTGAGCAGCAGCTGTGTTATTGTCACTGTGACAGGGAGACACTCTCAGACACAGCGCTCATGTCAGCTTGTTCTCATGCAGGAGGATCAGGAGCTCCATGTTTGTCTTTCTGTTTGAATCATGATGTGTTTGTGCCATCAGAGTCTGTCATGAGTACTCAGGGTTTCACAGCAGCTCTTCTGGATGCTGACGAGGACTCCAACCTCATGTTTCACCTCTCTGAGCTTCTGATGTCTGTGAACACTCGTGTTTCTTCTCTGGGCTCATCTGGACAAAAACACCTTTCTGTGTTTGGCTGCAGCCTCATTCTGACTGACAGGAAGTGTGTTATCCATGAGCTGCACTTCTGTCAGGAAGTTTCCTGCTGTGTTTCCTGTCTGTGGACAAACACGAGTGTTCCAGCTGAGGACTTGGTTCCTTCCACCTGTCCATACAGGACATCACGCTGTCTGCAGCTCTGTAAATGCAGCTCCAGGTCCTTCCACGTGCTGCTCTGTATTTGTGCAGTTTGTAGTGTGTCCTGGGAAACGTAGCACACATGGTGTTCTTCTGCTGTTTCCTCCTTTCACTGAGTGTGAAACACTGACGCTGTGCTGTTGTTCACAGAGGGGAGCTGATTCTAGCTGCAGCTGGACTCTGTCATCTAACTGAATGTGTTGGTGCTGATCACGGGGCTCTGAGGGGGGAGCAGCAGGAGGACTCTGGATGCTGACGTCAGTGTATCTGTGGAAGCTCCCACAGCGTGTCTGTCATTCAATATTGTGCTGTATATTGTATCTATGCAAAGATGAACAGACTGTGTGTTCACTGGTCTCTGTGCTGCAGCTCTGATGTCATCATCACTCCCTCCTCCACCCTCAGCAGTCCCAGCATGCTGCTGTGGTGCACCCCACCCTCACTCTACACCTGAGCCACAGACCACACCCTCCACCTCAATATACACCACAGTTTTCTCTGCTGTGGAAATGAGATCAGGAGGAAATCATCATTATTATTATTTAATAAACGCTCACATTAATGTGGGCTTATTTGTTTCATATTAGAAACATTAGTTGAGTGTTTTTAGTATAAAATGGTCAAAGTCCCTCTTTTTGCTCCTCCCCTCACCTGTGGATGGGCGCTGCTGTTACCGTGGTGACAGCTTGGATGTGTTTCAGTCCTGCCTGGTTATCACTGCAGGAATCTTTCACATTTATTACAGGTAATAACTCTGATTTTTCTGTGTATTATGAACCAAATGTATCCTGATACACACAGAGATGGATGAGCAGAGGTTGTTTTTGCAGTTTATGTAGTTACTATGGACTTAATGCATACATATTATTAAAATTAGGGCTATAACAGTTGTATTGATGTATAGCAACTTGAAATGCTCCCACAAATGGCTCCACAGCATGTAAAAATATAACAAAAGCTCTGGCGGACTTGGTTCTGTGGTCAGTCTTAAAGGGTGAAGTTAAACTCTGTAATCTTCACTGTGTCACAGAGTTCAGTGAGTCCCGTTATTCACAGTATCAATCAGATCATCAGAGAACAGCTGATCAGCAATCAGTGGTGCCAACAGCGCCTCCTGTGGTGAGAGGATGCAATAATGCAATGTAGCATTTTTCCACTCAACACTTGCAGTCATGGAAACTGTCTGTTGGATCTGTGTGACGTTGCTTTCTTGGTTAGAGTTCCTCACAAATGTCCAGATGATTCTTCTAATGAGGCGTCGACCATGTTTGCAGCTCTTTGGAAGAAAACGTCGCCCTTTGCCATCCTTACTTTTCTTTGACTTCTTCAAATGCAGCTGAACTCCAGCTGGTATTTTCTTGGACTTTGCAGCTGTTTCTGGTCATCAGTTCATTCCTGCAAACCTCTGAAGCTGAACAACAATGATACTGCATTGCTGGCTGATCCCAAAAGGTTGATTCTGTTCATCTGGACCTTTTCAGAAACGTTTGCTCACTGATCAGGTGACTTCTTCAGTCTCAGCTGACTGCAGCTTTACAAGCTTACAAACAGCACATTTGCACAATGACTGAAAGCAGCAGCACCTGATATATATGATACTAATATAATACATATACATATATAATCCATACTAATGATGAAGGAACTGAGCTCACAGTCCATTGTTCATTCAGTGAACTACTCAGTTTATTTTGGGCCTCAGAAATGCTCACTCTGTTTGTACATCACTGTCAGCAATAGACTCATTCTGCTGTGTGGACAGGAACACATGTGACATCACTTCCTGTTTGTTTGTGACTGAAGAGGAAGAAGTTTACAAGGAATCATTTAGAAGAGTTTCAAACATCAACTGATTGAATCCATGAATCTGAAAACGTGTTTGTGAGTGAAAGAGACAGACATGTACAGACTGAACTATCTGTTCAACAGTCAGAGTGTTTCTGTAACAGGAGACACTCTTTACACTCCACTCAGCACAGGGACACTGAGGCACCAGGATACCAGAACCAAAACCCAGGATAAAGAGTTTGAGTGAATGTGGTGTTGAAGGTGTGGAGGTGGATCAGAGTGTCAGAGGAGACTCTGTAGAAGGACAGAGTGCCAGCAGGACAGTCCACATACACTGCTGCTCTGTTAGAGACAGAGGAGGAGGAGGAGGAGGAGATGGATGTTTCTCTGTTATTGTGAAGGACAGAATGAGGACCATAATCAGAGCAGATCAGACTCCAGGACTGATCATTGCATCCAAACACACAGTCAGCACTGCCTCCTTTCCTTCTGATGCTTCTGTAACTCACTGATATATAAACTCTTCCTCTCCACTCGACCTCCCAGTAACAGCGACCAGTCAGACCATTTCTACACAGCAGCTGATAAACATCAAATCTGTCTGGATGATCAGGATATGACTGAACCTCCCTCACATATGTCACCTTCCTGTTGTTGTCAGACAGTTGGAGC